>NC_138314.1:32387500-32762500 GCF_965601325.2 Salmo salar
GCGCGATATCAGCCCTGAGCATATCAGACTGCTTTTTCCCCCCACTACATCACTGGATTCCTGTCGCAAACTCTGGACCATTACACAGGATCATCACAGCTAGCTAGCTGCTACTGAGTGGCTATCATGGCTAATGCCCTTGTCCAGGAGCAAGCACCAGTTAGCCTCAAGCTAGGCCCATTCCCCCGGCTAGCAAACAAAGTACACCAACTACAATACCTCTCTTGCCAATTGGCCTGGACCCTTTGTCGACTCGGAGCCCCGCCGATCCATCACGACTGGTCTGCTGATGTATTTCGCCCGATGTGCTCTCAACCGGCCTCTAAATCGTTGATGTCGGTGAGGACCCAGCTACTAGCCCCGGCCCATTAACTATCTAAGAGCCGTGTCTCCCGCTCACCCAGCCTGTTTCATCCATTGCTGCTTATTGGATCCTATGATCACTCGGCTACATAGCTGATGCCTACTGGACTGTTCATTAACACGGTACTTCATTTTGTTTATCTGTCGGCCCCAGCCTCGAACTCAGGCCCTGTGTGTAGCTAACTGACCCTCTCTGCCCATTCATCGCCATTTACCCGTTGTTGTTTTATTCCTCCCAATCAACACCTGTGATTGCTTTATGCCTCCTTCTAATGTCAATATGCCTTGTATACTGTTATTTAGCGTAGCTGTCATTGTTTTGTTTTACTGCGGAGCCCCTAATCCCGCTATACATGCCTCGGTTAGCTCCCTTGTCCTTACCCCAACCCCGGCCAACAGCTCTTTACCCCCCGCAGCAACTGGCCCAAGCCCCCTCCCCCCCCCCCCGCTTCTCCTTCACCCAAATCCAGACAGCTGACGTCCTGAAAGAGCTGCAGAATCTGGATCACTACAAATCAGCTGGGCAATCTGGACCCTCTATTCCTAAAATGGTCTGCCACCATTGTCGCAACCCCTATTACTAGTCTGTTCAACCTCTCTTTCGTATCGTCTGAGATTCCTAAAGATTGGAAAGCAGCCTCGGTCATCCCCCTCTTCAAAGGGGGAGACACTCTAGACCCAAACTGTGACAGACCTATATCCATTCTGCCCTGCCTTTCTAGTCTTCAAAAGCCAAGTGAACAAACAGATCACCGACCATCTCGAATCTTCTCCGCTATGCAATCCGGTTTCTGAGCTGGTTACGGGTGCACCTCAGCCACGCTCAAGGTCCTAAATGATATCATAACCACCATCGATAGAAAACAGTACTGTGCAGCCGTCTTCATCGACCTGGCCAAGGCTTTCGACTCTGTCAATCACCATATTCTTATCGGCAGACTCAACAGCCTTGGTTTCTCTAATGACTGCCTCGCCTGGTTCACTAACTACTTCTCAGATAGAGTTCAGTGTGTCAAATCGGAGGGCCTGTTGTACGGACCTCTGGCAGTTTCTATGGGGGTGCCACAGGGTTCAATTCTCGGGCCGACTCTTTTCTCTGTATATATCAATGATGTCGCTCTTGCTGCTGGTGATTCTTTGATCCACCTCTACGCAGACGACACCGTTCTGTATCCATCTGGCCTTTCTTTGGACACTGTGTTAACAAACCTCCAAACAAGCTTCAATGCCATACAACACTCCTTACGTGGCCTCCAACTGCTCTTAAATGCTAGTAAAACTAAATGCATGCTCTCAACCGATCGCTGCCCGCACCCACCTGCCCGCCTAGCATCACTACTCTGGATAGTTCTGAATATGTGGACAACTACAAATACCTAGGTGTCTGTCTAGACTGTAAACTCTCCTCCCAGACTCATATTAAGCATCTCCAATCCAAAATTAAATCTAGGATCTGGTTAAAGAAAGGTGGGAAAAAACATGCAGTGCGATACATCTCCTTCGCATAGAGTTGATCAGGCTGTTGATTGTGGCCTGTGCAATGTTGTCCCACTTCTCTTCAATGGCTGTGGGAAGTTTCTGGATATTGGTGGGAACTGGAACACGCTGTCGTACACGTTGATCCAGAGCATCCCAAACATGCTCAATGGGTGACATATGTCTGATGAGGATGCAGGCCATGAAAGAACAGGGACATTTTCAGCTTCCAGGAATTGTGTACAGATCCTTGCGACATGGGGCCTTGCATTATCATACCGGAACATGAGGTTGTCATGACTGTCCATGAGAATCCAAATAGGTCAGATCAGGTTTGCAATGAATAACTTCAATCAGACCCTCTTTCACCCATAGAGGGGGGAGTAAAGAACTAGTGGGGATTGACACTCACTTCCTGTAGTAAATCAAGGGAGAAGATCCAGGCCTGTGCTCTCCAAATTGTCTCAACAGACCTTTTTACCTCTGAAACTCTAACACATTCAAAAGCGAATACTGGAACAATATTTCTAACGTAGAACATGGGGAATGGTCAGAGGCGATTTATAGAACACTGTCATTTTGTTTGTTATTTTGGGATGTCATTCAAAATGTTATAAAGGATATACTGTAACTTGGAAAGTATACCCACTACATGGATGAAATGTCCATACTATGGGTTGTGCATGTAATATAGAAAATGTGTTTTTGTTAAGAGAGGGATGTGATTTGAGAAGTTATAAGATATCATTTTTTTCCATAACTTTGCACAGTGAGTAATCACCGCCCCGGAGTGAGGTCAGGGAGCGTGCCAGCCTGCCGGAACCACTACATTCGTGCGAAAGGTATAAATGATGGGTTGAATCAGAAAAACCGTTTAAAATGGTTTGAACTTGGAATCTCAACACGAGGTGGAGATGGTAAAATCACCACCCGGACAATCACTGGTACGGCTGATTAGCTGTCCTAAGTAAAGTATATGTTCGAAAGCGAATTTAAGTAGGATCATCCTGTTACTCTGCTCAAACAATCATATCACACTACTTTCATCACCCCATTGGGAAACCATCGATACAGCTGGCTAGCCTATCTTCAAAAAAGCATCTTCAATAGCGAATGGAAGGAAAATCAACTCTGTAGTTCTGTTCAGGACTACACGACAAGTCACCGGTTACCGGATAACTACGAAGAAGGACAACAGTAGAAGAGTTGTTGGAAACATTTCGGACATTCAGAGCCTTACATGCGTGCCACCCTTTCCAAGGCTGCCCCGTTGACCGAGAGATCCCCGGGGAACCAAAGCATTTCACGTAAAAACATTAATAATTTCTTGCTCAAACTGGGTGGCGGTTCGAGTGCAAAAGAACATGGCTGACATTTTACATTCACCCAACCAATTGTGCTATTTTGTTAGTTTTTTTGCGTTTTGTGTAACTTATTTTTTTTAACCTATTTTGTACGTAATGTTGCTGCTACCGTCTCTTATGACCGGAAAGAACTTCTGGACATCAGAACAGCGATTACTCACCGCGGACTGGAAGAAACTTTCTCCTTTAACGAGTTCAAGGAGAAGGATATACTGCTTTCACTGGAACAGGCCCAGATACCCGCCTTCTGCGTGAAGAAAAGACGCAGGAAAAGGGGCCGCAGATTGGGCAGCCTTCTGAGAATCCCCTAGGCGAGTGTGTAAACTCCCACTGCCATCTGTTCTTCTCGCTAACGTGCAATCATTGGAAAATAAAATTGATGACCTACGATTAAGATGATCCTACCAACGGGACATTAAAAACTGTAGTAACTTATGTTTCACCGAGACGTGGTTGAACGACGATACGGACAATATAGAGCTAGCAGGATTTTCAATGCACTAGCAGAACAGAGACGCTACCTCTGGTAGGACGAGGGGTGGGGGTGTGTGTCTATTTGTCGATAACAGCTGGTGCGCAGTGGCTAATATTAAAGAAGACTCGAGGTATTGCTCGCCTGAGGTAGAGTACCTTATGATAAGCTGTAGACCACACTATCTACCAAGAGAGTTCTCATCTATATTATTCGTAGCCGTCTATTTACCACCACAGAACGAAGCTGGCACTAAGACCACTCTCAACCAACTCTATAAAGCCATAAGCAAAGAAGAAAATGCTCACCCAGAAGCGGCACTCCAAGTGGCCGGGGACTTTAATGCAGGAAAACTTAAATAAGTTTTACAAAATTTTTACCAGCATGTCAAATGTGCAACCAGGGGGAAAGTAATCCTAGACCACCTTTACTCCACACACAGAGATGCATACAAAGCTCTCCCCCGCCCTCCATTTGGCAAATCTGACCATAATTCTATCCTCCTGATTCCTGCTTACAAGCAAAAACTAAAGCAGGAAGTACCAGTGACTCGCTCAATACGGAAGTGGTCAGATAAAAGGGATGCCACACTACAGGACTGTTTTGCTAGCACAGACTGGAATATGTTCCGGGATTTATCCAATGGCATTGAGAAGTACAACACCTCAGTCATCAGCTTCATCAATAAGTGAATCGACGACCTCGTCCCCACACGTCCTGACAGGCAACATCCACATCGAGTTAAAGGCCAGAGCTGCCGCTTTCAAGGAGCAGGAGACTAATCCGGACGCTTATAAGAAATCCCGCTATGCCCTCAGACAATCAAACAAGTAAAGCGTCAATACAGTATTAAGATTGAATAGTACTACACCGGCTCTGACACACGTCGGATGTGGCAGGGCTTGAAAACTATTACGGACTACAAAGGGAAACCCAGACGCGAGCTGCCCAGTGACGTGAGCCTACCAGACAAGCTTTTTATGCTCGCTTAGAGGCAAGCAACACTGAAGCATGCACGAGAGCACCAGCTGTTCTGGATGACTGTGTGGTAATGCTTTCGGTAGCCTATGTGAACAAAACCTTTAAACAGGTCAACATTCACAAAGCCGCTGGGCCAGACGGATTACAAGGACGTGTACTCAAAGCATGCTCGGACCAACTGTCAAGTTTCTTCACTGACATTTTCAAACTCTCCCTGACCGAGTCTGTAATACCTACATGTTTCAAGCAGACCACCATAGTCCTTGTGCCCAAGGAAGCGAAGGTAAACTGACTAAATGATTACCGCCCCGTAGCACTCACGTCGGTAGCCATGAAGTGCTTCCAAAGGCTGGTCATGGCTCACATCAACAGCATCCTCCCGGACAGCCTAGACCCACTCCAATTCGCATACCTCCCCAACAGATCCACAGATGACGCAATCTCAATCGCACTCTACACTGCCCTTTCTCACCTGGACAAAAGGAACACCCATGTGAGAATGCTGTTCATTGACTACAGCTCAGAGTTCAACACCATAGTGCCCACGAAGCTCATCACTAAGCTAAGGACTCTGGGACTAAACACCTCCCTCTGCAACTGGATCCCGGACTTCCTGACGGGCAACGCCCAGGTGGTAAGAGTAGGCACAACACGTCTGCCACACTGATCCTCAACACTGGGGCCCCTCAGGGGTGTGTACTTAAAGAATCAATGGAATATTTTGATGTATGCAGAATGCATCGGAGTAGGATTCTTTTGCATTGACATGCATGACTCATCCCATACTCTACACGGACCTGTGCGGCATAACCAATCAGAGATGCAGTAGGCCTATATGCAAATAGGCCATTGCCATATATGGATCTGTGCCATTTACTTTGAACTGGACTGTTGTTTTCACTACAGCATGAGCTGTAGTAAGTAGATGCGCTTGTTTTGAGATCAATGCGAGAGCTGCATGTAGCCACGCGTGCACATTTTGTTCATATCCTTTGCTCGTTAGAGAGTTATTAGCCCAGTTATAGATAATTTGTAGTCAGCAATAAGGGAGTGATTGCTTCCTACAAGAGCACAAAACGTGTACATTTCGAGACATCTTTGAAAAGCAAGTCAGGTAAATAGCTTTTTTTTTGTCTTAAAGGGGCAGTGTTGTATTTTGAGACAGGCTTGAATAATCTAAGTAGCCAATAGGCAGAGGGTAGCATCATTTGTCTGATTCTCTGTAATAATGGTATGGGAATAATAATACATTTTATTTTGTAAAGTGGTTTCTTGCGTCAAACAATACAACAACATTTTCACTCACCTCCTTGTCTGAAGGACAAGTGTATATGGCTCGCTCCTCTTTTCAGTTCGCTGTAACTAGCAACTGGAACAAGCTGCAAAAAACACTCAAACTGGACAGTTTTATTTCCATCTTGTCATTCAAAGACTCAATCATGGACACTCTTACTCACAGTTGTGGCTGCTTCGCGTGATGTATTGTTGTCTCTACCTTCTTGCATACAGCTGTTGTCTGTGCCCAATAATGTTTGTACAATGTTTTGTGCTGCTACCATGTTGTGTTTCTATTTTAAATGAGTAGACACAAAAGAGAGGTATTTAATGATGCTATGAAGGAAGTGATTGTGCTGATGATGTCCAAGGGTCAGATGACCGAGATCCTGACTTGTTAAACGTCCTGTTCTGCCCAGGTGGACACATCCTGACCGAACACCTGCATTCACCATATTGCTTAAATCTATAAAATCCTCTCAGATCTCCAGAAGTGCTTAAGGTGGAAGGGCTGTACCCCAAGAGCAGTTGTGGAAATGTGGCATGTTTGCATTGTCTGTTGCATTGTCATATTTGTGGGTGTAGCCCTAATCTGATGTCAAAGAGGTACCTATTTGTCTGTGTTGGTCAGGCTGCCAATACCTGAGTTGCATAGCAAGCATGAAAAAATATGGTAACTTTGAAATGCTCCCACAGTGATTCACAGAGACGTGTACATAACATACAACTTTGTCACAATAAATCACTGCGAGAGTATCTGTCACGTCCTGACCAGTAAAGGGGTTATTTGTTATTGTAGTTTGGTCAGGACGTGGCAGGGGTGTGTTTGTTTAGAGTGTTTCGGGGTTTGTTGGGCTATGTTCTGTTTTAAGAGGGGTGTTTGTTTAGAGTGTTCCGGGGGTTTGTTGGGTTATGTTCTATGTTAGTATATTTCTATGTTTATCTAGTATGTCTAGTTCTATGTTTAGTTAATGGGGTTGACCTTCAATTGGAAGCAGCTGCTCCTAGTTGCTTCTAATTGAAGGTCCTATTTAAGAGGGGTGTTTTTCTGTGGGATTTTGTGGGTAGTTGTTCCTTGTTTAGTGTTTGTTGCACCTGACAGGACTGTTTCGTTTTGTTCTTTTTTTTGTATAAGTATTTATTTGTTTCTCCTTCTTCAAAATAAAACGAAGATGAGTATACATATTCCCGCTGCGTTTTGGTCTGATCCTTACGACAACTGTGACAGTATCAGAGTTGCGGCCATATCTTCAGATACTTCAGGTTCATTTTTTTTTCGTCTAGCACCTTAAGAATTTGGATGTGCGTATTTGTCATCTTATCTGACTTGCATAGGAAGCATGACATTTTGCCATTTGCTTGACATGTATACATTTTGAAGTACCGATGATCTCTACCTTTCCAGAATCCCCTTGGTAATGAGATGACCTCATTTCAAGGGTCTGTCCTGGTAAATATCTTTAATCATGTAGAAAATGTCTCTTGTGAAATGCCTCTGTGCTCTTTCTTGTCATTCAACTTGCCCCCTCCATAGCTCTTCTTCTACATTCACAGTTACAACTCAAACAAAACAAACACAAAAAAACAACAGCTGTTTGGTTTAAGCCAATCAGAGTTCTGGTTACTCTTCTTCTTCGATTTTGCACTTGCCTCGACCCTCCCTTCTCAGTCCTCAAAAACAGAAACAAACAAGCTACAGAGGAAATGGGAAATAAGCTACAGAGTGCAGGTTTAAGAAGGTCAATGTCTATATAGTCAGCTTCTAATAGCACAACAAGCCAAAGTTTGAGAATGTGCATGGTTTGGGAGCAAAACTCAATTGTATCTTAAATAACCAAGCATGTCAAAATACCCCATAGAGTGATGGATTGTCTCCTTTGGATCTTCCCTTGCCCATAATAATAATAATAAATCATAAGGGAAAGATGGCCTAATTGGTGGAGCGCTGCTGAGATGGTTGTCCTGGAAGGTTCTCCCTTCTCCACAGAGGATCTCTGGAGCTCTGTCAGAGTGACCATCGGGTTCTTGGTCACTTCCCTGACCAAGGCCCTTCTCCCCCCAATTGCTCAGTTTGGCCAGGCAGCCAGCTCTAGGAAGATTCTTAAAGGTTCCACACTTCTTCCATTTAAGAATGGTGGAGGCCACTGTGTTCTTGGGGACCTTCAATGCTGGAGAAATGTTTTGGTACCCTTCCCCAGTTCTGTGCCTCGACACAATCCTGTATCAGAGCTCTACGGACAATTCCTTCGACCTCATAGCTTGGATTTTGCTCTGTCATGCACTGTCAACTGTGGGACCTTATATAGACCGGTGTTTGCCTTTCCAAATCATGTCCAATCAATTGAATTTACCACAGGTGGACCCCAGGTAAGTTGTAGAAACATTGCAAAGATTATCAATGGAAACAGGATGCACCTGTGCTCAATTTCCAGTCTCATAGCAAAGAGTCCGAATACTTATGTAAATAAGGTATTTCTGTTTTTTATTTTTAGTACATTTTCAAAAATGTTTAAAACATGTTTTTGCTTTGTCATTATGGTGTATTGTTGATTGAAAATTATTATTTATTTAATCCATTTTAGATTAAGGCTGTAACGTAACAAAATGTGGAAAAAGTGAAGGGGTCTGAATACTTTCCGAATGCACTGTATATGATAAACAGAGTAGCAGCAGCGTAAATTAAGATTGTGTGTGTGTGTGTGTGTGTGTGTGTGTGTGTGTGTGTGTGTGTGTGTGTGTGTGTGTGTGTGTGTGTGTGTGTGTGTGTGTGTGTGTGTGTGTGTGTGTAGGGTCAGTATAAATGTGTGTCTATGTTATATGTGTGTTGGAGTGTCAGTGTGCGTGACTGTGTGGAGTCCTGTGAGTGTGCATAGAGACAGTGCAAAAATATAAATAAATACAAGGGTCATCTCAGATAGTCCGTGTAGCAATTTTGTTAGCTATTTAGCAGTCTTATGGCTTGAGATAGAAGCTGTTCAGGTGTCAGACTTGATGCACCGGTACCGCTTGCAGTGCGGAAGCAGAGGGAACATTCTATGGCTTGGGTGGCTCTAGTCTTTAACGATTTTCCGGGCCTTCCTTTCACACCGCCCGGTAAAGAGGTCCTGGATGGCAGGAAGTGTCACGCCCTGAGCTGTTTCACCTGTCTTTGTGATTGTCCCCCCCCTCCTCCTCCAGGTATCTCCCATCTTCCTCATCATCCCCTGGGTACTTATACCTGTGTTCTCTGTTTTCTGTTGCCAGATCGTCTTGTTTGTCAAGTCAACCAGTGTTTTGTCTCAGCTCCTGCTTTTCCCCAGTCTCTCTTTTTCTCGCTCTCTTGGTTTTGACCTTTGCCTGTCCTGACTCTGAGCCCGCCTGCCTGACCACTCTGCCTGCCCCTGACCCTCAGCCTTCCTGCCATCCTGTGCCTTTACCCCTACTCTGGATTACCGACCTCCGCCTGACCTGACCCTGAGCCTGCCTGCCGTCCTGTGCCTTTGCCACTACTCTGGATTATCGACCCCTGCCTGCCTTGACCTGTCGTTGGCCTGCCTCTGTTGCTGTAATGAACACTGTTACTTCAACACAGTCTGCATTTGGGTCTTACCTGAAGCGTTATAGTATAAACTGGCCATGACTGACCCAGCAGACTTGGACCAGCACCGCAATGTCATTTCCTCCCAAGGAGCCATCGTTAGTAGACACAAGGTGTTGCTTCGCTGTCTGATGGAAGGGTTCCAGGACGTGGCCAAACGTCACGACCAAGCATTGGACGCATTGCGGGAGCAATTCCTTGGTTTGCATACCAGGCAGCCTACCACGATGGTAACCTCCCAGTCCCTCAGTAACCCGGATGGTAGCAGCGCCGTCACCCCGGTTTCCCGGGAACCCCACTTACCTCCTCCGGAGCACTGCGATGGAGATTCCAGAACCTGCCGGGAGGGAGAAGAGGTCTGATTGTGGTCCCAATCGCTCACTCAAGGATCCCACCTTGCATCTGATGAACTCCGGAAGTCCCCGAGAGGATCCGAGCTTACCCGAGTTCCTCCATGAGCCTCCGAAGACTGCCGTTTGCCTCTTCCCAAGCCGATGCAGCTCAGCAGGGCTAGGCTGTTTCCAGCCAAACGCGTACGCAGACTTAACACCCAGAGTTGTCTGTATTGCGGTACTGCCGGTCATTATGTGTCTACCTGTCCCTTCAAGAGACCTAGCTCATTGGTAGGAATGAGTACTCTGGTGGGTCTTAAGGATAATTTTGCTTCTCCCCCTACTCACCCCCCTCTCCATGCCACCCTGCGGTGGGGCGACCTGTCCAAATCTCTCAAGATACTCATCGACTCGGGGGTCGATATGAGTCTTATGGACGTTACTCTGGCATCTGAGCTGGGCATTCCTACTCAACCCTTCTCCATTACCATGAATGTTAGAGTGCTGAACGGGTGCTCTATAGGCCGGGTCACCCACCATACCACCCCCATCAACTTACGTGTGTCGGGGAACCGCAGCGAGACGATCCAATTCCTGCTATTTGAGTCTCCACAAGTACCTGTAGTATTGGGATTCCCTCGATTGACTGGTCTACTGGTGCCATCATGGGCTGGATCCCGTTCTGCTACGCTCATTGCCTGAAATCATCTCTGCCTGTCCTGGGACGTCTTCCCGCGGAGTATCAGGACCTCCGGGAGGGGATCAGTAAGGCCCAGGCCACTTTGCTTCCGCAACACCGACCGGTACCCAAGGATGTTAAGCCGGGTACGCTGGCACGCCACTATAGCCCCATGGCTACACCCCTGGAAGCCAAGACCTTTTTCCCCTGCTCCAGAGTCATTAGCCCCTCTGCTGTTCGTCCACTGTTGACCCGTACCCTCTGTATACTTTCTAATTGTCATGTGTCTAGATATAAACCCATGTCTCACAGCCCTTTGTCAACCGTGTCCTGACTGAGCCCACCTGCCTGACCACTCTGCCTACCTGACCTGACCCTGAGCCTGCCTGCCGTCCTGTGCCTTTGCCACTACTCTGGATTATCGACCCCTGCCTGCCTTGACCTGTCGTTTGCCTGCCCCTGTTGCTGTAATGAACATTGTTACTTCAACACAGTCTGCATTTGGGTCTTACTTGAAGTGTGATAGAAAGCTTGGCCCCAGTGAAATACTGGGCCGTATGCACTCCCCCCTGTAGTGCCTTGCGGTCGGAGGCCGAGCAGTTGCCATGCTAGGCAGTGATGCAATCTGTCAGGATGCTCTCGATGGTGCAACTGTAGAACCTTTTGAGGATCTGAGGACCCATGCCAAATCTTTTCAATCTCCTGAGGGTGAATAGGGTTTGTCGTGCCCTCTTCACGACTGTCTTGGTGTGTTTGGACCATGATAGTTTGTTGTTGATGTGCACACCAAGGAACTTGAAGCTCTCAACCTGCTCCACTACAGCCCTGTCGATGAGAATGGGGGCATGCTCGGTCCTCCTTTTCCTGTAGTCCACAATCATCTCCTTTGTCTTGATCACATTGAGGGAGAGGTTGTTGTCCTGGCAGCACAGGCCAGGTCTCTGACCTCCTCCCAATAGGTTGCCTCATTGCTGTCGTTGATCAGGCCTACCACTATTGTGTCATCTGAAAATGTAATGATGGTGTTGGAGTCGTGCCTGGCCATGCAGTTATGAGTGAACAGGGAGTACAGGAGCGGACTGAGCATGCACCCCTGAGGGGCCCCCGTGCTGAGGATCAGCGTGGCGGATGTGTTTTTACCTACCCTTACCACCTGGGGGCGGCCAGTCAGGAAGTCCTGGATCCAGTTGCAGAGGGAGGTGTTTAGTCCCAGGGTTCTTAGCTTAGTCATGAGCTTTGAGGGCACTATGGTGTTGAACGCTGAGCTGTAGTCAATGAATACCATTCTCACATAGGTGTTCCTTTTGTCCAGGCGGGAAAGGGCAGTGTGGATTGCAAGAGATTGCATCATCTGTGGATCTGTTGGGGCGGTGTGCAAATTGGAGTGGGTCTAGGGTTTCTGGGATAATGGTGTTGATGTGAGCCATGACCAGCCTTTCAAAGCATTTCATGGCTACAGACGTAAGTGCTACGGGTCGGTAGTCATTTTGGCAGGTTACCTTATTGCTCTTGGGCACAGGGACTGTGGTGGTCTGCTTGAAACATGTTGATATTACAGACTCAGTCAGGGACACTTGCCAGTTGGTCAGTGCATGCTCGGAGTACGCGTCCTGGTAATCCGTCTGGCCCTGCGGCCTTGTGAATGTTGACCTGTTTAAAGGTCTTACTTACGGCTACGGAGCGCGTGATCACGCAGTCTTCCGGAACAGCTGATGCTCTCATGCATGTTTCAGTGTTACTTGCCTCGAAGCTTCTCTGGTAGGGTCATGTCACTGGGCAGCTTTCGGCGGTGCATCCCTTTGTAGTCTGTAATAGTTTGCAAGCCCTGCCACATCTGACAAGTGTTGGAGCCAGTGTAGTACGATTAAATTTTAGTGGCAACGTCGGTCCCGGAATTAACACACATTATTCCGGAGTTAGCCAGCTGAAGAGTTCCGTCAGCCACTCCTGGGCTATTCCTGAGCTAGCCAGCTGAAGTGTCTCCTGGGCTACAATCACCTTTCCAGACCCGTTTTACTGCCAATGCGGAGCCCCATCGGGCCTTCACGACTGGACCACCGACGTTATCTGCCCGAGGGAGTTATCCAACTGGCCCCTCCGTCGCGACGTAACCTGATCGCCCATCTGCGGCCCGCTAATCGTTAGCTGTCTTATCGGCTGCGATCTGAATATGTCTATTGGACACTTTTCTTGGGCCACTATAACTAACTATTTTGCCATCTTGGACTGGTCCCCCCTTCCACACGGAACCCCACTAATCCACAGACGGAAACACACGAGGTGGCTAAAAACAGACCTCCCTCCATCTTCCACCAGCTTGCTACCTATGGCCCGGCTAGCTGTCTGAATCTCACTGGACCCTTTGATCACTCGGCTAAGCATGCCTCTCCTTAATGTCAATATGCCTTGTCCATTGCTGTTCTGGTTAGTGTTTATTGGCTTATTTCACTGTAGAGCCTCTAGCCCTGCTCATTATACCTTATCCAACCTCTCAGTTCCTCCACCCACACATGCTATGACATCTTCTGGTTTCAATGATGTTTCTAGAGACAATATCTCTCTAATCATCACTAAATGCCTAGGTTTACCTCCACTGTATTCACATCCCACCATACCTTTGTCTGTACATTATACCTTGAAGCTATTTTATCGCCCCCAGAAACCTGCTCCTTTTTCTCTCTATTCTGGACGTCACAGACGACCAATTCTTATAGCTTTTAGCCGTACCCTCATACTCATCCTTCTCTGCTCCTCTGGGGATGTAGAGGTGAATCCAGGCCCTGCAGTGCCTGGCTCCACTCCTACTCCCCAGGCTCTCTCTTTTGATGACTTCTGTAACCGTAAAAGCCTTGGTTTCATGCATGTTAACATTAGAAGCCTCCTCCCTAAGTTTGTTTTATTCACTGCTTTAGCACACTCTGCCAACTCGGATGTCCTAGCTGTGTCTGAATCCTGGCTTAGGAAGTCCACCAAAAACTCTGAAATCTTCATCCCTAACTACAACGTTTTCAGACAAGATAGAACGACCAAAGAGATAGCCTGCAGAGTTCTGTCCTGCTATCCAGGTCTGTACCCAAACAATTTGAACTTCTACTTTTAAAAATCCACCTCTCTAAAAACAAGTCTCTCACCATTGCCGCCTGCTATAGAGCCCCCTCGGCCCCTAGCTGTGCTCTGGACACCATATGTGAACTGATTGCCCCCCATCTATCTTCAGAGCTCGTGCTACTAGGTGACCTAAACTGGGCCATGCTTAACACCCCAGCCATCCTACAATCCAAGCTTGATGCCCTCAATCTCACACAAATTATTAATGAACCCACCAGGTACAACCCCAAAGCCGCAAACACTGGCACCCTCATAGATATCATCCTAACCAACGTGCCCTCTAAATACACCTCTGCTGTTTTCAACCAAGATCTCAGCGATCACCGCCTCATTGCCTGCACCCGTAATGGGTCAGCGGTCAAACGACCTCCACTCATCACTGTCAAACGCTCCCTGAAACATTTCAACGAGCAAGCCTTTCTAATCGACCTGGCCCTGGTATCCTGGAAGGATATTGACCTCATCCCGTCAGTAGAGGATGCCTGGTTATTTTTTTTAAATGCCTTCCTCACCATCTTAAATAAGCATGCCCCTTTCAAGAAATTTAGAACCAGGAACAGATATAGCCCTTGGTTCTCCCCAGACCTGACTGCCCTTAACCAACACAAAAATATCCTGTGGCGTTCTGCATTAGCATCGAACTGCCCCCGCGATATGCAACTTTTCAGGGAAGTTAGAAACCAATACACACAGGCAGTTAGAAACGCCAAGGCTAGCTTTTTCAAACAGAAATTTGCTTCCTGCAACTCAAACTCTAAAAACTTCTGGGACATTGTAAAGTCCATGGAGAATAAGAACACCTCCTCCCAACTGCCCACTGCACTGAGGATAGGAAACTCTGTCACCACCGATAAGCCCACTATAATTGAGAATTTCAATAAGCATTTTTCTACGGCTGGCCATGCTTTCCACCTGGCTACCCCTACTGCATTCAACAGCACTGCACCCCCCACAGCTACTCGCCCAAGCCTCCCCCATTTCTCCTTCTCCAAAATCCATTCAGCTGATGTTCTGAAAGAGCTGCAAAATCTGGACCCCTACAAATCAGCTGGGCTTGACAATCTGGACCCTTTCTTTCTAAAATTATCTGCCGAAATTATTGCAACCCCTATTACTAGCCTGTTCAACCTCTCTTTCGTGTCGTCTAAGATTCCCATAGATTGGAAAGCAGCTGCTGTCATCCCCCTCTTCAAAGGAGGTGACACTCTTGACCCAAATTGCTACAGACCTATATCCATCCTACCCTGCCTTTCTAAGGTCTTCGAAAGCCAAGTCAACTGTTACGTTCCCCAGTTTCTGTGTTGTGGTTTGTTTATTATCATGTATGTATTTCAGGAAATGGATTCCTGAAATTCTCTACGAGCAGCTGATTGGTCAATCAACATTGATGATTGGAGAGCTGACCCCGCCCCCTCGTCAGGACGCAGGTAACAGCCAATTACTGACTTCTGAAGCTATATAAGCCCCAGTTCTGTTGCTCAGAAAGAGAGTTGATTGCAGAGAGATATTTGCTGGGAGACAGAGATAATGGTTGAGAGTTATAGCATGTTGGTGGTTGCTAAGACATTTGGTATGTACTGTGTAGTTGTTGCTGTGAGAGCTGATTGTAATGTTCTGTGTTATTTTGTTGCTCAGAGAGCTTCTTTAATGTCCTGAGTTAATAGTTTTTTTCTCAGTTTGTTGTGAAGACATTTGGAATATTCTGTTTCATTTGTTCCCAGGGGGAAGGGGAAGGCACCTAGGGAGTGCTTAGGCAAGAGGCCCACGGGCATACATATACCCGTAGTAATTTATTGTCTATACACACTAGGAAAGACCTGGGCGGACCATCCCCTGTATTTTGGTTAGTGCACCAGGTGGTGCTAGTTAGGTAAGTAGTGGGTAGGCGGGTAAGGTAGGAGAGGGGGCTTTGATATTTAGTTTCTTTGCTTTGGTTCCGTCCAGCCCCTTTTCCCCAAACTTACCACGTGAAGGAATAAATTCCCAGTAAACGGTATTCTCTGCCTTTTTGTCATCCTTGCTCACACCTACACTTCCATACCTTTTTCACACCACAGAGAGTTAAGTTGTAGCAGGGTGTTGCGTTCCCTCTTTCTAGAGGCGTGTGTAACATCAACAAACAGATTACCGACCATTTCGAATCCCACCGCACCCTCTCCGCTATGCAATCTGGTTTCAGAGCTGGTCATGGGTGCACCTCAGCCACGCTCAAGGTCCTAAACGACATCGTAACCGCCATCGATAAGAAACAATACTGTGCTGCCGTATTCATTGATCTGGCCAAAGCTTTTGACTCTGTTAATCACCACATCCTCATCGGCAGACTCAGTAGCCTTGGTTTCTCAAACGATTGCGTTGCCTGGTTCACCAACTACTTCTCTGATAGAGTTCAGTGTGTCAAATCGGAGGGCCTGCTGTCCGGACCTCTGCCAGTCTCTATGGGGGTACCACAGGGTTCAATTCTTGGGCCAACTCTTTTCTCTGTATACATCAATGATGTCGCTCTTGCTGCTGGTGAATCTCTGATCCACCTCTACGCAGACGACACCATTCTGTATACTTCTGGCCCTTCTTTGGACACTGTGTTAACCTCTATGGGCTAGGTGGGACGCAGGCGTCCCCCCCGTGGTGCACTCCATCAACAGCAGGTGCATTTCAAGAGCGGCAAATTTGAATCCAAATAAATGTCAAAATTCAAATTTTTCAAACATACAACTATTTTACACCCTTTGAAAGATAAACATCTCCATAATCTAACCACGTTTTACGATTTCAAAAAGGTTTTACGGCGAAAGCATAAATTTAGAGTATGTTAGGACAGTACATTTACAAGAGTTGTGTGTAATGTTTTGTCAATTCAAAGACAGGGTCACCAAAACCATAAAACCAGCTAAAATGATGCACTAACCTTTTACAATCTCCATCAGATGACACTCCTAGGACATTATGTTAGACAATGCATGCATTTTTAGTTCTATCAAGTTCATATTTATATCCAAAAACAGCGTTTTACTATGGCATTGATGTTGAGGAAATCGTTTCCCTCCAATAACCGGCAGTCAAGTCAGCATCACAAATTAAATAATTAAAATTAGAAAACATTGGTAAAATATTATATTGTCATTTAAAGAATTATAGATTTACATCTCTTGAACGCAATCAACTTGCCAGATTTAAAAATAACCTTACTGGGAAATCACACTTTGCAATAATCTGAGCACTGTGCCCAGAAAAATACGCGTTGCGATACAGACTAGTCGTCATGTTGGGGAGATCTAAAATCAAAAATACTATGTAAATAATCCATTACCTTTGATTCTCTTCATCAGATGTCACTTCCAGGTATCACAGGTCCATAACGAATGTAGTTTTGTTCAAAAAAGCTCATCATTTATGTCCAAAAATCTCCGTCTTGTTAGCACATGATCTAAGCCCGCCGGACTTCACTTCATGAACGAGGGGAAAAAATATATTTACGTTCGTTCAAACATGTCAAACGTTGTATAGCATAAATCATTAGGGCCTTTTTTAACCAGAACATGAATAATATTCAAGGTGGACGAATGCATACTCTTTTATAACGTATTGGAACGAGGGTACCCAACATGAACTCGCGCGCCAGGTGTCTAATGGGCCATCATCGTTCCATGGCTCTTGTTCGGTCAGATCTCCCTCCAGAAGACTCAAAACACTTTGTAAAGGCTGGTGACATCTAGTGGAAGCAATAGGAAGTGCCAAAATATTCCTCAGCCCCTGTGTTTTTCAATGGCATAGGTTTAAAGGTAATACAACACATCAGGTATCCACTTCCTGTCAGAAAATGTCTCAGGGTTTTGCCTGCCAAATGAGTTCTGTTATACTCACAGACACCATTCAAACAGTTTTAGAAACTTTAGAGTGTTTTCTATCCATATATAATAAGTATATGCATATTCTAGTTACTGGGTAGGATTAGTAACCAGATTAAATCGGGTACATTTTTTTTATCCAGCCGTGCAAATACTGCCCCCTAGCCCTAACAGGTTAATAACCTCTTACATCTAGACGTTCCGCTAGCGGAACACCGCTCCAATATCCAATGATAGGGCGTGGCGCGAAATACAAACTCCTCGAAAATCCGAAAACTTCCATTTTTCAAACATATGACTATTTTAAAGACAAGACTCTCCTTTATCGAACCACACTGTCCGATTTCAAAAAGGCTTTACAACGAAAGCAAAACATTAGATTATGTCAGCAGAGTACCCAGCCAGAAATAATCAGACACCAATTTTTCAAGCTAGCATATAATGTCACAAAAACCAAAACCACAGCTAAATGCAGCACTAACCTTTGATGATCTTCATCAGATGACACTCCTAGGACACTATGTTATAAAATACATGCATGTTTTGTTCAATCAAGTTCATATTTATATAAAAAAAACAGCTTTTTACATTAGCATGTGAAGTTCAGAACTAGCAAACATACCGAACACTTCCGGTGAATTTACTAAATTACTCACGATAAACGTTCACAAAAAACATAACAATTATTTTAAGAATTATAGACACAGAACTCCTTTATGCAATCGCGGTGTCCGATTTTAAAATAGCTTTTTGGTGAAAGCACATTTTGCAATATTCTGAGTAGATAGCCCGGCCATCACAGGCTAGCTATTTTGACACCCACCAAGTTTGGTACTCACCAAACTCAGATTTACTATAAGAAAAATTGGATTACCTTTGCTGTTCTTCGTCAGAATGCACTCCCAGGACTTCTACTTCAACAACAAATGTTGGTTTGGTTCCAAATAATCCATAGTTATATCCAAATAGCGGCGGTTTGTTCGTGCGTTCAAGACACTATGCCAAGGGTAACGAACGGTGACGCGCCGACGCGTTTCGTGACAAAAAAAATCAAAATATTCCATTACCGTACTTCGAAGCATGTCAAACGCTGTTTAAAATCAATTTTTATGCGATTTTTCTCGTAAAATAGCGATAATATTCCGACCGGGAGTTGTTGTTTTCGTTCAAAGACTGAAAATGTAAAATGGCCTGTTCACGTGCACGCGCACACCCGTCTCATTGTTCTCAGATCGACCACTATCCAAATGCGCTACTGTTTTTCAGCCAGAGACTACAGAGTCATCATTCAACGTTCTGGCGCCTTCTGAGAGCCTATGGGAGCCTTAGAAAGTGTCGCGTTACAGCAGAGATCCTCTGTTTTGGATAGAGATGACAAAGAAGGCCAAGAAATGGTCAGACAGGGTACTTCCTGTACAGAATCTTTTCAGGTTTTGGCCTGCCATTTGAGTTCTGTTATACTCACAGACACCATTCAAACAGTTTTAGAAACGTTGGAGTGTTTTCTATCCAAAGCTACTAATTATATGCATATTCTAGTTTCTCGGCAGGAGTAATAACCAGATTAAATCGGGTACGTTTTTTATCCGGCCGTGAAAATACTGCCCCCTATCCATAACAAGTTAACAACCCTCCAGACGAGCTTCAATGCCATACAACTCTCCTTCCGTGGTCTCCAACTGCTCCTAATTACAAGTAAAACTAAATGCATGCTCTTCAACCGCTCGCTGCCTGCACCTGCTCGCCTGTCCAGCATCACTTCTTTGGACGGTTCTGACTTAGAATTCGTGGACAACTACAAATACCTAGGTGTCTGGTTAGACTGTAAACTCTCCTTCCAGACTCACATCAAACATCTCCAATCCAAAGCTAAATCTAGAATTGGCTTCCTATTTTGCAACAAAGCATCCTTCACTCATGCTGCCAAACATACCCTCGTAAAACTGACCATCCTACCAATCCTCGACGTAGGCGATGTCATTTACAAAATAGCCTCCAATACCCTACTCAACAAGCTGGATGCAGTCTATCACAGTGCCATCCGTTTTGTCACCAAAGCCCCATATACTACCCACCACTGCGACCTGTACACTCTCGTTGGCTGGCCTTCGCTTCATAATCGTCGCCAAACACATTGGCTCCAGGTCATCTACAAGACCCTGCTAGGTAAAGTCCCCCCTTATCTCCGCTCACTGGTCACCATAGCAGCACCCACCTGTAGCATGCGCTCCAGCAGGTATATCTCTCTGGTCACCCCTAAAGCCAACTCCTCCTTTGGTCGTCTCTCCTTCCAGGTCTCTGCTACCAATGAAAGGAACGAACTACAAAAATCTCTGAAACTGGAAACACTTATCTCCCTCACTAGCTTTTAAGCACCAGCTGTCAGAGCAGCTCACAGATCACTGCACCTGTACATAGCCCATCTATAATTTAGCCCAAACTACTACCTCTTCCCTACTGTATTTATTTATTTTATTTATTTTGCTCCTTTGCACCATATTATTTATATTTTAACTTTGAACTTTCTTCAAATAACAAATCTACCATTCCAGTCTTTTACTTACTATACTGTATTTACTCTGCCACCATGGCCTTTTTTGACTTTACCTCCCTTATCTCACATCATTTGCTCACATTGTATATAGTCTTATTTTTCTACTGTATCATTGATTGTATGTTGTTTTACTTCATGTGTAACTCTGTGTTTTTGTGTGTTGTCGAACTGCTTTGCTTTATCTTGGCCAGGTCGCAATTGTAAATGACAACTTGTTCTCAACTTGCCTACCTGGTTAAATAAAGGTGAAATAAATAAATAAAAATAAAAACATGCTGGTAGAAATTAGGTAAAACAAATTTAAGTCCCTGGCCCTTAGGAGAGCCGCCTCTGGATGAGCATTTTCCGGTTTGCTTATGGCCATATACAGCTCATTGGGTGCGGTCTTAGTGCCAGCATCGGTTTGTGGTGGTAAATAGACAGCTACGAATAATATAGATGAAAACTCTCTTGGTAAATAGTGTGGTCTACAGCTTATCATGAGATACTCTACCTCAGGCGAGCAAAACCTCGAGACTTCCTTAGATTTCGTGCACCATCTGTTGTTTACAAATATACATAGACCGCCACCCTTTGTCTTACCAGAGGCTGCTGTTCTATCCTGCCGAAAAAACGTAAAGCCCACCAGCTATATGTTATTCATGTCGTCTTTCAGCCACGACTCGGTGAAACAGTTACAGTTTTTAATGTCCCATTGGTAGCATATATACGTGCTCGTAGTTCGTCTGTTTTATTATCCAATGATTGTACATTGGCTAATAGGACTGATGGTATAGGCCGATTACACACTCGCCGCCAGATGAACATCTCCATCGGTGAGATGGTGCCCAGCATGCAGGCCTTTGAGTCCATGCTCTGCTACATGTACTATGGGATGTTAACTTGCCTCCGGAAGACTCTCTCTATCCTTCCCACTCAGCCAATACGTGGCGAGCATCTTCCACATCATCCATTTGTGTGCAATACAACAGTGTTTAACATACAACATTTCATGAAAAATATGAATTCCTATCACTTGGCAATACTGATATTTGTATGCAATGAATGAATGAATGAAGCCCTTGACTCTTGATAACAGCTACCTGTTCGCAGCACCATATTGCTACGGTTTCCTGAACAACAGACTACAGGCCTACTGCAAGCAGAACCTGGAGATGTATGTGATGGTGGAGAACGTCCTCCAGGTATTCTACACCCACCATTAATATCCTGTTAGTGTGTCATTGAACATGTGTGCATCACTCGTCCTCCTTCAGTTCCATGTCCTTCATTTGATCCTTCCCTTCAGATCCTAGAGGCAGCGGACAAAACTCAGGCCCGGGACATGAAGAAGCACTGCCTGCACATCCTCATCCACCAGTTCATCAAGGTGGGTGGGCTACTGGTGTCTGGAGCCATGGGGAGGTTTTGCCCCCCACTCCACAGCTAAACTAAACCCCTGAGGGCAAACTCTGTGGGGAAGCCTCTACACCAGTGGTTCCCAACCAGTGTAACTAGGACCCCTGGGGGTACGTGGCCTTTCCACAGGGGGAACTTGAGAAGACTCATGAGACCATAGGCTTACTGGTAAAATGCACATGAGGGGATACTTCTAGGGTACAGCTTGGTGGTACAGTAACCAAAAATGCTTGGGAACCACTGCTCTACACAGTGGTTAGAGGAGAGACAGTTTACAGCCAAGCATGTAGTAATATATGCCATTTAGCAGTAACAGCAACTTATCCTTCACTGTTGTCCACTCTCCTTACAGTGCCATGTGGGAGTATCTTTTGTCTTAACAAACCAAGGAAAATACTACCAGATGGGCTCCTACATCTAGGACCAGGCTGTTGACCTACTCTCTCTACCGAAGCCCTCCATGTCTGCTCCCTCCCTCATTAGTCATTCCATTACACCAGTGGGGGTTGATAAAAGGAGAAATGTGGAGGATGGGTTCTCTCCACCAGCCACCACTGCCTTATAAGTTAGGGTTAAGGCTCTCGAGTGGCGCAGCGGTCTAAAGCACTGCATCTCAGTACTAGAGGTGTCACTACAGACCCTGGTTCAAAACTGGGCTGTATCACAACCGGCCGTGATCAGGAGTCCCATAGGGCGGCGCACAATTGGCCCAGCATCGTCTGGTTTAGGGGAGGGTTTGGCCTACTTAAATAAAGGTTAAATAAAAAAATGCAAAAATAAGTTACTGTGGACCTTACATAACATTTCCTCAACCTTGTCCCAAATGTCCCTTTTTACCTATGCTGGGTTACTTTGGATCCGCTCTCTAAATGAATCATGTTTGAATGACCTGCGAGAAGAATACTGAATATTATACAATGATCACCTGAATGTGTACGTCTGGGCCAGTTTTGAGAATGCTGATATTGTGCTAGCATGAAGTAACCTCCCCCTCTCATTTAACATTTACATTTAAGTCATTTAGCAGACGCTCTTATCCAGAGCGACTTACAAATTGGTGCATTCACCTTATAATATCCAGTGGAACAACCACTTTACAATAGTGCATCTAAATCTTTTAAGGGGGGGTTAGAAGGATTACTTTATCCTATCCCAGGTATTCCTTAAAGAGGTGGGGTTTCAGGTGTCTCCGGAAGGTGGTGATTGACTCCGCTGTCCTGGCGTCGTGAGGGAGCTTGTTCCACTATTGGGGTGCCAGAGCAGCGAACAGTTTTGACTGGGCTGAGCGGGAACTGTGCTTCCTCAGAGGTAGGGAGGCGAGCAGGCCAGAGGTGGATGAACGCAGTGCCCTTGTTTGGGTGTAGGGCCTGATCAGAGCCTGAAGGTACGGAGGTGCCGTTCCCCTCACAGCTCCATAGGCAAGCACCATGGTCTTGTAGCGGATGCGAGCTTCGACTGGAAGCCAGTGGAGAGAGCGGAGGAGCGGGGTGACGTGAGAGAACTTGGGAAGGTTGAACACCAGACGGGCTGCGGCGTTCTGGATGAGTTGTAGGGGTTTAATGGCACAAGCAGGGAGCCCAGCCAACAACGAGTTGCAGTAATCCAGACGGGAGATGACAAGTGCCTGGATTAGGACCTGCGCCGCTTCCTGTGTGAGGCAGGGTCGTACTCTGCGAATGTTGTAGAGCATGAACCTACAGGATCGGGTCACCGCCTTGATGTTAGTGGAGAACGACAGGGTGTTGTCCAGGGTCACGCCGAGGCTCTTAGCACTCTGGGAGGAGGACACAAGGGAGTTGTCAACCGTGATGGCGAGATCATGGAACGGGCAGTCCTTCCCCGGGAGGAAGAGCAGCTCCGTCTTGCCGAGGTTCAGCTTGAGGTGGTGATCCGTCATCCACACTGATATGTCTGCCAGACATGCAGAGATGCGATTCGCCACCTGGTTGTCAGAAGGGGGAAAGGAGAAGATTAATTGTGTGTCATCTGCATAGCAATGATATGAGAGACCATGTGAGGATATGACAGAGCCAAGTGACTTGGTGTATAGCGAGAATAGGAGAGGGCCTAGAACAGAGCCCTGGGGGACACCAGTGGTGAGAGCACGTGGTGCGGAGACAGATTCTCGCCACGCCACCTGGTAGGAGCGACCTGTCAGGTAGGACGCAATCCAAGCGTGGGCCGCGCCGGAGATGCCCAGCTCGGAGAGGGTGGAGAGGAGGATCTGATGGTTCACAGTATCAAAGGCAGCAGATAGGTCTAGAAGGATGAGAGCGGAGGAGAGAGAGTTAGCTTTAGCAGTGCGGAGAGCCTCCGTGACACAGAGAAGAGCAGTCTCAGTTGAATGCCCAGTCTTGAAACCTGACTGATTAGGATCAAGAAGGTCATTCTGAGAGAGATAGCAAGAGAGCTGGCCAAGGACGGCACGTTCAAGAGTTTTGGAGAGAAAGGAAAGAAGGGATACTGGTCTGTAGTTGTTGACATCGGAGGGATCGAGTGTAGTTTTTTTCAGAAGGGGTGCAACTCTCGCTCTCTTGAAGACGGAAGGGACGTAGCCAGCGGTCAAGGATGAGTTGATGAGCGAGGTGAGGTAGGGGAGAAGGTCTCCAGAAATGGTCTGGAGAAGAGAGGAGGGGATAGGGTCAAGTGGGCAGGTTGTTGGGCGGCCGGCCGTCACAAGACGCGAGATTTCATCTGGAGAGAGAGGGGAGAAAGAGGTCAAAGCACAGGGTAGGGCAGTGTGAGCAGGACCAGCGGTGTCGTTTGACTTAACAAACGAGGATCGGATGTCGTCAACCTTCTTTTCAAAATGGTTGACGAAGTCATCCGCAGAGAGGGAGGAGGGGGGGGGAGGGGGAGGAGGATTCAGGAGGGAGGAGAAGGTAGCAAAGAGCTTCCTAGGGTTAGAGGCAGATGCTTGGAGTTTAGAGTGGTAGAAAGTGGCTTTAGCAGCAGAGACAAAAGAGGAAAATGTAGAGAGGAGGGAGTGAAAGGATGCCAGGTCCGCAGGGAGGCGAGTTTTCCTCCATTTCCGCTCGGCTGCCCGGAGCCCTGTTCTGTGAGCTCGCAGTGAGTCGTCGAGCCACGGAGCAGGAGGGGAGGACCGAGCCGGCCTGGAGGATAGGGGACAGAGGAAATCAAAGGATGCAGAGAGGGAGGAGAGGAGGGTTGAGGAGGCAGAATCAGGAGATAGGTTGGAGAAGGTTTGAGCAGAGGGAAGAGATGATAGGATGGAAGAGGAGAGAGTAGCGGGAGAGAGAGAGCGAAGGTTGGGACGGCGCAATACCATCCGAGTAGGGGAAGAGTGAGAAGTGTTGGATGAGAGCGAGAGGGAAAAGGATACAAGGTAGTGGTCGGAGACTTGGAGGGGAGTTGCAATGAGATTAGTGGAAGAACAGCATCTAGTAAAGATGAGGTCAAGCGTATTGCCTGCCTTGTGAGTAGGGGGGGAAGGTGAGAGGGTGAGGTCAAAAGAGGAGAGGAGTGGAAAGAAGGAGGCAGAGAGGAATGAGTCAAAGGTAGACGTGGGGAGGTTAAAGTCACCCAGAACTGTGAGAGGTGAGCCATCCTCAGGAAAGGAACTTATCAAGGCATCAAGCTCATTGATGAACTCTCCAAGGGAACCTGGAGGGCGATAAATGATAAGGATGTTAAGCTTGAAAGGGCTGGTAACAGTGACAGCATGGAATTCAAATGAGGAGATAGACAGATCTCTTTCTCCCCTGATCAGGGTCAGGGGAGAAAGAGAGAATGTCCACTTGGGAGAGATGAGGATTCCAGTGCCACCACCCCGCTGGCTCGATGCTCTAGGGGTATGCGAGAACACGTAGGCAGACGAGGAGAGAGCAGTAGGAGTAGCAGTGTTCTCTGTGGTAATCCATGTTTCCGTCAGCGCCAGGAAGTCTAGGGACTGGAGGGTAGCATAGGCTGAGATGAACTCTCATCCTTGTTCAGTTAGCCTGATTTCAGTTAGCATGGTTTATAAGTACCTTTTTCATCTACTTATTCCCTCATATATTCATTTTATAATTTCATAAATGGTATATAAAAAAACATGGATCATGGTTAAATGTTGATTCTCCTGCATAGTAACGCTACATACTGCAGGGTTACCCAACTGGCGGCCCATGGTTGATTTTATTTGCCCCCCCCCCCCCCCCCCCCAAGTTTTCTGAGCAAAAACATTACAGTCGTATGAAAAAGTTTGATCTATTAAATAACTGATGGACACAGTAATATTTCAGTAGTGAAATTAGGTTTATTGGATTAACAGAAAATGTGCAATATGCATCAAAACAAAATTAGACAGGTGCATAAATTTAGGCACCCCAATAGAAAAATCACATCAATATTTAGTAGAGCCTCCTTTTGCTAAAATAACAGCCTCTAGACGCTTCCTATAGACTCTAATGAGTGTCTGGATTCTGGATGAAGGTATTTTGGACCATTCCTCCTTACAAAACATCTCCAGTTCAGTTAGGTTTGATGGTTGCCGAGCATGGACAGCCCGCTTCAAATCATCCCACAGATTCTCAATGATATTCAAGTCTGGGGACTGGGATGGCCATTCCAGAACTTTGTACTTGTTCCTCTGCATAAATGCCCGGGTAGATTTTGAGCAGTGTTTTGGGTCGTTGTCTTGTTGAAATATCCAGCCCCGGCGTAACTTCAACTTTGTGACTGATTCTTCAACATTATTCCCAAGAATCTGCTGATATTGAGTGGAATCCATGCGACCCTCAACTTTAACAAGATTCCCAGTACCGGCACTGGCCACACAGCCCCACAGCATGATGGAACCCCCACCAAATTTTACTGTGGGTAGCAAGTGTTTTTCTTGGAACGCTGTGTTCTTTTGCCGCCATGCATAACGTCCCTTGTTATGACCAAATAACTCAATCTTTGTTTCATCAGTCCACAGCACCTTATTCCAAAATGAAGCTGGCTTGTCCAAATGTGCGTTTGCATACCTCAAGCGACTCTGTTTATGGCGTGTGTGCAGAAAAGGCTTCTTCCGCATCACTCTCCCATACAGCTTCTCCTTGTACAAAGTGCGCTGAATTGTTGAACGATGCACAGTGACACCATCTGCAGCAAGATGAGGTTGTAGGTCTTTGGAGGTGGTCTGTGGGCTGTTTTTGACCGTTCTCACCATCCTTCGCCTTTGTCTCTCCAATATTTTACTTGGCCTGCCACTTCTGGCCTTAACAAGAACTGTGCCTGTGGAGAGTCAAAGAGAACAACAACTTGCAATTGGCCACCTTAAATACCTTTTCTCATGATTGGTTGCACTTGTCTATGAAGTTCAAGGCTTAATGAGCTCACCAAACCAATTGTGTGTTCCAATTAATCAGTGCTAAGTAGTTACAGGTATTCAAATCAACAGAATGACAAGGGTGCCCAAATTTTTGCATAGCCTATTTTTCACATCTGATTTAATTTCATACAACTTAATATTGCTACACTAAAAATCTTTGTCTGGACAATACCCCAGAACTCAGCTTTTATTAGAAAATGAATGGCATGCCACTGTGATCATTTTCTGTGACGACAGAGTAAATTATTATGCAGCCTCAGAGGGGTGCCCAAACCTTTTCATATGACTGTATATACAGTGTATTCGGAAAGTATTCAGGCCCCTTGACTTTTTCCACATTTTGTTACAATACAGCCGTATTCTAAAATGTATTCAATTGTTTTTTCCCCTCATAAATCTACACACAATACCCCATAATGACAAAACAAAAACAGGATTTTTGAACTGTTTAAAATACGGAAACATCACATTTACATAAGTATTCAGATCTTTTACTCAATACTTTGTTGAAGCACCTTTGGTAGCGATTACAGCATCAAGTCTTCTTGGGTATAATGCAACAAGCTTGGCACAACTGTATTTGGGGAGTTTCTCCCATTTTTCTCTGCAGATCCTCTCAAAATATCCCTACAGCATGATGCTGCCACCACCATGCTTCACGGTAGGGATGGTGTCAGGTTTCCTACAGATGTGACGCTTGGAATTCAGGCCATCAGACCAGAGAATCTTGTTTCTCATGGGTAAAAAGTCCTTTATGTGCCTTTTTAGGAAACTCCAAGCAGGCTGTCATGTGCCTTTTACTGAGGAGTGGCTTCCGTCTGTCCACTCTACCATAAAGGTCTGATTGGTAGAGTGCTGCTGAGATGGTTGTCCTTCTGAAAGGTTCTCCCATCTCCACAGAGGAATTCTGGAGCTCTGTCAGAGTGACCATCAGGTTCTTGGTCACCTCCCTGACCAAGGCCCTTCTCCCCCGATTGCTCAGTTTGGCCGGCAGCCAGCTCTAGGAAGAGTCTTGGTGGTTCCAAACATTTTCCATTTAAGAATGATGGAGGACACTGTGTTCTTGGGGACCTTCAATTCTGCAGACATTTTTTGGAACACTTCCCCAGGTTTGTGCCTCAACACAATCCCATCTCTGAGCTCTACAGACAATTCGTTCAACCTCATGGTTTGATTTTGATCAATGGAAACAGGATGCACCTGAGCGCAATATCCAGTCTCATAGCAAAGGGTCTGAATACTCATGTAAATGAGGTTTTCTGTTTTATTTTTAATAAATTATTCTAAAATTGAATTTCCTCATCAATCTACACATAATACCCCAAAATGACAAAGTGAAAACAAGTTTTTAAAAAGTTTAGCAAAGGCTGTAATGTAACAAAATGTGGAAAAAGTCAGTGGGTCTGAAAACTTTCTCAATGCACTGTGTAAATATATATATATATTATTTATTATTATGGACATAAAAGACTGTAAAAACACCAGGAAATCAGCTCCAAGGGATTTTAATTGAAGAAATCTGTTTCTAAGTATTCCCATGCATAATAGAGAGACACGTATACAAGTGTCTACAAATGATTTGTAATTATGATCCGGCCGCCCCGACTATGCTCTCAAGAAAACATTGGCCCATCGCTGAATCTAGTTGATGATCCCTGACATACTGTATGCATTATATATGTGTGACATAGAAGAACTCTTTATAGTTGTACTATATTTAAGCCATGATGCACAACGGGGTGTGGTATATGGCCAATATACAATGGCTAATGGCTTTTCTTAAGCACAGCACAATGCGGAGTGCCTGGATACAGCCCTTAGCCTTGGTATATTGGCCATATATCACAAACCCCCTGAGGTGCCTTATTGCTATTATAAACTGGTTACCATCGTAATTAGAGCAGTAAAATAAATGTTTTGTCAAACCCGTGGTATACGGTCTGATATACCACGGCTGTCAGCCAATCAGAATTCAGGGATCGAACAACTCAGTATATAATATAAAATGTGTTTCAAGAAGAATTGAAGATGTGGTCATTATTCTGAGGGAATAATTAATTCCTTAGCAACTAAATCAATAATTGCTTCCTTAGCAACTAAATCAAACAGGATGGGAAATGTATCACCGAAAGTATTTGCTCCTCTCTGCTGATCAATTATAAAATAAAAACATTTGGACATTTTTAACATCACAGCATATAATCAGTATCATTTAATTCTGAATGGTTTCAGATGAGCTATGGCATGTCTAGTACTGTAGAGGTGTTTGTTTAAGCTTGGGAGAACCAGGTTTTGTTTAATATTGGTGTTTGAGTTGAATGGATGTTTGACATTGGCAAACACAGGACCATATTGGAAAATTCTCTGTTTAACCAGCTGCTGTACAGTTTGCAGGAATATGAACCTGCTCAAATCCTCTGTTTTGTGTTTTGCTATGATGACATGCTACGGAGTCAAATGTTTCTCACATTGACTGCATCAAAGCCTTAATAAATGACCTATGGGCTCCTGAGTGGCGCAGCAGTGGCTCACAATTGGCCCAGCGTCGTCCGGGTTTGGCCGGTGTAGGCTGTCATTGTAAATAAGAATTTGTTCTTAATTGACTTGCCTAGTTAAATAAAGGTTAAATAAATAAAATACAAATGTGAAATTCATCACTTAGTCTATGTACTTACACCCCATCCTGTCACTCTATATAGGTTGGCTTTGTGTAAATTTTTGTTTTGCTGAGAACTGTCACGGGGATTGTTATCAATGTCATTTTGCAAATTGCAAAGATGTGATTGCTTATAGAAAAGGCTCCAAAAACCACATTAAGCAACAATCTGAAGGTAGACCACTTTTTAAAGAAGAAAAACGTTCTGATACAGTTTGATTGACTACCAGGTCTCTCTTTCTCCTGCTGTGTGCTTTGTCTACCCGTCCCTTACCTGAAACGTAATAGTAGAAAAGAGACTGAGTGACCTGATTACAGCACAATGGATCTCTTTCTCTCTGACACACCGTCTTCCAGAAGTGTGCAACCGACACTGCCTTCAGTCGTTGGGCTGCAGCAAGCTGGCATTAGAAACGTGAAAGTATTTTACTTTTTCAAATTCAGCAGATGATGTTGAATCAGTGGACCGCTTGAGGGAAATGGAGCACATGTCAGCTGCTGCACCAGCAGGTGGCCAGGGGGAATCAAAGCTGAAGGAGAAGTCCCAAGTCTACGCAGGTTAATCCTCGACCTTTGTCTCTACACATGAGCAGTTTCAGGTTCCACTGATATGTGTAAGATAAGCTTGCACAATGCACCTTTCAATAGAGTGGGCGAAATCCTTCCATTTAAGCAAGGTTATCAGACCTTATACCTTATAGGTTTTTCCTTTTTAATATTTATTTATTACATACTGAATGATTAATGAAAGATATTTAGATATTTCTGTATACCGGTAGTCAAGCTTACCATTCATTTTGGATTGTCAGCGTATAGCTGGGTCTACAAAACAGATTACCTGGGATGTGTACAAAATACAAATGTTCACATCTGAAAACAATTGATAAACTTTGATTTTGCAGTGGAATGTTGACTCCTTTCATCTGATTCCATTTAATTTCATGTAACATTTAAAATAAGATGCTTTCCCTGAAGTGAACGAATCAAAGACTCGAGGGCTGAATGGCCAGATAGGATTTGATGTTTCCTGCCAGCTACAAACCCAGACCTTTAAAACCTCAATGAATACCTCACCAAGTGTTGAGGTCTTTTGTAAGTAGTATTGCTTTGAGCACTATTCCTAGTCTTAACACTTGAGACATTTGGCAAATCAACTGATTTTCTATAGATTTCTTCAGAAAAAGAAAACTTCACTCACATGAAGAGCTAATCTCATAAGCTCTTATCAATAACATCAGCACATGGTTTCATTTCAAATAATTAGCCGTGGCCAATCAAAGAGTCCATAGAATCAGGCCACTGGACACCCTTGGGAGAGTTTTTGGCCCTTCCTCTTTTTGTTTGTTCCCCCATGACCAACTTGCTCATGTTTCTCTGTTACCACACTCAGTCCCAGGATCCCACTAGACATATCTGGTTTACATATATGGTTTCATCACAAAACAGAGCCCATTGTTCCCTACAATGATATTTAAAACTACGACAAACAATATGTCTTTTGTAATGCCTCAGGACCTGGGATTATCTCCCAGTTATGCATTCTATTATAAAGCTGGATGAGGCAGACTGGCTGGGTCGGTCCAAGTGCTACCACAGGAGAGGGGGACGGGCTTCCCAGTCACTCACTAGCTGTTCTTCAGCCAGGACAGAGAAGGATAGAGAAAGGAGCAGAAAGAGTGCGAGGAGTGTAAGCAACGACAACGGACACTGAAGATGGTGCTCCTGACTGCCAAAATCATGGAGAGGACTGCGCTCTTTGTGATATTCGGGGGTCTGGTCACTACTCTGGTCACCACCTTCATTCCCCTGTGGAAGACCTTGAACTCAGAGCTGAACGAAGTGGAGAACTGGTACTCAGGCCTGTGGCACATCTGCATCTTTGCCGAGGAGGTTGGGATGCAATGTAAAGCCTTTGAATCCCTCATGGCCCTGCCCATGGACTTGCTGGCTTCCCGGGTGCTCATGCTGGTGTCTGTGGGTACTGGGGCCCTAGCCGTGGTGGTGGCCTTCCCAGGCCTGGAGGGGGTGGAACTGGGCTCTGGAAGGCAGCAAGGGTTAAAGAGGGGCCTCCTCATTGTCAGCGGGGTGCTGTCCTGGGTGTCGGGGCTCACAACACTGGCCCCCGTCTCCCTGGTGGCCTACGTGACCCTGGTGGAGTTCTGGGACGAGAACCTGCCTGACGTCGTTCCACGCTGGGAGTATGGCGAGGCCATGTTCTCCGGCTGGTTTGCGGGTCTCTTCCTGGTCATTGGAGGCTCTCTTTTCTTTGTGGCTGTGTGCATGGCGGATCACGACGGGCAGCAGCGAGTGGCCAGTCTCCCAAACACCCCCCAGGAGAAGCCAAGGAGTCAGTACTACTTAAAGACAGAGGTTTTATAGTCTCATTTTCACTTAATGAATGGTGGTAGCTTAAAATGCCTAGTTTGAAGGAGAATGATAAAGTTGAATTCAGACTGCGACTGCCTGGGTTCATTTTGAAATATGAAAGGTCACGTTTGAAATGTTTGAAAGATATATTTGTATATTTCAATATTGTTGAACATGGATCAAGTGCTGTATTTCCGATGGAAAAGTGCAATGAAAACCTTTTGTCTGTAACTTGTTTGCAGCCTCTCATTTATTAATTACATGAGACTCTGGTCATTGTAATTTGAGTGCCTACTTTGTTCCTACACAGTATGTCTTGTCTCTTGATATGCATCAAGCTGGATCAGTGGTCTCTGTCGCACTGTGAAGGTATTCCTACTGGTGAAGATAATACAACTCCTTTCAATTAGGAATTTTATGTTAAGAGAAAGGAAAAGATCACTGTGATTTTCCACAATCACTAAAGCTCTTAAAGGGATAGTTTGCCACAATATGCCATGATATAAGTGGAGCTACTTGTTTTGTAATGCCAACTCTGCAGTTGTTTCCCTTAGTGGAGCTCAGGGGGCAATTTTAAAGGATGAGTTCTGTTTTTTACAATGTAATGTCAGATGGTTACTCATCCTGAAAGTAGTCTTTGGGTCAGTGAAAACTGTAGTCCATGGTTTGGTTTTCTTTAAACAGCCACTGTAAACTTAGCCATTGCTAGCTAAAAATCAATGGGAGTGGTAGGGGCATGCAGTACCTTTGTAATTTGTTTTGTTGCCATATCACCTTGAAATAACATCAAGCTAAATAATTTAGTTGATTTGGCCATAAACATTTTAATAGGTCTTTACCACTCTCAGTGATTTTAGCTAGCAGTGTCTAAATTTAGCTGAAGTTTGTAAACCAAACCATGGATTACAGTTTATCTGTGCCCGAAGACTGCTTTCAGGGTGAGGGACAATCTATCGTTACGTGTTGTAAAATACAGAACTTCCCCTTTAAAGGGAAAGTTCTAAATATTTCAACTTCATCATCTCCACACCCCAACATCAACATACAGAGCCTTCAGAAAGTATTCACACCCCTTGAATTTTTCCTGATTTTGTTGTGTCACAGCCTGAATTTAAAATTATTTAAATTGAGATTTGTTGGTTTCTGGCCTACAAACACAGATTCAACCACAAAGACAAGGGAGGTTTTCCAATGACTCGCAAAGGTAGATGGGTAAAAAAAAATACAGACATTGAGCAGAATTAGTGGAATGGTATCAAATACATCCAACACATGGTTGGGTGCCATTCCATTTGCTCCGTTCCAGCCATTATTATGAGCCATCCTCCCCTCTGCAGCCTCCACTGGTGAGAGAGAGATGCATTCCAAAGCCCCACCTCTTCTGAGATGTATTTCGTTTTGGGGGAGGGATTTAGCCACGTGAGGCGGCCTGAGATCTTAATGCACATTTTGGCTCAGGGACGCTACTGTATGTTGTACATATATAAATAGACGTTTGTTTGATGAAAGACTGTAGCCTACTGTAAATGTAAAAGGGAGACAGCCAAACAGTCATATCTATCACCAATAAGAGTAAGGTAAAATGAGTCACTCTCTGTGCCAATGTCAGTGAAATCAGATGGTTAGTATTTACACAGTGTAGTATTGCCCAGAGAGTAGTAAAGGGGTTAAGCCTACACTTAAAACATCTGACATTAACATTTGGAGATCATAGCACATAAATGAGGCACCCATGTGGCACACTCCTTTAATCTGGGTTTTTGGAGTGCGTGTGCGTGGCTGGCTGTGCGTGGCTGGCTGTCCCTGGGGCATGGGGGGATTGGAGTACTACTGTAATTAAATTCAACTGAGGGATGTATCAGTGATGTCATGTTGTGACCCTCCTGCCCTTGGAGAGAGACGATAAGTAATCTTGCCGCCCTTATAGTAACAATAACACAGACACACATGTATACACACAAACACACACACACACACACACACACACACACACACACACACACACACACACACACACACACACACACACACACAGAAACAGTGGTGCTGTTCTTTCACTGTGTGACCAGCAGAGGATCTTGTGAGCAGAGCAGCAAGACAAGCGAGCTCAAATTATGCTTTTTTGCGTTGGTTGAGCATTACAGCCAAAGCTGTAAGGACAGCTCATAATAATGGTTGATGTATTTGATACCATTCCATTTATTCCACTCCAGGCATTACCACAAGCCCGTTCTCCCCAATTAAGATGCCACCAGCTTCCTGTGCTTCACTTATTCTAAACTATTCAGAAAACATTTTCATGTCATGAAATACACAATCTATACCCTGAGATAGATACATCTAGGTTGTTCTTGAATTGCTCTAACATTTGGGCATGGTATTAAACAATTAAAGAAGTACATTTTTCTAGATGTGTATTTATTTGTATTTGGGTATCGTCCCATTCTAAATCAACTAATATGACAGCTTAATTACTATAAATATTTTTTTGCATTATGATAACATAGGTATTTTAATAGCCTTCTTTTTTTCTATTGATCTATATATGAAATACTTTCTAGCATTCAAAATAATAGATAAATATCTCTAAATCCACAAAACATGTCACAACAACTCATCACTACTGGTAGATTTTCTTTCCCCTAGTACTTTAAACAATGCATATAGATAAAGTTTTGCTGTTTAAAGGACTTGCATTATGTTGTATCAGTCATAAACAGTATAACAATATAAACAAAAACCTGTATGATGTGTAACTGTCATTTAAAAGTATTTTCATGGTTGCGAAGCTGAGAGACTGCAATTCAAGAATGACCCATCTGTATCTTGGTGCAGTATTACTATAAAATAAATTCCTTTCCAGGGCATATGATATGAGGTACTGTATTGCCATTGTCAGAAGTTACAGAGGGGATTTGACAATCAATACATAATTTAATCCACACCAGAGCAACCAGCATACCTATGCCCCATTCCCCAAATAAATTATGTCAAGGACATCTTATCAGTGTGCCCCGTTCTCATTCCATCCACCAAGCAAAGGGGATATATAGAATTTTGACCAATGTAGATAGACAGCCAGCTGTCAAGATTTAGCATGGGAAGTCATAATCTTGTCATTTTCTGGTTGTAAACTGTTTTTCTATTGGTAAAGACATCAGAAACCAGATTACAACCAGGTGAAGACATATTTATTAACTGGTCAGATAACCAGATTACAATCAGTTCAACCATTACAACCAGTTCTTCTGGTCACTTCCTTTAACAGCCAATATACATAATGTTACTTAAGAATGTCATTGCAATTCGTTTTGCCCACTAGGCAGTCAAGCCAGCCAGTAGCCAGTAAAATAGGCATTTACAGTAGGCAGACAATCCTTCACACAAACAGGCAAGCAGGCATACAGTAGAGCACACATGCATGCATTAAGCAGGCAGGCAAGCAGGCAGACAATCAAAGAAAGCCGGCAGACCAGGCAGTACAGGGGGGATCCCAGTCAATCTTTGATCAGATTTAACTGGCCAGTCAGGCCTTTGGCATCTGAAGGCAAGGCTGAAAGGATCTGACCAGGAAGGGGACTGGTGTGTGTGTGTGTGTGTGTGTGTGTGTGTGTGTGTGTGTGTGTGTGTGTGTGTGTGTGTGTGTGTGTGTGTGTGTGTGTGTGTGTGTGTGTGTGTGTGTGTGTGTGTGTGTGTGCGTGCATGTCTGTGTCTGTGTGCGTGCATGTGTGCATGTGTGTGTGCATGTGTGTGTATGCGCACGTGTGTGGGAGAGAGAGAAAGAGTGAGAGAGGGGGTAGAGAGGGGTGGAGTGGATTGGAGCGAGCGATGGAGGGAGGAGAGGGAGGAGAGCCGAGCACTGTGAGAATTCCTGCTGTGTTAGCATCCACCCAGCAACTCTGTCAATACTGCATACAGCTAAGAAACAGGCAGAGGCCCCTGGTGCTGCATTTACCGGCTCCGTCAGTGAGAGAGAGCAGCTTCCACAATCCCCCCAATCCGTGTGCTGCTCGAGAGGTTTCTCCCAGGGATAACACACACACCAGAGCCCCGGCCGCTACTGCTGCGTCGGAGGGAGAGGAAGAGACAGGAGGAGAGCTGAACAGTAGATACGGAGTGGGAATACTCTAGAAGAGAGAGACAATCCTGGGGGAGGGACAGGATTCTTGGAAGACTGGGTGTGATAGTATTCTAACGTGCTCCACAGGAAAGGCTGAACACTGGGGCATTTGACAGACAGGCACTCAGCGGTGCACCTGCTCCACACTAGCTTGTTGGGTAAGATCCTTTTCCTCTTTTACAGTCAGTAGGCCAAGGGCTGATTTTATGATTGTGCTTGTTTCTGCTGGTATGATATCTTAATGTGATGCTCAGTATATCACTAGACTTTACTACTTTCTGTGGTCTGTATGTGGTACAGCACTATGGCCATTCAGCATTATAGAGCCAAGGAAGTAACTCGGTTCTGGGCCAGTTCCACAGATTTCTGCAGTCCTGCTTAAAGAAGTGGAGCAATGTGGTGCAGTAATATACTCAATACTCTGACAAACAGTACACCAATGGACACAAGGCACTTCACAAACAAGCACATTCTTACACAGTGGCAAATGTACAGTAAATTACAGTAATCAAAATAAACAGCCATATTAAGTAGAGGAGGTAATTGAGAGATTTTCTGACCTCAAAACAATGAATGGCCCACTAAGGGAGATTGATCATTTATTTGTTTAGCTTAATTTTGATATGTGTGTGTGTGTTTTTGTGTGTGTTTGTGTGTACGCACGTGTGCGCACTTCTCGGAAATTGGTTGTTTAATTCGTTATTTCTGACCATGGAAACATTGGTCCCCTGCAGGAGTGGACACCCCTCTGTAAAAGGCTATTCTGGTTTTCCATGACATCACAATTCCTTTGGCCTAATTGGGAGGCAAACGCTGAAAGCAGCACCAAAACACCCTGACACTACATCTCGCTAGTGTTACTGCCTGCTACTCAGCGTAACATCTCTTTAATTCTCCATTCTTTGTCATATATCTGTAAACTTCAAATTTCCTAATCAGACTCAATGTTTCATTTCAGTAAATTCAGTTCAGTTTGATGTTTGGAGTGGCATTACATGGTTAACACAACTAATTGTAGGTCGCTAGAACTTGTGTAGTATCACGTGGTATCCCTGCCTTATCCCATCAAGTGTACTAATGGTTAGCCTCTGAATTCCACAACAAGTTCAACGACCAGGGGTCTCTTCACAACCAGGGGTTTCTTCACAGTCCCCAAGTCCATAACAGACTCCTGGTAACACACAGTACTACACAGAGCCATGACTTCATGGAACTCTATTCCACATTAAGTAACTCATGCAAGCAGTAAAATCAGATTTAAAAACAGATAGAACTACATCATATGGAACAACGCTGACTGTGAAGAGACACACACACACGTGCATAGTCACACACACACACACTAGCACATGCACTCTACACACGCGTACATTTTAATATTGTTGTATGGTGGTGTTAAACACTGAGTCTACAAAACATTAGGAACACCTTCATAATATTGAGTTGCACCTTTTTTGCCCTCAGAACAGCCCTAATTAGTCGTGGGCATGGACTCTACAAGTTGTCGAAAGCGTTCCACAGGGATGCAGGCCCATGTTGACTCCAATGCTTCCCACAGTTGTGTCAAGTTCTTAATACACACAGGAAACTGTTGTGTGTGAAAAAAACAGCAGCGTTGCAGTTCTTGACACACTCAAACCAGTGCGCCTGGCACCTACAACCATACCCGATTCAAAGGCACTTCAATCTTTTGTCTTGCCCATTCACCCTCTGAATGGCACACATACACAATCCATATTGGGGCGGCAGCATAGCCTAGTGGTTAGAGCGTTGGACTAGTAACCAAAGGTTGCAAAATTGAATGCCCGAGCTGACAAGGTACAAATCTGTCGTTCTGCCCCTGAACAAGGCAGTTAACCTCCTGTTCCTAGGCTGTCATTGAAAGTAAGAATTTGTTCTTAACTGAGTTGCCTAGTAAAATAAATACAAATATCTCAATTGTCTCAAGGCTTAAAAATCCTTCTTTGGCCTGTCTCCTCCCCTTCATCTACCTTTACTGAAGTTGATTTAACAGGTGACATCAATAAGGGATCGTTGCTTTCACCTGGATCCACCTGGTCAGTCTATGTTGTGGAAAGAGCAGTGTTCCTAATGTTTTGAACACTCAGTGTACATTTGTGTTGTAGATATGTAGAGGTGTAATGAATGTACTGTTTTATAGGTTTTTTTTGTTTGTGTATTTTGTGATGTGTTTAATGTGTCTGGACCCCAGGAAGAGTAACTGGTGCCAAGGTAGCAGTTACTCTTCCTGGATCCATAATAAATACAAATACAAAATAACCTAACTGACCTCCGCAGCCTGATCATGGTAAAAACACATTTCAGACAGCAAACATTACATTCCAGACTTAGCAACTTTCAGCACCTATTGCATGGAAACTTCACTGTCTATTAGCCACAGTAGCTACCTGGAACCTTGTCCCTCTTGGACATATACAGCTCTGGAAAAAATGAAGAGACCACTGCAAAATGATCAGTTTCTCTGGTTTTAAAAATGTTGTTTATTCAATAAACTACTGACAACATTTCTCCCAAATTCCAAATAAAAATATTGTCATTTAGAGCATTTATTTGCAGAAAATGACAACTGGTCAAAATAACAACAAAAATGCAGTGTTGTCAGACCTCAAATAATGCAAAGAAAATAAGTTCATATTCATTTTTAAACAACACAATACTAATGTTTTAACTTACAGTAGGAAGAGTTCAGAAATCAATATTTCGTGGAATAACCCTGATTTTCAATCACAGCTTTCATGCGTCTTGGCATGCTCTCCACCAGTCTTTCACATTGATGTTGGGTTACTTTATGTCACTCCTGGTGCAAAAATTCAAGCAGCTCAGCTTTGTTTGATGGCTTGTGACCACCCATCTTCCTCTTGATCACATTCCAGAGGTTTTCAATGGGGTTCAGGTCTGGAGATTGGGCTGGCCATGACAGGGTCTTGATCTGGTGGTCCTCCATCCACACCTTGATTGACCTGGCTGTGTGGCATGGAGCATTGTCCTGCTGGGGAAAAAAATCCTCAGAGTTGGGGAACATTGTAAGAGCAGAAGGAAGCAAGTTTTCTTCCAGGACAACCTTGTACGTGGCTTGATTCATGCGTCCTTCACAAAAATAAATCTGTCCAATTCCAGCCCCAGATCTTCACCGATCCTCCACCAAATTTCACAGTGGAAGCAAGACACTGTGGCTTGTAGGCCTCCCCAGGTCTCGCACCCACTGTGAAATTTGGTGGAGGATCAGTGATGATCTGGGGTTTCTTCAGCAAGGATGAAATTTGTCTTTGTGAAGGACGCATGAATACATTTTACACTGGAGAAACAACATTTAAAAAACAATGTTAGATTTTGATCTTACCTTATGGACAAACAAACTTAAACAAGCAAGCAAGCATGTACAAGACAAACAGGGGAATGCACTTAGTCACAATGTATGGTGATTGTTTCACATGCTTCTAGAGCCTAGTATTGGGGAATGTATAATACATTCACAGTGTAAAACTGGTAGCCTCTGGAAATAATCAAAACAGTAATACAAAGTAACTGTCCAGTGTTTCCAGATTTCTATGAAATAGGACCTATATCTAACAACAATATGAGTTAAATAGTTTTCCTTCCAAAGAAATGGTAATTAAGTATGTTAAAAAGCATATTTTCTGTCTTGGAATGGTGTGGGCATACCCCAACAACAGACTGGTGTGGGTGTATACCGGTCATTAAAAAGATTCAAGTGAGTAAACCGGCTCAGCCAATGAGTCAACATGACATCATGTTCTATTAGGAAATAGCAAGAATTTTTGGAATGGTCTGTTTGAGATGCAAGTTTGAGGTGGGATTTCTTTTCACATTTTTTTTTCTCACCAATTTGTGCTTTTGCCACAAATACAAGTATAGGATGAGTTAACAAAACTTCTTTCCACCCCTTATGAATTAAATACAGTTTTATTATTTCATCAGCTTTCCAGGGCTTGTTTTTTTTAGTAATTAAAGCTGAACAACAAGCTAAGTATTTGATCAGCATTGCAGGTTTTTTAACATAACAAGAACATTCAAAATGAGGTTAACTCCACAGGCTTGATTAGGCTCAGGACAAACATTGTAAATGCAGCTGTTAAATGTCTCGGACGAAAAAGGCTGTTGTTCAAGCGGTGGTTAACACAATCTTAGGACGATCAAGTTTATCTTGTATTTCACGAATCTGCAGTAATGGGGGATAGGTGTTGTGCTACTTTGTCTTGTGTGGTGTTACTTTGTCCTTGGTCCTTATCAGCCGTGGATCTAGTCGAGCGGCCTGATTTACCTGTGGAACAGGTGTTAGGTGCATGAGATGTTAAATAACCAACTGAGATGTTAGTTAAGCAATAAGGCAAGAGGGGTGTGGTATATGGCCAGCCAATATACCATGGCTAAGGGCTGTTCTTAGGCACAACGCAAGGCGGAGTGCCTCGATACAGCCCTTAGCCGTGGTATATTGGCCATATACCACAAACCCCCGAGGTACCTTATTGCTATTATAAACTGGTTACCAATGTAATTAGAGCAGGAAAAATACATGTTTTGTCATACCCATGGTATATGGTCTGCTATACCACGGCTTACAGCCAATCAGCATTCAAGGCTCAATCCACCCAGTTTATAAATGTAAATAACCAGTTACCTATGCTCGAGGGACAAATTATCATGTTGGTTCATGTACAGCATAGACCACATGCTTACAGACAAAAACATACACTCTTGCATTACTGGTGAAGATCTGACCGCATCTACTTTCAAGGTTTACCAGATTAAGGTGAAAATGGAACCATTTACATTTTAGTCATTTAGCAGACGCTCTTATCCAGAGCGACTTACTGTAGTGAATGCATACATTTCATAAATTTTTTCTCCGTACTGGTCCCCCGTGGGAATTGAACCCACAACCCTGGCGTTGCAAACACCATGCTCTACCAACTGAGCTACACGGTTGGTTGCTTGTGCCACATGCTTGAGGAACCACAATCATTTCTGATACATATTTACTGAAGCTACTGGCCCATAATGTCACTAAATGCCTGAGGCAGTGAGGAGTTTATTAGCGTATTGTTGTCTCTGTAGGGATAAGGGTCATCTACTGCCTGGCCTGAAGTTTCTGTTTGTGTATTGTCACACCCTGATCTGTTTCACCTGTCTTTGTGATTGTCTCCACCCCCCTCCAGGTATCGCCCATCTGCCCCATTATCGCCTGTGTACAGTGCCTTGCAAAAGTATTCATCCCCCTTGGCGTTTTTGTTGCAGTACAACCTGTAATTTAAAATGATTTTTATTTGGATTTCATGTAATGGACATACACAAAATAGTCCAAATTGGGGAAGTGAAATGAAATTGTTTTACTTGTTTCAAAAAACTGAAAGAAACTAAAAAAGTAAAAAAACAAAAACAACTGAAAAGTGGTGCGTACCTATGTGTTCACCCTTTGCTATGAAGCCCCTAAATAAGATCTGGTGCAACCAATTACCTTCAGAAGTCACATACTTAGTTAAATAAAGTCCACCTGTGTGCAATCTAAGTGTTACATGATCTGTCTGTCACTTCCTGACCAGTAAAAGGGGTTATTTGTTATTGTAGTTTGGTCAGGGCGTGGCAGGGGGTGTTTGTTTTGTGTGGTTCGGGTTTTTTGGTTTATGTTCTACATTTTCTATTTCTATGTATTTATCTAGTTTTTCTATTTCAATGTTGGGGTTTTGGTTGGACCTCCAATTAGAGGCAGCTGGTTGTCGTTCCCTCTTATTGGATGCCATATTTAGTTGGGTTAGTTTTCTCTTGTGTTTTGTGGGTGGTTGTTTCCTGTATAGTCTGTGCACCTTATGGGACTGTTTTCATCGTTTGTTTTGTTTAAGTGTTTTCCTTTAATAAATAAGAAGATGAGCACTTTACCCGCTGCATTTTGCTCCACTCCTTACGACACCTGTGACACTGTCACATGATCTCAGTATATATGCACCTGTTCTGAAAGGCCCCAGAGTCTGCAACACCACTAAGCAAGGGGCACCACCAAGCAAGTGGCACCATGAAGACCAAGGAGCTCTCCAAACAGGTCAGGGACAAAGTTGTGGAGAAGTACAGATCAGGGTTGGGTTCTAAAAAAATATCCGAAACTTTGAACATCGCATGGAGCACCATTAAATCCAGTATAAATAAATGGAAAGAATATGACACCACAACAAACCTGCCAAGAGAGGGCCGCCCACCAAAACTCATGGACCAGGCAAGCAGGGCATTAATCAGAGAGGCAACAAAGAGACCAAGATAACCCTGAAGGAGCTGCAAAGCTCCAGAGCGGAGATCGGAGTATCTGTCCATAGGACCACTTTAAGCCATAAACTCCACAGAGCTGGGCTTTACGGAAGAATGTCCAGAAAAAAAGCCATTGCTTAAAGAAAAAAATAAGCAAACACGTTTGGTGTTTGCCAAAAGGCATGTGGGAGACTCCCCAAACATATGGAAGAAGGTACTCTGGTCAGATGAGACTAAAATGTAACTTTTTGGCCAACAAGGAAAACGCAATGTCTGGCGCAAACCCAACACTTCTCATCACCCCAAAAATACTATCATCGGCAGGATCTGGGAAACTGGTGAGAATTGACGGAATGATGGATGGTGCTAAATACAGGGAAATTCTTGAGGGAAACCTGCTTCAGTCTTCCAGAGATTTGAGGCTGGGATGGAGGTTCACCTTCCAACAGGACAATGACCTTAAGCATACTGCTAAAGCAACACTCGAGTGGTTTAAGGGGAAACATTTGAATGTCTTGGAATGGCCTAGTCAATGCCCAGACCTCAATCCAATTGAGAATCTGTGGTATGACTTAAAGATTGCTGTACACCAGCGGAACCCATCCAACTTGAAGGAGCTGGAGCAGTTTTGCCTTGAAGAATGGGCAAAACTCAGAGAGGTTAGATGTGCCAAGCTTAACATACCCCAAGAAACTTGCAGTTGTAATTGCTGCAAAAGGTGGCTCTACAAAGTATTGACTTTGGGGGGGTGAACAGTTATGCACGCTCAAGTCTTATTTCTTGTTTGTTTCACAATAAAACATATTTTGCATCTTCAAAGTGGTAGGCATGCTGTGTAAATCAAATGATACAAACCCCCCAAAAATCTATTTTAATTCCAGGTTGTAAGGCAACAAAATAGGAAAAATGCCAAGGGGGGGGGGGGGGGTGAATACTTTCGCAAGCCACTGTATTTATACCTGTGTTCTCTGTTTGTCTGTTGCCAGTTCGTCTTGTTTGTCAAGCCAACAGCATTTTTGTGTCAGCTCCTGCTTTTCCCCAGTCTCTCTTTTCTCATCCTCCTGGTTTTTGACCCTTGCCTGTCCTGACCCTGTACCCACCCGCCTGACCACTCTGCCTGCCCCTGACTCTGAGGCTGCCTGCTGTCCTGTACCTTTGCCCCACCTCTGGGTTACTGACCTCCGCCTGACTTGACCCTGAGCCTGCCTGCCATCCTGTACCTTTGCCCCTGTTGCTGTAATAAACATTGTTACTTTGACACGGTCTGCATCTGGGTCTTACCTTGATACCTGATAGTGTATGGGCTTTATCATGACCTGGATGGTACTACATTGTCTTGGTGGTTTGACCTCATCTTTCTGGGGTGTGGTACCAACCCCTCAGCTGTGCCACAGCGGTGATCAAATAAGGGCTATTCACTGTGGTGCAGTGAAATGTTTGCGCAACTGGAGTAGTCTGTTTAGAAACACAGTGTGTTTACCTGGGCTGCTCAAAGAAAAGTAAAGTCCCTTTTCTGAGTGATTGATGTGGCTATCGGAATTGATTCTGGTCCTCTGAGTTTAACATTGGTTTCACTCAGATCCATTCTTGGGGTGGGTGTGTGGGGGGAAACTACCTAAGGGTTGTGCGACAATGGCTAATTCCCTGCTACATTCCAGTAAAAAGTATTACATTTGTGGAGAAAAGTGAGTGAAACTGACAGCTTGTTTGCAGGAAGGATTATTAGCACTGCTTGGGGACAGGCCCAACGGTGAGCGAATGGAATCTGCGTCATATGTTGAGGACCAAATCTGCTTAACCTGACTTTGGGTTAGTACAAAATATTTCAGGCTTGCTGGAACCTCTCAACGGCAGCCTTTTTGATGCAATTTCAACGTTCATTCAATTTTAATTTGTATTGTAATTATTGATATGGGAACATAGAGAAGATAGAGTGCACTTACGTCTTTATGAAGTGTTTAACCTTCATTGATTTCTTCATAGGGAGACATTCTCATGACAAAATGGCATTTTGAAATGTGTTTGTTGTTGGTGGGTCATTGAGATTGGTGAAGCTATAAAATTAGTGTAGAAAATAATTAGTGGCTGCCATGACATTTTCACAGTTCGTGTAGAGAAAAAACAGATGCCCACATTCTGCCCAAAAGAACTAGTCTATCCCAGTTATTTAGCTTGCTCCGGTTCTATATTACCTTTAAAAAGATGACTAAAGTGACTCTTGATAATTCCATGCTGCAAAACTTTAAACTTCTTGAATGTTTTTGTGATCCTTTTGAATTGATTTTATTGTGAAGTATATACACTCATATACTTTCGATGTAGCAGTATGACAACGAAGACATGACACAGACATTTCTTACTGTGTGAAATGTTTCATGATTCAAAAGAGAGATCTTTCCATGTCTCACTTGGTCTCTGGAACTTTAACCACTTTTCCATTAAAGGTGCAAGCGTCTTTTATTAACCTCAAGGACATTAAGATGTGCTCTGAATATCAAGTACTTTCTTTGGTGCACCCCCGAAGGGTGGCTTGCTTTTGCTAACGAATCCCACTGCGTTGCGTAATACACCTGCCATCCTGTGAATGCTTGTTACTGTAGTACTGCTCTCATATTCATATCAACAGCTGTATTGTTTAGCAACACCAAGTGGGTTGAAATATCACAAGCTCTGGCAGAGGTGTGTGGGCAATGTGTGGCAGCAAAACAAAAGTGGTTTTGAAACTCATGGGGCCTCTGCTTCCATTCAAAACACAGTGACATGAACGTTAAAGGTGCAAAGGCTGTTAATGGTTAACAACACTTACAGTGCCTTCAGAAAGTATTCATACCTCTTTACTTATTACACATTTTGTTGTGTTACAGCCTGAACTGTTAAAACTGTAACTCAGCCACTCAGGACATTCACTGTCTTCTTGGTAAGCAACTTCAGTGTAGATTTTATCTTGTGTTTTAGGTTATTGTCCTGCTGAAAGGTGAATTCATCTCTGAGTCTCTGGTGGAAAGCAGACTGATCCAGGTTTTCCTCTAAGATTTTGCCTGTGCTTTGCGCTATAACGTTTCTTTAATCCTGAAAAACTCCCCAGTCCTTAATGATTACAAGCATACCCATTACATGATGGAGACACCGCTATGCTTGGAAATATGGAGAGTGGTACTCAGTAATGTATTGTATTGGATTTGCCCCAAATATAACACTTTGTATTCAGGAGAAAAAAAATATTTGCTTTGCCACTTTTTTTGCAGTATTACTTTACTGCCTTGTTGCAAACAGGATGCATGTTTTGGGAATATTTGTATTATGTATAGGATTCCTTCTTTTCACTCTGTCAATTAGGTAAGTATTGTGGAGTAACTGCAATGTTGTTGATCCATCCTCAGTTTCTCCTATCACAGCCATTAAACTCTGTAACTGTTTTAAAGTCACCATTGGCCTCATGGTGAAATCCCTGAATGGTTTCCTTCCTCTCCTGCAACTGAGTTAGGAAGGACGCCTGTATCTTTGTAGTGACTTGGTGTATTGATACACCATCCAAAGTGTAATTAATAACTTCACCATGCTCAAAGGGATATTCAATGTCTGCTTTTTTATTTTTACCCATCTACCAACTACAGTTGAAGTCGGAAGATTACATACACTTCGTTTGGTGTCATTAAAACTTGTTTTTCAACCACTCCACAAATTTCTTGTTAACAAACTGTAATTTTGGCAAGTCGGTTAGGACATCTACTTTGTGCACGACACAAGTAATTTTTCCAACAATTGTTTACAGACAGATTATTTCACTTATAATTCACTGCATCACAATTCCAGTGGGTCGGAAGTTCTACACTAAGTTGACTGTGCCTTTAAACAGCTTGGAAAATTCCAGAAAATTATGTCATGGCTTTAGAAGCTTCTGATAGGCTAATTGACATCATTTGAGTCAAATGGAGGTGTACCTGTGGATGTATTTCAAGGCCTACCTTCAAACTCAGTGCCACTTTGCGGGACATCATGGGAAAATCAAAAGAAATCAGCCAAGACCTCAGAAAAAAATTGTAGACATCCACAAGTCTGGTTCATCCTTGGGAGCAATTTCCAAATGCCTGACGGTAGCACGTTCATCTGCACAAACAATAGTACACAAGTATAAACACCATGGGACCACGCGGCCGTCATACCGCTCAGGAAGGAGACGCGTTCTGTCTCCTAGAGATGAACGTACCTTGGTGCGAAAAGTGCAAATCAATCCCAGAACAACAGCAAAGGACCTTGTGAAGATGCTGGAGGAAACAGGTCCAAAAGTATCTATATCCACAGTAAAACAAGTCCTATATCGACATAACCTGAAAGGCCGCTCAGCAAGGAAGAAGCCACTGCTCCAAAACTTCCATAAAAAAGCCAGACTACGGTTTGCAACTGCACATGGGGACAAAGATCGTACTTTTTGGAGAAATGTCCTCTGGTCTGATGAAACAAAAATAGAGCTGTTTGGCCATAATGACCATCGTTATATTTGGAGGAAAAAGGGGGAGGCTTGCAAGCTGAAGAACACCATCCCAACCGTGAAGCACGGGGGTGGCAGCTTGTGGGGGTGATTTGCTGCAGGAGGGACTTCACAAAATAGATGGCATGATGAGGCAGGAAAATGATGTGGATATATTGAAGCAACATCTCAAGACGTTAGTCAGGAAGTTAAAGCTTGGTTGCAAATGGGTTTTCCAAATAGACAATGACCCCAAGCATACTTCCACATTTGTGGCAAAATGGCTTAAGGACAACAAAGTCAAGGTATTGGAGTGGCCATCACAAAGCCCTGACCTCAATCCTATAGAAAATGTGTGGGCAGAACTGAAAAAATGTGTGCGAGCAAGGAGGCCTACAAACCTGACTCAGTTACACCAGCTCTGTCAGGAGGAATGGCCCAAAATTTACCCAATTTATTGTGGGAAGCTTGTGGAAGGCTACCCGAAATGTTTGACCCAATCTAAACAATTCAAAGGCAATGCTACCAAATACTAATTGAGTGTATGTCAACTTCTGACCCACTGGGAATGTGATGAAAGACATAAAAGCTGAAACAAATCATTCTCTCTACTATGATTCTAACATTTCACATTCTTAAAATAAAGTGGTGATCCTAACTGATCTAAAACAGGGAATTTTTACTAGGATTAAATATCAGGAATTGTGACAAACTGAGTTTAAATGTAATTGGCTAAGGTGTATGTAAACTTCTGACTTTAACTGTATATCTTCGCGAGCCATTGGAAAACTTCCCTGGTCTTTGTGGTTGAATCTGTGTTTGAAATTCGCTGCTCGACTGAGGGACCTTACAGATAATTGTATGTGTGGGCTACAGAGATGAGGTAGTCATTAAAAACCACTATTATTGCACGCAGGGTGAGTCAATGCAACTTATTATGTAACTTGTTAAGCAAATTTCTACTCCTGAACTTATTTAAGCTTGCAATAACAAAGGGGTTGATTACTTATTGACTCAAGACATTTCAGCTTTTCATATTTAATTAATTTGTAAAAATGTCTAAAAACATAATTCCACTTCTACATTATGGGGTTTCGTGTGTAGTAAAATCTTAATTTAATCAATTTTAAATTCAGGCTGTAACACAACAAAATGTGGAAGAAGTCAAGGGATGTGAATACTTTCTGAAGGCCCTGTATGTATGTAACATTAACCTGTTGGGGCTACAGGTTAGCAATGAACCCCGAGTCGGGATTGCTAACAAGGCTGGAAATTCAAAACATCAAAAATCTAATAATTTCAATTTCTCAAACAATCAACTATTTTACACAATTTAAAAGATAAACATCTCCTTAATCTAACCACATTGTTCGATTTTCAAAGAGGCTTTACGGCAAAAGCATAAAGTTAGATTATGTTAGGACAGTACATAGCCACAAAAGTACAAACATCCATTTTCAATTCAAGGTCAGGCGTCACCAAAAGCAGAAACCAGCTAGAATTATGCACTAACCTTTGTCAATCTCCATCAGATGACACTCCTAGGACATTATGTTATACAATACATGCATTTTTTGTTCCATCAAGTTCATATTTATATCCAAAAACAGCATTTTACAGTAGCGTGAAATTCAGATGTTTTTCTTCTCTGAAATGCTTCCGGTGAACATAACAAAATTACTATTCGAAAACATTGGTAAATTATAATATTGTCATTCAAAGAATAATATATTATCATCTCGTAATTGCTACCGAATGGCCAGATCTCAAAATAACTTTACTGGGAAATCACATTTTGCAATAAACGGGGTGCTATGCTAAGAACAATAAGCTATGCTATACAGTTAGCATCATCTAAAAAACGATAATAACATTGTAAATATCCCCTTACCTTTGATTATCTCCATCAGAAGGCAGGCATCCCAGGTCCGGAAGGCATCCCAGGTACGGAACAAATGTGGTTTCTTTTGACAAAGTTCATAATTTATGTCCAAATAACACCAAGTACTTAGCGTTCATTATGCTCCCACAAAACGTGGTGGGGGGAGTGTAAAATCACGCCGAAAAGCAAAAAAAACCTAGTAAATAATCTATTTACGTTCGTTCAAACATGTCAAATGTTGTTTAGCATTAATCTTTTGGTCCATTTTTAACGTTAAACATCAGTAATATTTTCACACAACCTATCCTATGTCTAGATAAACAATGATGACAAACTCACGCTTCTCAGATTTATGTGCAGGCGCAAAAAAATGAAGTGATGACATGTCAACTTCCTTGGATTCTAATTTGCTCTCTGTTTATCATAGACGCTTCAAACAACTTTATAAAGATCGTTGACATCTAGTGGAAGCCGTAGGTGTTGCGAAATGAATGCTTTCTCACTATGGTATCTATAAAACAATGACACTAAATAGTACAGTCACAAAATTCACATTTTTTTTCGATCTATTTTTCACAGGTTTTTGCCTGCAATATGAGTTTTGTTATACTTACAGACACCATTCAAACTGTTTTAGAAAATTCAGAGTGTTTTCTATCCGAATGTGTTAATAATATGCATATCCTAGCTTCTGAGTTGGTGTAGGAGGCGGTTAAAAATGGGCACATATTTTTTTCAAAATGTCTCAATACTGCCCCCGAGCCCCAACAGGTTTTAAGTAACAATATATATCGAAAATTTGATCAATTAACATGATTAACACTATTACCTTCTCTTCAAGGGCATTTGTACACAAACACACATGCATGCACACACACACACACACACACACACACACACACACACTCATTAGCTTCATAGTAGAGAGACAATAAGTGTTGGGGAGGAGTGAACTACATGTAGTTCAACTAGTAATTTAACTGCATTTTGAAGTAGCTTGGTGGTAGTTTAACTCAATTCAAATCTAGGTAGTGTTTTCAGTAGTTAATTACTTTTTGCCATATAGGGGTGTAGCTAACTATTGTAAATACGCACCACTTTTTTTACTAAAATAAATATGAGTGAAGTAGGCAAGAATTTACTTTCTTTTTCAGCATTAGACCTGCATAATTCTCACTTGAAACATAATTTTACTTTTAATAGGCTAAATTACACATTATGTTAACATCTGACTCCAGAGTGATCTGGTCATGCAATTGTAGTCTATGAAATTTCTGATTTAGATATGATAATTTTTCACTAAGTAGTTTGGATGTGGTGAACTACGTTTTCAAAGTGACTTTAGTTCAGTAAACAATATTTTTCTTAAGGGTAGCTCTACTGTAGCTTAACTTCTTCCAGTGTGAAGTAATTGGTAGCTTTGTAAACTGTATTTTCAAAGTAGCTTCCCCAACACTGAAGACAAGTGTAGAAAACAAGTGACAACCTTTTCTCAGCCAAGTGTTGCTGGAGGGCAGAGCACACAGGAATAGTGTTAGAAGCTGCTTAGTTCTATACCACCTCAGAGAACCAAGTTAGGGCCACATCATTTTCCTGCCTCATCTCACAAACATGGAGTTCTCTTCTCTGATCTGTGTACAGTTCCTACAGGTTGACGGACAATTACACACCCTCTCCTTTTCAAACGGCAGTTTTTGTGGTGGAAAACAAATAGTCAACAATGCCATTGAGAGCACTGTGGATGGTGCTGTGAATGCTAATGGTTGTTAATGAGTGTTAGGCTAGCCCTTTAACGACCACAGTGGCCTTTCCAGGACTTTGTCCATGTTTCTCAGCATCATGAATGGCATCATGAATGCATAGTAGTTCATTGTACCATTTCTAAGCCATGGTTGATATAAGTGGCTAATCCTCACGTGATATTATCTCAATTACTTCGGAACATTATGAAAATATAAAGTTTTCCTAATGTTGATATCAACTATTTGGTATCCTTAGGCAAACTCACAAACTGTATGTATTTAAATGACTAAAATGGGAAGTGGTTCACAAATGCAAACACACCACACACACACACACACACACACACACACACACACACACACACACACACACACACACACACACACACACACACCACACCACACACACACACACACACACACACACACACACACACACACACACACACACACACACACACCACTCTATACAGAGGAACTCTAAAAAACACAAGTAGTCATGTGAGAAACTTATAGAACTGTGTAGTCAGCCTGGTCTCATAGACTAGACGTAAAATGATTATGACATGTCACGTTTGGTATGGCTGCATAAGACAGAAGGTTACTTAAGGCAAAAACGAAAGTAGGGTGGTTGGTCGGGGTGGATGGGTGAGTGTATAACGTGAACGTTTAGCAACCCAAAGGTTGTGTATTAATTTTAACTAATTGGCAAATTTAGCTAACGTTAACGTTAGCCACCTAGCCACCTAGGTAAATTTAGCGACAACAAATTGGAATTCCTAACATATCATAGGTTTGGCAAATTTGTAACATATTGTACGAATTGGAATTTATTACATATTGTATGAATTGCAATTTGTAACATATCATACAAATTCTCATTCGTAACATATCATACAAAATGGATGATGGACATCCACAAATTAATGCATACCATATGAAACATAACATATCATACTAATTTACATTTACTATGTTAAGTCTACCCCTGAGTCCAGATTGGTGTAGTGGTGCTGTTTGATGGTTGGGCTTTTGTAATCTCCCGATTTCTCCCTCGACCAGCCTCCACTGGGCTTTTCAGCCACTCAGCTGTTGTTCACTCTTCCTCCTCCCAGGTGGTGATGTGGGAGAGCTGATGTCTACAATGGCTGACCTGGATCTGCACCTGCACATACTGATACCCCCGTTTCAACACTGTCGTGGTTACCTCCCGACCCAGCAGCCCAACCCCAGGATCTGACCTTGTCTCTTCCTCACCTCCCCTGGGCTTCCTCCAGCCAGGCCTCCTGGCTCTACCCTGGGCCCATAATGGGAGGATGCCTCTCCAAAAGCAAGCCAGGTGAACACCATCTCCACCAAACCACTGTTCTCCTTCCCTCCGTCCTACCCCCCATCCTCCTTCCCTTCGTCCTACCCCCTTTCTCCTTCCCTCCGTCCTACCCTCTGTTCTCCTTCCCTCCGTCCTACTTCCTGTTCTCCTTCCATCTGTCCTACCCCTTTCCAAATCCTGGAATAATTGGCATTTGTTCGCCAGCTATACAGTATATAGGTCATACAAACCCCTCTCCTGACTGCCTTTGTAGCATGGCGATTTGTGGAGGAGGAATTTTAATGCTCTCAATTGCATTGCCTTCAAGAGGATTACATAGTCAAATTTGAGTTTTAAACGTATGGCACAATGTATGACTGTTTCAAAGCAAAAATATCACTGATGCAATGCAGTCAGCTTGTTGAAGGCTGTGGTAAGTGCTGTAATTAAGTACATTACGTTTTTTATATCTTTGCTTGCTCCTAAAGCTTTGACTTAATAGTGTTTTAGCTCTTATGGAGAGCGGTTTAAAAAACCAAAACAAATTAAACATAATTTTCACAAAAACAACCACTGCAATACCACACTAGCAGCTAGTATGAATAAAGTGGAGGGGATAGGGAGCTTGTCTCCAGTTCTATAGGGGCGACTTTAGAGGGTGCTGTGCTGGAACAGAGGCCCCTCACTGTAAAATGTCTAATTAGTCAGAGTCTTTAGGAAACAAGTGGGACCCTGAATGGAACCTTGGACACAGCAGGGATGACCACCAGTATAGTTATGTTTTTAATATAGAATACAATATCACACCATCATTACTGTGTAATTATTCCTGTAAGTACAATGTAAAAAGTATTGTAATTACTTAAACTGTACCTAGCGCTAAGGTAAGGGTTAGGGTTAGGGCTAGGGAAAATCCAGAGAAAAATTGAAATCATAAAGCAATTACATGAAGATGATAATAATTATTCAAGTGTGTTGCCTGATGTGATACTGAACATTTCTGAAAAGCATGGGCTTAGTCAAAACATTGATGCACACTGTGAGTTTCTGCAGTCAGTGAAAAGCAGATTGGTACCTAATTTGACTAATACATTTTACATGATCCCTACAGAGCTGACCACTCAATTTGATCCAATAAAATATTTTAGCAACATAGAGTCAAGTAAACAGAATAGTTTCTAAGACTAGGAATAATATAAAGCCATCAGTGCCCACTCAAAAGGATTAAGCACATGATGCCTCTGAATGGAAAAACAGAAGGGAGAAAAGAAAGGGGAATGAGTGTGTGAGAGAGGGGGATGAAGTGGTAACATATGGCAAAGTGAGAGAATGCAGTAGGAGTATCTCTTCCTCACTTGACAAGTATGTTTCTCCTGAGGTGTACAAATTCACTCAGTTTTGCTGTCAATGAGTCATATTGGTCTTTGGTGCATTGGATAATCTCAGTGGAGAGATTGATCCCTTAACTAGGCAGGAATAATCCAAAAACAAAGAAGCTTGCATTTCTAGAAGAAGTGGTGCTATATAGAACCACAAATCAGCTTTGTTTTTTAGCAGTGTGTATGAATGTAAAATTACACTTTGTACATGTAATGTACAGTACAAAAGTAAGAGTAACTACACGTTGTGGACAAATACCCTCAGTTAAAGGTAATAGGTTTTTGGACAGAGTCATCTCACATAGTTTGCAAGTCATTGACAAATAAACCCCTGTCCAGGAGAAGGTGAGGTGAACCAAAATATACACTTTGCTTTTTTAATGATGATTTAAAAAAAATGCTCATGTACATGAATGGGTGGTGCTGCTTACTTTAGATTCAGTGAATTAACAAATTATAGAATTTATTAATTCATGTTCAATTATCATGCTAGTCTTCATTTTATATATACAGTGAGCTCCAAAAGTATTGTGACAGTGACACATGTTTTGTTGTTTTGGCTCTTTACTCCAACACTTTGGATTTGAAATGATACAATGGCTAGGAGGTTAAAGTGCAGACTGTCAGCTTTAATTTGAGGGTATTTTCATCCATATTGGGTGAACCGTTTCGAAATGACGTACATTTTTGTGCATAGTCCCCCCATTTTAGGGGACCGAAAGTATTGGGCCAAATTCAGTTATATGTGTATTAAAGTAGTCAAAAGTTTAGTATTTGGTCCCCTAAAACAGAGAGACTAGAGCCAAAACAACAACAAATGTGTCACTGTCCCAATACTTGGAGCTCACTATACATCAATCAACATTCTGACTTCAGCATGGAGCATATGGTTGAGTAAGCTATCAATTTATGGATTCAGAATTGCCCCGATCAGTGGATGTGATTTTATGATCTGAGAATCAAAAGAGAAGAGAATATCAAAATATAAAATATCCCTATAACAAATCTAATACACAATGTGAATTCTCTTACATAAGGTCCTAGTTGAAGATCTCTCCTTTGAAAAAAAAAAGATCCCATATGAGTCTGGGGATGGATGCCTCTACCCCTTTCCTCTCCTGTGATTGCAGTCACTCTCATGATTTTCCATTGATTTTAATTAAGACTCGCTCAGCAGGTCAAAATTCCAGCCAGATTATCGTGTAGGAACCGGAGGGTCAGCACATTTCTACAGCCGAAGAGATAAATCTGGCTGCAGTGAAAACGGGTTGCACAACCACCTCTTCAAATGCAGAAATACAAACACCAGAGGCAACTTATTAGATGTCATCAAATGCCTCAGGGTGCCTCACAACAAATAAACACAAACATCCACTTAGGCCTGTCCTTGTGTATGTGTGTTATTTCAGCAAATATCTAATGCATGTGGTAGTGATCCTAAATATATGTCATGAAGCTCTCAAGATTACCACAGCAAATTTGCCCCACGTTTTTCTTAATCTTATAAAGTATTTTCATGGTCATGTCAGTTTCATTCGATACAGAACTCTTCTCCGTGGGGAGTCTGACGCTGAGTGCTGCAATCAAAGGAAAAATTAATGAGTATCAGTGGCTGCTGGTGCCTTAAAGTTGAGGAGGATGATGGGTAAAAGTTATCAACAAGTGAATATTTTTTTTTTTAAATGTAACTGACTGGGCAAACATCAGCCTGAAAAGGGTGTTGTTTTCCTAATGGTCTGTGGTCTGTATTCTGCAGTTTTGCTAATGGTCTGTGGTCTGTATTCTGCAGTTTTGCTAATGGTCTGTGGTCTGTGTCCTGCAGTTGAGGTGAAAGTGGAGCTAACCCTTCTGGGCAAAGAAAAGGAAGCAGGTGTGAAGTCCGCTAATGGAAAGGCGAGCCCCTTTTCTGACTGCAGACCCAACGGAGCACTGGAACACTGCTCCGATGAGGATTCCGCCGCTGCCGCCCCCCTCAGGCTCTACAAACCCCGCGATTACCTGGAGGCCTCCGTTTGTCATGTCAAGGACCTGGAAAATGGACAGTAAGGCCTAACAAAAGACAATGTACAGTGCATTCGGAAAGTATTCAGACTCGTTGACTTTTTCCACATTTTGTTACGTTACAGCTTTATTCTAAAATGGATCAAAATGTTTTTCCTTATCAATCTACAAACAATACCCCATAATGAAAATGCGAAAAGGTTTTTAGATTTTTTTAAAAATGTATTAAAAATGAACAGAAATACCTTATTTACATGGGTTTTCAGACCCTTTGCTATGAGACTCGAAATTGAGCTCATTCAGTTTTGGTGCATCCAGTTTCCATTGATCACCCTTGAAATGTTTCTACAACATGATTGGAGACCACCTGTGGTAAATTAAATCGATTGGACATGACTTGGAAAGGCACACACCTGTCTATATACTGTAAGGTCAGAGCAAAAATCAAGCCATGAGGTCGAATGAAATTGTCCATAGAGCTCCGAGACAGGATTGTGTCGAGGCACAGACCTGGGGAAGGGTACCAAAACATTTCTGCAGTATTGAAGGTCCCCAAGAACAGAGTGGCCTCAATCATTCTTAAATGGAAGAAGTTTGGAACCACCACGACTCTTCATAGATCTGTCCTCCCAGCCAAACTGAGCAATCGGGGGAGAAGGGCCTTGGTCAGGGAGGTGACCAAGAACCTGATGGTCAATCTGAAAGAGCTCCAGAGTTCCTCTGTGGAAATGGGAGAACCTTCCAGAAGGACAACCATCTCAGCACTCCACCAATCAGGCCTTCATGGTAGAGTGGCCAGACGGAAGCCACACCTCAGTAAAAAGCACATGACAGCCCGCTTGGAGTTTGCCAAAAGGCACCTAAAGACTCTCAGACCATGAGAAACAAGATTCAATGGTCTGATGAAACCAAGATTGAATTCTTTGGCCTGAATGCCAAGCGTCACGTCTGGAGGAAACCTGGCACCATCCCTATGGTGAAGCATGGTGGTGGCAGCATCATGCTGTGGGGATGTTTTTCAGTGGCAGGGACTGGGAGACTAGTCAGGATCGAGGGAAAGATGAACGGAGGAAAGTACAGAGAGATCCTTGATGAAAACCTACTCCAGAGTGCTCAGGACCTAAGACTGGGGCGAATCAAACATCTGAAATCAAATCAAAATCAAATAAAATTGTATTGGTCACATACACATGGTTAGCATATGTTAATGCGAGTGTAGCTAAATGCTTGTGCTTCTAGTTCTGACAGGTGTGAACAAGCAGTGGATCGGGTGGTTGTTGTCCTTGATGATCTTTTTGGCCTTCCTGTGACATTGGGTACTATAGGTGTCATGGAGGGCAGGTAGTTGCCCCCAGTGATGCCTTGTGCAGACCGCACCCCCCTCTGGAGAGCCGTGCAGTTGAGGGTGTTGCAGTTGCCATACCAGGCTGTGATACAGCCCGACAGGAGGCTCTCGATTGTGCATCTGTAAAAGTTAGTCAGGGTTTTGGGTTACAAGCCACATTTTTTTCAGCCTCCTGAGGTTGAATAGGCGCTGTTGCACCTTCTTTACCACATTGTCTGTGTGGGTGGACCATGTCAGTTTGTCTGTGATGTGTACGCCCAGGAACGTAAAACTTTCCACCTTCTCCACTGCTGTCCCTTCGACATGGATAGGAGGGTGCTCCCTCTGCTGTTTCCTGAAGTCCACGATCATCTCCTTTGTTTTGTTGACGTTGAGTGAGAGGTTGTTTTCCTGACACCACACTCTGAGTGCCCTCACCTCCTCCCTGTAGGCTGTCTCGTTGTTGTTGGTAATCAAGCCCACTACTGTTGTGTCGTCTGCAAACTTGATGATTGAGTTGGAGGCGTGCATGGCCACGCAGTCATGGGTGAACAGGGAGTACAGGAGGGGGCCGAGTACGCACCCTTGTGGGGCCCCAGTGTTGAGGGTCAACAAAGTGGAGATGTTGTTTCCTACCTTCACCACCTGGGGGCGGCCCGTCAGAAAGTCCAAGACCCAATTGCACAGGTCGGGATTGTGACCCAGGGACTCCAGCTTAATGATGAGCTTGAAGGGTACTATGGTGTTGAATGCTGAGCTGTAGTCAATGAACAACATTCTTACATAGGTATTCCTCTTGTCCAGATGGGATAGGGCAGTGTGCAGTGTGATGGCTATTGCATCATCTGTGGACCTGTTGGGGCGGTATGCAAACTGAAGTGGGTCTAGGATGGCCGGTAAGGTGGAGGTGATACAATCCTTGACTAGTCTCTCAAAGCACTTCATGATGACAGAAGTGAGTGCTACAGGGCGGTAGGCTTTTAGTTCAGTTATCTGAGAGAGACCTGCCAATAACTGGAGAGACCTGAAAATGGCTGTGCATAGACGCTCCCCATCCAACCTGACAGAGCTTGAAGGGATCTGTAGAAAAAAATGTGAGAAACTCCCCAAATACAAGTGTGCCAAGCTTGTAGCTTATACCCAAAAATACTTGAGGCTGTAATCGCTGCCAAATGAGCTTTAAGAAAGTACTGAGTAAAGGGTCTGAATACTTTTTTATACATTTTCAAAAATTTCAAACACCTGTTTTTGCTTTGTCATATTGTGGATTAATTAGAACAAACAATTTAATCTTTTTTAGAATAAGGCTGTAACGTAACAAAATGTGGAAAAAGTCAAGGGGTCTGAATATTGAAATTTGTATGGCTGGAACCTGTCATTATTTCCCCTTGCCTCACAATTTTTGTCCCTTCCTGTGTGTGTGTGCGTGCGTTCGTGTGTGTGTGCGTCTGTGTGTGCTCTTATTCCTGCTTAGGATGCGAGAGGTTGATTTGGGAAGTGGCAGAGCGCTGCTCATTAAAGAACATGGCGAGTTTTCTGCAATGGGGCACAAGTGCCCACATTATGGGGCACCACTGGTCAAAGGTGAGTCCCGTTTTGCATTGTTTGCTATTTTTGTGGAATATTGGTATGGAAATTCATATTTTTGCAGTCTTATGTCATAATCAAGTCCTGAGATGGATTGGTGAGTGATACAGTGGGATGTACAGTACCAGTCAAAAGTTTGGACACACCTACTCATTCAAGGGTTTTTCTATATTTTTACTATTTTCTATTGTATGTAACATACTAGCGAAGACATCAAAACTATGAAATAACACACATGGAATCATGTAGTAACCAAAAAAGTGTTAAACAAATCAAAATATATTTTAGATTTTAGATTCTTCAAAGTAGCCACCTTTTGCCTTGATGACAACTTTGCACACTCTTAGCATTCTCTCAACCAGCTTCACCTGGAATGCTTTTCCAACAGTCTTGAAGGAGTTCCATCATATGCTGAGCACTTGTTAGCCTCTTTTCCTTCACTCTGCGGTCCAACTAATCCTAAACCATCTCAATTGGGTTGAGGTTGGGTGATTGTGGAGGCCAGGTCATCTGATGCAGCACTCCATCACTCTCCTTCATGGTCAAATAGCCCTTACACAGCCTGGAGGTGTGTTGGGTCATTGTCCTGTTGAATAACAAATCATAGTTCCACTAAACGCAAACCAGATGGGATGGAGTATAGCTGCAGAATGCTGTGGTAGCCATGCTGGTTAAGTGTGCCTTGAATTCTAAATAAATCACATACAGTGTCACCAGCAAAGCACCCCCACATCATCACACCTCCTCCTCCATGCGTCACGGTGAGAACCACTCATGCAGAGTTCATCCATTCACCTACTCTGCGTCTGACAAAGACACAGTGTTTGGAACCAAAAATCTCAAAGTCGGACTCATCAGACCAAAGGACAGATTTCCACCAGTCTAATGTCCATTGCTCATGTTTCTTGGCCCAAGCAAGTCTCTTCTTCTTATTGGTGTCCTTTAGTAGTGGTTTCTTTGTAGCAATTTGTCCATGAAGGCCTGATTCACACAGTCTCCTCTGAACAGTTGTTGTTGAAATCTGTCTGTTTCTTGAACACTGTGAAGCATTTATGTGGGCTGCAATTTCTGAGGCTGGTAACTCTGAAGCAACGTATCCTCTGCAGCAGAGGTAAGTCAGGGTCTTCCTTTCCTGTGGCGGTCTTCATGAGCCAATTTCATGATAGCGCTTGATGGTTTTTGCAACTGCACTTGAAGAAACTTTTAAAGTTCTTCACATTTTCCAGGTTGACTGAACTTCATGTCTTAAAGTAATGATGGACTGTCATTTCTCTTTGCTTATTTGAGCTCTTTTTGCCATAATATGGACTTGGTCTTTTACCAAATAGGGTTATCTTCTGTATACCACCCCTACCTTGTCATAACACAATCGATTGGCTCAACCGCATTAAGAAGGAAAGAAATTCCACAAATTAACTTTTAACAAGGCACACCTGTTAATTGAAATGCATTCCAGGTGACTACCTCATGAAGCTGGTTGAGAGAATGGCAAGAGTGTGCAAAGCTGACATCAAGACCAAAGGGTGGCTACATTGAAGAATCTTAAATATAATATATATTTTGATTTGTTTAACACTTTTTGGGTTATTTCATGATTCCTTACGTGTTATTTCATAGTGTTGATGTCTTCACTATTATTCTACAATGTAGAAAATAGTAAAAAAATTAAGAAAACCCCTTGAATGAGTTGGTCTGTCAAAACATTTGACTGGTACTGTATATCTTTGTGTGTTGCAGGTATCTTGTCCAAAGGCCACGTGCGTTGCCCCTGGCATGGAGCTTGTTTCAACATCGTTACAGGAGACATTGAGGACTTTCCTGGGCTAGACAGCCTGCCCACCTTCCAGGTGACCTTCCTTGTTCGGTTCGCAATGCCATTCACATTCCCTGCCTTCACATTCTCTCTAAGCATCGTCAAAACCGTGTACACATCGCTCATGTCTGTTTGCTTCAGGTCCGAGTTGAAAAGGACAAAGTGATAATTCGTGCTAACAAACAGGTAAAGACACTCTGGGACTATTTAGAATAGATCATTGTGCTAAATCAACTGATCCCCCTTTGATGACCTGTGACCTGGCAAACATTTCTGTCTTCCAGGATCTTCAGTCACAGAAGAGGTCAAAAGCCATGGCCCGATGTTCAGCAGTTAACTCCAGCACTGGCTTCAGCCAGGTCCTTATCATTGGATCAGGTGAGTTGGCCATTGAGCATCTCCTTACACTCACACTCAGGGATGGAAATTAAGCTAGCCCGCTAGCCCGTGTTTAGTCGTTTTCAGACCGGGCTAGAAGAAAATGTGTTCAACTAGCACGCCGGCAACTGACATTTTGCCTTTTCAAATATCGCATGACACAAATTTTCGACCCGGCTAGTAAAAAATGTCAGTCTACTAGCCCGGCCGGCCAGTGCCCAAAATACTTAAGTTCCATTCCTGCATGCACCGCTGGTAAATAGAAGTCTGTTTGTTTATGTTCAAACTGTCGACTAGGACTTGAACCATACAGTATATGTACAGTTCATTATAGGTCCTGAGTATTCCAAAGAAGGATAGATGATAGCAGCTCCCAAGAATTATTGCAACAACAAGGATTTTAGTTCATAGTGTATTTGTACTACAGTACATGTTTCAACTGTATGCTTTTAGTTTTAACACGCTTCAAAGCATTTTGTTTATCATCAAAACGCTCTAAGATTGTGTCTGGTATGCCAAACTCAATCCACTCTCCAATTCACCACTACTATTTCACTCAATAGTTATGGTAAAGGGAGCATGGATTCAGTTTGGATAGCAAGGATCTAAGATCCTATATAGACATTAAACAAGTGTCTTGTGTCTCCAGGTCCAGCAGGGCTGGTGTGCGCTGAGACGCTGCGACAGGAAGGCTTCACTGATCGCATTGTCATGTGCACCATGGACAAACACCCACCCTATGACAGGCCTAAACTGAGTAAGGTTTGTACAGAGATCCAGAGCACACCACAGAGATGGTAAAAGGACTATCTCCATAAGGACTTAGTGACCATGAGGGTTCTTTAAGTTGACCATTCTTCTGGATACAAACATTGTTGAAATTGCTGATGAAGGACTACCAGTTATGCTGTACTGTATTTCGTAGCAGATTGAATATTCTTCCCAAAATACTTCCCATTTTGTTATTGCTAGTATTATTAACCCATCTTGAACCCATCTTTAGTCTGTAATCGTGGGATAATATTTGTGCCAGCCAATGTAGAAATTTGCCCATGATATCTATGAGAAAATGGTTTGCTGACCTTGAGTTTCAAATTGTGATAAGGTTAAAAATGAAACCAAAAAATGTATGTTGCTTTAGCATCGTAAAAGTGGCATTTCTTCACTGAATGTCACCAATAACATTTCAACTTAACAAACGTCACCCCATAAACTCCAACCTGTGGTGTACTGTGCTGTGGTGCGGCGTAACTAACCATCTCCCCCTCAGTCCTTAGAGAGCACAGCAGAGCAGCTCCGGCTACGCTCCATAGACTTCCTCCAAGCCCACGACATCGAGTTGCTCACGGAGAAGGAGGTAAGACCTGAAACACTGATTATATTGGCTGAGTTTGAATCTACATCAGGGCTGTGTTCAGTGGGCAGTCTTCAAACAGATTGAAACAGGGAGTTGCTACCTGGTCGAACTTCTTCCAAGAAGATTTTAGTTTTTTTTTCCGTTGCAAACTTTTGTTACAGTGTGCCCTACTGAACACGACACTGGTCTCAGAGCAGCAATGAAGTGGTATGGATTCCCTTGGTGACACCCTGGTCCTATGTTCTCTTTCTAACTGGGATGTTTGGATGTCAATAGGCTGTGGCAGTGGACGTTAAGATGAGGGCTGTGACTTTTCAAGACGACTCTAGGATGGAATACAGGAAGCTTTTCATTGCCACAGGAAGCAAGTGAGGAGTAACCGTAAATTGTCTTTGGTTGAATGCAATAAAATGGAATTCAATTCTCTTCTTGTTGATATGACCAGTTGTGACTCATTGTTCTGTAGACACTGATATACCCGTATTTTGTCTCTTGTAAGACCCAAGCTGATGAACTACAAAGGCCAGGACGTTAGGAATGTGTTTCACCTCCGAACCCCTGAAGATGCTAACAGCGTAGCCAGGCTGGCCAACAACAAGAATGCTGTGATTGTGGGAACATCATTTGTTGGTGAGAGAGATGACAGGCATGCAGTAGATAAAACAGTCACATATTCTTTTTTCGAAGGAATGTTGATCTATAAGCCTTAAAGGGTTTATGAAGGCTACATTAAGTTGTACTTTGTTGAACAGTTGTTTGGAACCTTTGTTTTGATAGTACTACTGTAATTGTAGCACGTCTATCTGTAAATGTGTGCATGTGTAATCATCTGTATTCTCTGCATTAGGTATGGAGGTGGCTGCTGCTCTCACCGACAAGGCCCACTCTGTCTCCATCATTGGGATAGAAGCCATCCCTTTCCGGAAAGCTCTGGGGGAGAAAGTAGGAAAAGCCATAATGAAGGTAGGGACCCACCCCTGAGAAATCAGGCTCTGTGTCAGCCCTACTACCTCTAGAACAGCTTAATCTGCATTTCTACTCAGAGAAACGTATATTTGAAATGTGAATCATGTTCATTGGGCTCAATTCACCAGGCACCACAAGGGAATATTTAGAATATATTCTTATCCGTGCTCATGCACTTATTTAGACAATCAGGTAGATATTGCCCACTAGTCCTGTTTTTTCAGGGGAGATTATACTGTGTGTGTGTGTGTGTGTGTGTGTGTGTGTGTGTGTGGTGTGTGTGTGTGTGTGTGTGTGTGTGTGTGTGTGTGTGTGTGTGTGTGTGTGTGTGTGTGTGTGTGTGTGTGTGTGTGTGCGTGTGTGTCTGTGCGTGTGTACATAGGGTCTCAGCATGATAGGGTCTCAGCATGGTAACACTGCATGTTCCCTGCTGTTAAGATAAGGCAGAGGGAGACTGTTGATACAGTCATACCTTGTAATGCATAATGTGTTAATAATCCATTATTAAGAAAGTATTCATAAGAAGCGTTACTGCCTACCCGCCAATTGACCATTGGCATTAATAACAGGCATATGGAAGATTTTTTTTAAATAAAGAAATATATTTGTAGCTGAATACAATTAAGGCTAAACTTAATAAAAGCTCAACTCTTTGAGAAGTAGTTTTGACCTTTGAACCTTGACCCAGTGCTATCTCTCTCTCTCTCTTTCTCTCTCACCGTGTCTGCCTGTCTATCTGCCTGTGACTTTTCAGCTGTTTGAGACAAACAGGGTGAAGTTCTACATGTTGAACGAGGTATCGGAGATGCTTGGCCATGATGGACAGGTATTCCGAAAGTGAGAGAAACAGCATAACATGCACAGATGGCTCTCTCCTTCCTTCTCTCTGCTGGCCAGTCAAGCCCACTTTTAGGCTTCGCCCAGATTCTCTACCATGCACACTTCCGTTATTGATTTCACCATGGTGGAAACTCCCTCTGCGAATTATTACTCAAATCCATGATGGGAAGTGTGCAACGATACAATTGGGGAGAAGGGTGGAGAATGGGGATGCAGCCATTGAATGCTGATGAATGGGTGTGACTGACCCTGATGTACCACAGCGTGCCAACAAAAAGAAAGGACAAGCAGCCAAGATTAATACCAATTACAGCCTCCATTTGGAGTGTGGCTCAGTAAAAAAGACTTGACAATACTGGTTTTGCAAAAAATATCTGAACTTTGTATTCAGGAACGGAAGTAGTAGAACTGAGGGTAATCTATTGGTAATATTATGTGTGTGTTGCCTCACTGTTTTTGTCAATGTTGTTTTTATGTTCCACAGTTGAAAGAGGTGGTTCTGAAGAGTGGGAAAGTACTAAGGGCGGACGTGTGTGTCATTGGCACAGGTGAGGCGCTAGCTCAGAGACACAAATGCTCGTTCAGCAATGGCCTCCACTTTAGCAAACTCACTCCTATCAGTGGTGGGGCAGGAGTGTAAAGTAGAGTTGATCCAACTCACTCTCAGTCAATCAAATCAATCAAATGTATTTATAAAGCCCATTTTACATCAGCCAATGTCACAAAGTGCTGTACAGAAACCCAGCCTAAAACCCCAAACAGCAAGCAATGCAGATGTAGAAGCACGGTGGCTAGGAAAACCTCCCTAGAAAGGCAGGAACCTAGGAAGAAACTTAGAGAGGAACCAGGCTCTGAGGGTGGGCCAGTCCTCTTCTGGCTTACAATAGCCATTGTTACTCTGCTTCCTGATGGTGAATTAATGGTGGACTCTATCTATGTGGGACCCCTGCAGGGTCAGGCCCAGCCACTGGCTTCCTGAAACAGAGTGGAGTTCACATGGATTCCAAGGGTTTCGTCCCCGTCAACAAGGTAGAAACTACAATTGGGACACACGGCACGGCATGCACAACAATTATAATAACACACAAATACTTTGAATGTACTCATTTAATTTCAAATGCACTCATTTCATAGAAACAAGTAATTTCAGTGCCACTCTATTGCAATGTACAAGTGTTACTGTGTTATTCGCAGAGCTAGAGGCCTGAGTTTTTCCTGACAGGGAAAATTGCAGTTATCCTCTAATTTGTCAGGTGGCTTGTCTACAAGTAAGAGATCCTCCTGATTTCCACATTGGCTCCTGTATTCTTCTGGATAACCCTCTAACCCTCAGACAATGCAGACCAACGTTGATGGTGTCTTTGCCGGAGGAGACATTGTGACGTTTCCTTTTCCGGGGCGGAGCAATAAGAAGGTGAACATCCCACACTGGCAAATGGCCCATGTGCACGGTAAGTGTTCATTTTTAAGGGCTAAGTATTACAATGTTACGTGTTAAAGTGTGAGTTTTTCCCTACGGGGTCAAACACTCAGCTGCATGTCTGGGGCTGGATTTGCAGTGTTGGTTTTTATGGGACCTTTTCTGTTTGTTTGGGATTGACAGGGAGAACGGCAGCACATGGCATGATGGGAAGACCCACTGAGATCAAAACAGTGCCCTATTTCTGGTCGGCCATGTTTGGGAAAAGCCTACGCTACGCAGGTAAACAACGCCTCACTCCACAAGTAATATCATTTAATACCGGTAGGGTTATTTAGCAGATTATATCCGAAGCACATGGCAGAACTGTCAAAATGGACAGTGACACATCCATTCCTTACATGTGGCCTGTGCATGTATCCAAACCTCCACCATGGGGTCCAGCATGGAGTTGCCAGCACCATGCACAGTCTAGCCCACTGACCCATTGGTCCTGTGTGGCTCAGTTGGTAGAGCATGGTGTTTGCAACGCCAGGGTTGTGGTTTCGATTCCCACGGGGGACCAGTATGGAGAAAAAATGTATGAAATGTATACATTCACTACTGTAAGTCGCTCTGGATAAGAGCGTCTACTAAAATGTAAATGATGAAACTTTTTCACACACAAGTTATACAAGTTTTGTTTATGTACTGTGTGAATTGTTTGGGAAGTAATCTTAAAATATTGAGTTGGTAAGACTACTACCAAAATTGCTCTCCTCCAAATGTCTCTGTTGAGATTGTAGCTCCAGTACTGCCACCTAGCTGTGAAGTCAGACACTGAGGGTTTTCAGTCATCATAGGATTCAGAAGTATGCCATCATAATGGGTGTGGTGGTGGTGATGTGATGGTATGTTTACTCTTTTTACAAACCTACTTAAAAAAGTGGTTTTATTCTATTACCAAGGTTACGGGGATGGCTTTGATGATGTCATCATCCAAGGAGACGTGGACGAGCTGAAGTTTGTGGCATTTTATACCAGGTATGTGTCCAATCACAATTGTGGCTATCTACTGAGATGCATTCAGCCATTGGCTCATGTTGTTTTGTAAAGAAAATCCTCTGTTTTGTTTTTGTCATGTTTTGTTTGTTCTTATATAATCCAGGAGTGTTCATCATTACAACAGACTAAACTCTAGTAATCCTAGAGTTTTCCCTAAAAGTTCCTTGGTTAATCTCTCCTACCTATAGGGGTGAGGAGGTGGTTGCCGTGGCCAGCATGAACTATGACCCCATTGTATCCCGTGTGGCAGAGGTCTTAGGGTCTGGAAAGACGATTAGAAAGCGAGATGTGGAGTAAGTGCATGTCTATGGTCTTCAGTTGGGTCTGGGTGACAATGAGGTTATGTTCTTTACATTTTCCGAGGTTCACTATGAGCAAACACTGACCTCTATAAATGTTACCACATGATAAGTGATAACAGTGATAGACTTTTCCAATGTTAATAAGTAAATGAGGGTTTACATATTTTCCCGTGGGTGTCTGCCAGTTTGCTTGAAGGAAAGTTTTATGTATTTAAATGTTTTAATTTTCATTAGTCCACTGTTGATACAACGCACGTCAGCGATCAAGTTTTCAAAATATAGGACTTTCAAAAAGCAAATTGTCACTTGCCACATCATCATGATGATATGATACGTTTTTTTTGTGGATTTTTCCTTTAAGATACAGTACTGTAATGCTTTACTGTAAACCAGGGGTGTCAAACTCATTCCATGGAGGGCCTAGTCTCTGCAGGTTTTAGTTTTTTCCTTTCAAATCAGCCCTAGACAAACAGGTGTGGGGAGTACCTTACTAATTAGTGACCTTAATTCATCAATCAAGTACAAGGAATGAGCGAAAACCCGTAGACACTCGTCCCGCCGTGGAATGAGTTTGACATCTGTGCTGTAAACAATATCTTACTTTCTCTAATGTAGATCCTTCATTTTTAATCGTGCATTCATACAATGAAGGTTGTTAACCCGACAACGCAAGTACAAAAACTAAGATGCATGTCTTTCTTAATCTCCGTCTCCACTAACAATCCCTTCATGTGCAGACAATTACATTGATAGAACCCACAATATGCTGTATCTGCAATATTAAAGCTGATATAGCCCCAAAAATATATACACAAATAAATAAAAATAAATCCCTTCATGAAACACTATACGATACGGCTGTGTGTGAAACGCTCTGTCAGAACACACAATGATCAGCCTCAGCATGCTTATGCTATAATTAAGCAATAAGGCATAAGGGGGTATGGTATATGGCCAATATACCACGGCTAAGGGCTGTTCTTACGCACAATGCAACGTGGAGTGCCTGGATACAGCCCTTAGCCGTGGTATATTGGCCATATACCACAAACCCCTGAGGTGCCTTATTGCTATTATAAACTGGTTACCAATGTAATTAGAGCAGTAAAAATAAATGTTTTGTCATTCCCGTGGTATAGTCTGATAGATGACCTGGAGCCAGACCCACTGGCTCCAGGTCATCTATAAGTCTAGGATAGGAAAAGCTCCGCCTTATCTCAGCTCACTGGTCACGATAACAACACCCAGCCGTAGCACGAGCTCCAGCAGGTATATCTCACTGTTCATCCCCAAAGCCAACACGTCCTTTGGCCGCCTTTCCTTCCAGTTCTCTGCTGCCAATGACTGGAACGAATTGCAAAAATCGCTGAATCTGGAGACTTATATTTCCCTCACTAACTTCAAACATCAGCTATCTGAGCAGCTAACCGATCACTGCAGCTGTACATAGCCCACCCAATCTACCTACCTCATCCCCATATTGTTTTTATTTACTTTTCTGCTCTTTTGCACACCAGTATATCTACTTGCACATCACATTCTGCTCATCTATCACTCCAGTGTTAATTTGTTAAACTGTATATAGACTTTTTTTTCTATAGTACGCTTGTTTATTCCATGTGTAACTCTGTGTTGTTGTTTGTGTCGCACTGCTTTGCTTTATCTTGGCCAGGTCGCAGTTGTAAATGAGAACTTGTTCTCAACTAGCTTACCTGGTTAAATAAGATGAAATAAAAAAATATATAAAATATATATATATATATTTATATATATATATATATATATATATATATATATATATATATATATATATATATATATATATATATATATATATATTTAAACTACGGCTGTCAGCCAATCAGCATTCAGGTCTCAAACCACCCGGTTTATAATGACATGTAGTTCACTTCCAGTTTTACACTCTTGTTTTCTGTTGTTCAGAGCCTAGACTACATTATCCACATAATTATTGTCTAAACTGCATAATATGCACTCTGAGTGATGTTTTTTGTTGGTTTGTTTCCTCCGCATTGCAGGACAGGGGACATGTCTTGGTTGATAGACAAAGGGTCGCAGTGAGCGAGCCTCCACATCTCAGGCTCTCCGTGCGTCTGGGGTCTGTTGGACACTAACTATGGATACTTGTGGTGCTGATGAGATGCTGTGCCAAACTGTAGACATACAGCAGAAGACCCGTGTCTGGGACTGTTGGAGTTGCTCCCCTGGAATCGAGACTGAGACGATGCTCCAATACCGTAATGGAAGATCTGTGTCCTCATGCGACTTCACAGTGAAGCAATCCTGGATGCAGTCTCTGTGCTTCTGCATTATGTATCTACCTGTACACTTTTTTATAAGGGGCCAGATAGGGGTATTGAATTTTTTTGTACATGCAACTTTGTACATAGCTATAATTCTCAATACACTGTAAACAAAACAGTTTTAAACTGGAGTTTTCTAAGGTTGAGATGAAACTAATCTGGTTAAGTATGCTCATGTGGGCTAAAACAGGCAATGTACAGTATATCTGGTAGTTGAAATAATAGGATTTCTAATAGATTGTTCAGCCCCAACTTATAGAAGCAAAGACATTGTTACCTATAAAAGCCACATAAAAAACAATGCTTAGGTTTGTCAGCTTTGCATTTTGACCCTTAACTGCACAATGTTTGCCTCAAAGCCATGCAAACAGCCTGTTCTTATAGACTAGACATAACATAGTATATGTAAATCCGGGATATTCAAATTAGTATGATATGTTATGTACGTTAAGTATAACGCTTTTAGCATTTTAGCAACTTTACAAGTACTTACTACTTTTTAGCTACTTTGCATGTTAGCTAACCCTTCCCCTAGCCCTAACCTTAAAACCACTTAACATAACACCCAACCCTAACCTTAAACCTAGCTAACGTTAGACACCCAGCTAACGTTAACATTAGCCAACTAGCCACCTAGCTAATGTTAACAACAACAAATTGGAATTCGTAACATATCATGCATTTTGAAAAATGTGTAACATATTGTACAAACTGCAACTCGTAACATATTGCATGAATTGCAATTCATAACATATCAAGCGAATTGTAATTTGACATCCACAAATTAATATATAGCATACAAAACGTAACATATCATACTAATTAGAGTGTCCAGGATTTACATGTACTATGCTACATCTACCCCTGAGTCCAGTGTGATGCAATGTATCATAACAAGATAAACTACACCTAATCCATAGTTGTACCTTTCCCCACCTGACGCATAAATGCACGGACGCACGCACACACACACACACACACACACACACACACACCAACAACAACAACAATGAAATCCTCACAAGATGCTCACAAATCACTCCTTTAAGGATGACCATGTACCTCTATTTATTGGTGGTGACCTTTGTTGGCAGGCTCGTAGATTGCATAAATGAGAAATTGAAATGTACTTTAATCTATGTTCATGCTTGCGCAATAGAATAATATGTCTGTGCTTTCTAAAAGGTAAATGACTGTGGTTCTTTTAGATATGGTCATGTCATAGTTGCTGAAGGCTATTTTTGGTAGTTGTCACCTCTAAATGCTCTTTGTTACTAACTCAGGGAACTGAGGTTTGAGGCCTGGTCACATTGGGATTGGTCCCATTGCAAACACATATTAATTTGTTTATTTTATTTTCTTACCATATATTAGTTCTCTGTATTTGAAGAGGTCTTGTTTTCAGAACTTGCTTATAATTCCCTTAGATGTGTAGAGGAGAAAGCATTCCCATCTCTATTTTGGCATGTTGAAGATTCCAAAATACTTAAGACCAGAGGTGAAAGACATTTTAAAAAAATATTCTTCATACAGGGAAGATTATAATGATATTTTTTATAATATAAACTTTGAAATAAAAGTCTTCAACTATTTTTTCTGTACTACTCTGCATGTTTTGGAATTAAAGCTGCATGTGCAGTGGGGTCCATAATTATTGGCACCCGTTTTTAATAATCTAGCACCCTCCCCTTGCGAGGATAATGACTCTGAGCCTTTTTCTAAAATGTTTTATGAGATTGGAGAACATGTTTAGAGTGAGCTTAGACCATTCTGCCATACAGAATCTTTCCAGATCCTTGATATCCTCTTGTCTGCGCTTATGGACTGTCCTCTTCAATTCAAAACACAGGTTTTCAATAGGGTTTAAGTCCGGAGACTGAGATAGCCATTGGAAAATGTTGATTTTGTGGTCAATTAACCATTTATTTCTGGATTTTGATTAGTGCTTGGAGTCATTGTCTTGCTGGAAGATCCACTTGTGGCCAAGTTTTAGCCTCCTTGGTAGTTCATGATGCAGTTGAGTAGAACTGGGAATTTCCAGGGACCTCGTGATACGATATTATAACAATCCTTAGGTGCCGATACTATATGTATTGCGCTTCTCAGGTTTCTATATGTATTGCGATTAGATACTCTGATTTTATTGCGATTCGATGTTCCAAACATATTGCTCGCCATATGTCTGCTGAGTTTTGATTAGTCATAGAAATAAAAGTGCTGAAAACAAATTGTCTCCCTATTTAAAAAGAAGATGGAGGACAAGCTATGGATGAAAAATACTGGAGTTTTGGCAAAGGTACAACCAACAAGCGCAAAAATAATATTTCAATATTAACAAAACGATATGATACAATATATTGTCAAATTAATAACAATAATATGTAACTGTATACATTTTTTCCCCCATCACTACCGTTGACCTTAACAAAGGCCCCAGGACCAGTTGAAGCAAAATTGCCCCATAACATCAAAGATCTACCACCATATGTTACTGTAGGTATGATGTACTTTTTTGCAGATGCTTCTGTTTTTCAACACCAAAACCACCACTGGTGTGCGTGGCCAAAGAGCTCTATTTTCATGTCATCTGACCATAGCACCGGTTCCAATCCAAGTGCCAATGCCATTTATCAAACTCCAGGCGGTGCTGTGATCTGATATAAATACATGAAAAAATGACCTGGTTGCCTTTGCCAGGAGGCTGACACTGCAAGTGGATCTTCTAGCGAGACAATAACCGCAAGCACACATCCAAATCCACAAAGAAACGGATAATTGACCACAAAATCTACATTTTGAATGGCAATCTCAGTCCTCTGACTTGAATCCCATTGAAAACCTGTAGTTTCAATTAAAGAGGGCAGTCCATAAGATTTCCAATGGACCCCCCCCCCCCCCCCCCCCATATCAGAAGTCAAATTCAGCCGCACACAGCGCGAAATACTCCTTGTATAGTTTCCCCTGTAGGAATAGGTTGAGAATGGTATACAGATTACATGTACACAGTAGCACATGTCATGCCTGAGGAATACACTACACATACAAAAGTATGTGGACACCCCTTAAAAAATAAGTGCATTCGGCTACTTCAGCCACACCTGTTGCTGACAGGTATATAAACTCAAGCACATAGCCATGCAATTGCTATAGACAAACATTGGCAGTAGAGTGGCCCGTACTGAAGAGCACAGTGACTTTCAACGTGGCACCGTCATAGGATGCTACCTTTCCAACAAGTCAGTAAGTCAAATTTCTGCCCTGCTACAGATAACCCTCCCACTCTGTCTGCCGAATTCTTTCTCTTTGCTCTTTTTTTCCTTAATAGGATGTTGGTGGGCAGAGCCGGGAGGGTCATCAGAGGAAATGGGACACACCAAGGCTCGGGTGTGTCCCGTTGATAAATACACCTTCCCCCAGTCATTCAATCTAGACTCTCTCAATGCAGACACGCTGTTGGATTTTGGCTGTGGCATTTTGTGGTTTGTTTCTTTGTGTTCTTTGTTTTGGCACCTCTCAACACCCGTCATTATCACCATGTATGCAAGCAACTACTTACTTACACTACTGATTAATGACTACACACACACCATAGTTTACTTTATTTAATAAATATATTTTTGTTATTCATTATCTCCGGGTTGTCTCCCTCTTTGTTACGGGCTATGAGCCTGTTCGTGACATAAGTGCTGTTTTTTTCATTTGTATAAACTTGCAAAAAATTCTAAACCTGTTTTTTCTTTGTCGTTATGAGGTATTGTGTGTAGATTGATGAGGATTTAAAAAAAATCATTTTTAGAAAAAGTCTGTAATGTAACACAATGTGGAAAAAGTCAAGGTGTCTGAATGCTTTCAGAAATGCACTGTATATCAAAACATTATACAACGGGTGGATCTAATCCTGAATGCTGATTGGTTAAAACACGGGTTCCAGCCGGTGTCTATTCCACAAGTTGCCATCGGCTAAATATATGATGTTAAAATGCCTATTTCAAATCAAATCAAATTTTATTCTTCACATGCGCCGAATACAACAGGTAGACCTTACTGTGAAATGCTTATTTACAAGCCCTTAACCAACAATGCAGTTAAAGAAATAGAGTTTATAAAATATTTACTAAATAAACTAAAGTTTAAAAAAATTACAATAAAAATGTAATCATAATGTAACACAAGAAATGTACATAACAATAACGAGGCTTTATACAGAGGGTACCGGTACCGAGTCAATATGCTGGGGTACAGGTTAGTCAAGGTAATCTAGATACCATCTGTGGTCACCTTCGCCATAACCTCGAGAGAGGACAGACCAGATCAACAGTTTAGTTAAGGGCATTTCCGATTCAGGAAATCCAGACAAATTATTTACTGTATGACAAATTATTACTACTACCAATATTCTTTATACGGATTTCTAAAACAAATCTCAAAGAGAATAAGAATACACAGTTTAAACCATTTTCCACCAAATTGGCTTATACTTCTCTATCATCTTGGCGATCTCACTGCAAAGTTACAGGGTCAGGGAGTTAGAGGGCCAATCCTTAGAGAGACATCCCGACCATACAGCAGACCCAATTTGATGAGATTTGTTATGGAAGCAAGACAGCAACAAACAAACAACAACAACAGCAATACACTTCTTCATATAAAAGTAGAGGCGGGGGAAAACAATACACATATCACTCGAGATGGGAAAAACTTAAATCCATTTAGAATAACTGTCAACCATTACCAACATAGCTTTTTCCCTTTTTCAGGCAGGCGTGTGAAGAAAATCTATTTGCATATTTATCAAAAGGCCCCAGGAGACCAGAAATTGAAACAACAACACTGCCTGTTCAATCAAAATTAAATGAATTAGAATAACAAATCAAATTAGAATTACAACTTTTCATAACTCCATAAGGAAATAATTGTTTCCCACAAGGTAATGGTAAAATAGACTAGAAACAGGTATCCCTCATTCAGGGGCAACGCGCTCTCTCGCCTTCTCGTGTCTGAATCACACATAGGACTATTGCTAAATTATAAACTTCTTCCTAATTATTAGTGTTTACATAACCCATTTAAATCTCACCCAATGTCTCCAGTCTTTCTAGTGAGAATGATCAGAACAAAGGTCATTCAACCCCATTAAGTGTTTTCTTTCCCTTTTTTTCCTGTAGTTAAGAAATGATTTAAAAACATTTCCATCATTCTGCGTACCCAGTTTACAACCAAATTAAAAAAGACCCCACACAATAAATCTAACAAATATTCATAACCGGTGGGTTGTGTGTGCGTGCTGGTGTTTGTGGTAAAACATAGGGCAAAAACAAACAAAGAGAATGGCCAGGCCTAACTTATCTCGGAGCTCCCTCTACAGCCGGATCCATACACATTTATACTTTATAAAACAGCAGAATTTCACTAACTGCTCTTCCAAGGCAACAACCCCCGAAACATTTGAAAGGGAGAGAAAATAAACATTTAGTTAGTTTTCACTTTGCTAAATCTTAATCAGTCCAAGCAATTCAAATTATTTCCTATTAACTGACTTTACCAGGTGAACAAAATGTTTTAAATTACAGTCAAAACAAACATGATAACTTCTGTTCACAGGGAGGCAACTATCCTCCCTTCACTCATTAACCGTCTTTGTCTTCTTGTGACTCCCCTTCCTTTCATCAATTCTATACATCTATTCAGAATAAGACAAAATAAAATGTCTCACCAGACTAAAACCCCTACGGTGTTCCTGCATTGTTCCTACTCGAAACCCCCAAATATGTTATCTCTGTCACGCCTGTTCCCGCTCCCCCTCTCTGGCGCTCAATGGGGCCAGGCTGCCCATCATTACGCACACTTGTCACCATCATTACGCGCATCTGTGCAATATTGGACTCACCTGGACTCCATTACCTTGTTGATTGCCCCTCTATATCTGTCTGTTCCTCAGTTTGTTCCCCGTGTCAGCATTGATGTCATTATATTTTTCCCCTGTCCAGACGCTGTCCTTGTTTGTTTCTTGTCTGTTATCCATTAAATGTTCACTCCCTGTACTTGCTTCTCGTCTCCCAGCATCTGTCCTTACAATCTCTTGCTTCACTTGTTGTACTTTCCCATATGATGCTTTGTGATCCTGCTCTGTCAAATAGTTTACTAATGTGGAGATGTCTGGCATATGAGTTTCTTTGTCTTTTTACGCCAATAACAAATGTGCTACATACTCTACCAACACAGAACCCTCAAATTTACATCCTTAGCGATTGTTTCAACGCGGCGTGATACAATGTTGGACTATTTGTAAACATTGTTCGTGCTCTCGCCCATATATACTGCCAATTTTAATATGTTACCTTTTAGAATCCACTGTCTTTAATTCTCGCAAGGATTATACAACCCCAAAATAATTTCCACACCCATGTGTGGAACTGTTGGTTAGCTAGCTTGCTAGCTTCTTCCAGACACAAGTAAGAGAACACCTCACTCTGACCATTTTACTCACCTTAGCAGAGCTGGTTAGGCTTTTTTCATGTTATCCAAAGCGTTGGTGACTAACTGTGACGTTCTTTTCCCCCAATGTTTATTGACACCGGCCATATTCAACGGGTGTTGAGCGTTCGTAAATTCAACGGTTATTCTGTGTTCTGGCACATTCAGACGAGAGTGCTCTGAAATCGGAGCAGATAGCCAGAGCGAATTTACGAAACACCCAAATTACAGCTATACCATTTAGCTAAGCTAAGAATGACGTGAACAATCAAGTCAATAACCGTTGGGTAGTTAGATAGCGTATAGTTAATATACTAGCTAGTTTGATGTATTAGTAGCCAACTAACGTTAGGTAGCTAGCTAACATATATTACTGGTTCATACTGCTGTAATGATATGCTATGCGGTTCATAAGGATAGCATAACTAACCAATTGTCAGCCAACATAACGTAACTTATTTGAAAAGTTATTAATTTATAACATTGCTCAACATTTCCTTAACATTTGTCATAATTAATTAAATCATTGAATTTGTATCTTCAGACCAATATGCACACTACATACTCAATTTAATTCACAAATAGTGCAGTTATACTGAGTACATATACTAATCTTGGTTTTATTGGTTTTTCTTTTTTTGTTGATAGAACGCTAACATCAAAATGCTGGTGTATTGAGCTTCTGATTTTCCTTTTATATAATTGTACCAATTCACAATAGCATCTCTGAATACTTTATTAGATTGGAATTTTCCATCAGCAGGGAAATGCTGCTCAATTTTATCCATGATTAGATTTTTTTCCCATATTCGAGCCGAATTGGTAGAATGCTCTTGCGCTTCTTTTAGTGACTCTGTGGCTTTGCTATAGTTTACCTCTTCTACAATAGTTATTTCTGCGCCTCTCTCAATGGTGTCCAGAGTTTCAGATTTCCTCACTCATGGTTTTAATATAAGCCAATGTTAACAATTTTCCAAGGTAGTGATACCCACTTACCCGGAGAGTAGTTATGGTATTTCTGCCTTTTAATAGAACCAATACTGAAGCGTCTGCCAATTTACTACTTGAGAATATTGGAGACCTAATGTCTTATACCAGTATCATGCTTCACATATCACTATTGTTGACAACACATATTACCAAAATTAGGGTCCATCGTCTGTACATAATATAAATATTTTGTCAATACACACACACTCAGGAAACAAAAACAAACACACAAAACAAAACAAACAGTATTTGGTTAGGAACATCTTCCTTTCTTATAATTTAAAAATAGTAATTTCTTCTTCATCAAAATATTTTTTCATTACTCAATGTAATTTTAAATGTTGTACCCACATGGTAGTTCCTATGCACATTTCCGTGTAGGATTTAAATTTATAGCTGGTTTCCCAAATATAACCAACTGTTTTACCAGTACACTGACTAATTCATTGTTTTTTACAATGTTTTTCTAACCTGCAGGAATCATTTTTAATTCTTCAGGACCAAGTCCTGGAACACTTTCAACAGGACCTTGTCCTGTTATCTCTTAATATAGCTCATGCATCTACATCTTACGATCGTAACCTATGGAATATTACTTCAGGCCTTTTGTCCTGGTATCTCTATAATACCTCTGGATCTTATTCTTGAATTGCTTTCATCAGGACTTGTCCTGGTATCTCTAACACGCATGACCTGTTCCTAGAACAGGATTTTTTTAAAGTTAACTTTCACCAATTCAAGGTTGTATTTTAAAAAAATCAGCCTCACCCTTAACTCCTATGTTCGGAATGGCGTATCCAGTCACTGACTGGCATCTCTAACACGCATGACCTATTCCTAGAACAGGATTTTTTTTAAAGTTAACTTTCACCAATTCGAGGTTGTGTTTAAGAAAATCAGTCTCACCCTTAACTCCTATGTTCGGAATGACATACAGTGGTTCCTCCTTTAAAAGTTGCGTAATACTACGGCACACCTTGCGGGCTACCGCAGCATTCTGTGGCACTTCATTTAATTGTCAGCCATTTTTTCTGTTAATGCAAGTTGGTGCTAGTTTGACCACCAGAGAGCATCTTTGAGAAGCATTTGATAGTCAATCAATCAATCAATCAATCAAATGTATTTATAAAGCCCTTCTTACATCAGCTGATGTCACAAGGTGCTGTACAGAAACCCAGCCTAAAACCCCAAACAGCAAGCAATGCAGATGTAGAAGCACGGTGGCTAGGATAAACTCCCTAGAAAGGCCGGAACTTAGGAAGAAACCTAGAGAGGAACCAGGCTATGAGGGGTGGCCAGTCCTCTTCTGGCTGTAGCGGGTGGAGATTATAACAGAACATGGCCAAGATGTTCAAATGTTCATAGATGACCAGCAGGGTAAAATAATAATAATCACAGTGGTTGTAGAGGGTGCAACAGGTCAGCACCTCAGGAGTAAATGTCAGTTGGCTTTTCACGTCCGGTGAACAGGTCAGGGTTCCATAGCCGCAGGCAGAACAGTTGAAACTGGAGCAGCAGCATGACCAGGTGGACTGGGGACAGCAAAGAGTCATCAGGCCAGGTAGTCCTGAGGCATGATCCTAGGGCTCAGGTCCTCCGAGAGAGAGAAAGAATGAAAGAAAGAAAGAGAGAGAAAAAGAGAGAGAATTAGAGAGAGCATGCTTAAATTAACACAGGACACTGGATAAGACAGGAGAAATACTCCAGATATAACAGACTGACCCTAGCCCCCGACACATAAACTATTGCAGCATAAATACTGGAGGCTGAGACAGGACGGGTTGGGAGACACTGTGGCCCCGTCCGACGGTACCCCCGGACAGGGCCAAACAGGCAGGCTATAACCCCACCCACTTTGCCAAAGCACAGCCCCCACACCACTAGAGGGTCCCATGTGGCTCATTTGGTAGAGCATGGTAGAGCATGGTGTTTGCAACGCCAGGATTGTGGGTTCGATTCCCATGGGGGACCAGTACGGGGAGAGAATTTCTTTTAATGAAATGTATGCATTCACTATTGTAAGTCGCTCTGGATAAGAGCGTCTGCTAAATCACTAAAATGTAAATGTAAAATATCTTCAACCACCAACTTACCATCCTGAGACAAGGCCAAGTATAGCCCACGAAGATCTCCCCCACGACACAACCCAAGGGGGGGGGGCGCCAACCTAGTCTTCCATATTGTTATTACCAGAGACGGGGTGTGCATGCGGGAGACTGGGGTTCAATTCTCCGACGGGAAGAAATGAGTAGGCTGTCCTTGTAAATGAGAATTTGTTCTTAACTGATTCCATGTGTTATTTCATAGTTGTGATGTCTTCACTATTATTCTACAATGTAGAAAATAGTAAAAATAAAGAAAAGTACAAGAATGAGTAGGTGTGTCCAAACTTTTGACTGGTACTTGCTTAATTAATTTGATTAATATTCTGGTGTTTCTATTCCAAGAAAAAAAACGAAAAACCCTCTGGGTTTCCGTTAGGATGGAACAGAAAATATGGCGCTGTACAACGTGACTGTCGGCAGTACAGTGCTGGGCTATTGAGCTAAAGAGTCCCTGTGTCCAATCCCCTGACGGGAGGAAGGAGTAGGCTGTCCTTGTAAATAAGAATTTGTTCTTAACTGATTCCATATGTGTTATTTCATAGTTGTGTTGTCTTCACTATTATTCTACAATGTAGAAAATAATACAAATATAGAAAAATCCTGGAATGAGTAGGTGCGTCCAAACTTTTGACTGGTACTTGCTTAATTAATTTGATTAATACTATGGTGTTCTATTCCATGAAAAACAAAAAACCCTCTGGATTTCTGTTAGGATGGAACAGAAAATAGGGCGCTGTACAACGTGACGGTCGGCAGTACAGTATTAGGCTATTTAACTAAAGAATCCCTGTTTTGTTTGGACAGGACGGGAGACTGGGGTTCAATTTCCCGACAGGGAGGAAGGAGTAGGCTGTCCTTGTGAATAAGAATTTGTTCTTAACTGATTCTATATTTGTTATTTCATAGTTGTGATGTCTTCACTATTATTCTACAATGTAGAAAATTGTAAAATAAAGAAAAATCTTGGAATGAGTAGGTGTGTCCAAACTTTTGACTGATACTTGCTTAATTAATTTGATTAATATTATGGTGTTTCTATTCCATGAAAAATGAAAAACCCTCTGGGTAAATTCAGACTGTTTCGCTCTTGGAGCGTACACTGGACGTTCGGGCCGAGGAGTAGGGTTGATTTGAGCATTCTGGCCTTACAATGGCAGTCAAGCACCCAAGCTAACGTTGGCTGGCTTGCTAGCTACTTCCAGACACAAATGAGACCACTCTGACCATTTTACTCGCTCTAGCAGAGCTGTTTAGGCAGTTTTTGCGTTAACCAGAGCATTGGTGACTGTAACTGTGCTGCTGGAAACAATTTAATTACGCTTTTTTGCCGACACCGGCCATATTCAACAGGTGTTGAGTGCTTGTAAATGCATTATTATGCGCTCTGGTCCACTCAGATGAGAGTGCTCTGAAATCGGAGTAGATAGCCAGAGCGAATTTACGAAAGCACCCGAATGTCCATTGAGAACGCACAACGACTATACCATTTAGAAAAGCTAAGAATGATGGGAATAATCAAGTCAATAAACGTTGGGTAGTTAGCCTATAGTTAATATACTGTCAAGTTTGATGTATAACTACTAACGTTAGGTAGATAGCTAACATACTGGTACATACTGCTGTAATGATATTCTATGTGGTTCGTAATGACAGCGTAGCTAACAAATTGTCAGCCAACATAACGTGTAAGGTAACTTATTTGAAAAGTCATTACTTTATTACATTGAGTAGCAAGCTACCGCGAGGATGCGCTCTATCGACTCTGCGGCTTGAGCATTCTTTTTGTGCGCAGTCGATAGCGCGCTGCACTTCGGGCAAGAAGGTTGAGGGTTCAAAACCTGCTCCCTGCTTGTTTAATTTGAAGTCGTGCACAATAATCAGTTTGTTATTAGGTTTATATTTCCCATTCATTGTCAGTTAGACACAATAGTGCATTGGGACCCAAAAGCATAATTAGTACTCTAACTCTCCCTTGGTCATTAGGGCAAATCTGGTCTGTGATAGGACGGGGGGTTTTCACACCTAGCTCGGCTATTAGATTATTCTTTAGTAAAGGTTGAATAGTCTATTGTTCAGCTATTAGCCCCACTCCCCAACTTGCAACAAATGGAAGGTCTTTTTGTTGAGAGCAAAACTTTATTTTCAATCAAAAATAACTGTTCTGAAAGCAAAAACAAGGCTTCAAAGTAGAAACATTTTTTTGCAATCAAATATTTTGTAATAGAGCGCAAAACTTTATGCATTTTATTCCACCAAAATATTTTGAGAACCAAAAATATATTTGAAAACAAAACTTCAATTTAATTTCGCTATCAACCACCCTCCATTTTGGCAATTTTTTGAGTGTCATTTTGACTACAACCAATACTGTTCAGCCTTTCTTTCTGACACAAAGGAAGTCATAGCAGACATACTACGAAGGACTGTGTGATGATGGCATCTCAGGTAAGCAGCACTGGGCGTTCTTCCGTCCAACTTCTACATAGCTAGTAGTTAGCTCCTACGATTCAGTGTCGGTTCATAACATTCTACTATATTACATAGATACATACATACCATAGAATGATAAATCATGCAATTATTATTCTCAAGCTAACCAAAAACATTTAGCTACGAATGCCTGTTATCGCCATTTTCAGTTGAATTCATCTAACTTTCTTTCATGGCAACTCATAAGTAGGTGTAGATATTTTAGATATTGCCAGATGTATGTTCACTGTCCGAGGAACAGGCCGTGGAAGCTTTATTGTGGGCAAAAGTGTCCATACCCAGAGGTAATTAAACTGTTATGTGTTATTTTTCTCTCTTCCTCTCTGACTGTCTTGTTGTACATGGAACCTGTCTCACATGCATTCATTTAAAAACCCTTAAGATGTCAACTGCTAATTTTAAGATTTACACCACATAAACACTCAGCCATTTTCACTAGACAGATACAGAGAGCTGTGAAAGCCTGTCTGCAGATTAAGAGGTCCCAATGAAGAGCAGCTGTTCTCAGTCCTGGTCCTGGGGACTCAAAGGGGTGCACATTTTTGTTTTTGCTTATTAATTTTGTATATAGCTGATTCAAATGATCAAGTCATAATCAAGCTTCAAGTGGTATTTTTGTATTAATTTGTGACGCTATCCTTGATATGATCCTGCTATTGTCACATGCATCTATCTATCCAATGTTATCATTATTTGTTATAAGGGATATTATACTTATATTATACAGGAAGTATTATTAAAGAGATGCTTTACATTGAAATACAGATAGAGATGTAGTAGTCCCAGAGTTAATGATCCAAGGTCAGTTTTGCATTTCACCTCCTGATGATTATGATGACTGACCGTGTTAGAATAAAAAAAACAAAGCTCAATCATGCTCTCTCTCTATCCATCTGTCTCGCCTGCAGGTATGTTTTGATGTGAGAGAGGAAGCCAGTCCAGTCAACGCCACCTCACCCACTCTTAAGATAACCTTCGGGCTAACTGGGGGCCCAAGGCTGGTTAGGAGACACCGCAAGAGACACTATGTAATTGTGATGAACTGAGAGAATATTAGGGTAGCACTGTAATTCATTAATCATATTCTGCCTTCCCTGCTCCTCTATTTTACCTCTTTTGTTTTCTGTCTTCTACACCTCTCTCCCCACCTCCTCTTTCTTCCTATTTTTTATAATGCACACCATATGTGCATTGAAGTATAGCTTGAACTTGTATTTAGAATATTACAATTATAATATTTATAATGCATGTATTATGTATTTATAACACCTGGATAATGAACTTTCAATAAAGCGTTTCACATTCTCCACTGGTTGAAATTAATTATCTCATTGGAATACTACACCTATCCTGTGTCATCAGATTAATGCAGATGAAGGGAGTTAGATATGCATAGGTGTATTTCTGTATATATGAATTACAAATCAACCTTTACTTAAATCACATTTCTTCTCTATTGCATAGCTACAATGTGTAATCATTGATGTCCCAGGAGCAGGAGTGGTAAACACTGTTGAAGTGTATAATTGTAATACATACATGCAGACACAGCATCATTCAAAGAATGGAGTTTGATACACCTGGTATTGGATATGACTGAAAAAGAATGTCTCACAGAGATTCATACCTGAACTGCACCTTTAATTGCCAAGGAAGAGTACATGATCAGTGAATATATTCAATGTACAGGCTACAATGTGGGGATCTCATGCGTGGTTATAACTACAGTACATGTATATAGGACTTGCATCCTTGGCACAATAACGTTATTATATTCTACTCAATCCATAGGCTTCATTAATGCCATTCAGACTTGAAGTTGATACAACAACTATGATAGCTGAGGTTCCTAGATTGGTATGAATATTAGTTCAGAACCTAACATTTTAGGGTCCATACACAGATCGGCTACATACTGTAGCTAGCTACACATCCATATCCATAGGCATAGTTATTCTTATCCTCCACTACACAATAAGCAAGTAACGGTGACTAACCCCATTCCGTACAAATTTGCGCAACCACGACATTCAAACGAGGCTGCAATGAAAACTAATGGGACTGCAGCGATGTTGACATCCAAATTTGGAATGTTAACTATGTTTCTATTCATGCGTTGATTGACACGGTAATGGATCAATAGTATTGGAGAAAAGTTGAAAAAACTGACCCCTGCGACGCTGTACGTTAAATTGTGTTGTGTCATGACGTAACGTACAGCACACATAAAGCAACTAACTATGTGTCTTACAGCCTCTCTCCACCAGGTGTAGCACTTCTCTCACCGTTTAAAAATAAGAAAGGGACAGGGTAAGGGGGATAACGTTACCTAGTCATTTTTTACGCTGTTACTTCTGAAGATAACTTTAGCGCCACCCTAAAAACCCGATTCAAATTCGACACAAACCTTCAAATATGTATGGAATAACAAATTATATGAACTCTTTATAGTGTTTTATTTACATTTTAGAGGTGATAAGGTGATAAGTTGGACAGATCTGGTGAAAAAAGCCGTTTCCCCACATTACATATCTCTCCCTTTCACTATCACGCAATAGGTTTCGCTTCCCCACCTGCCATTTTTAAAAAGACCTGACGGAGCTCATTGCCTTCTTGAATCATGCAGAGATGGGCATCATGAAGGTCTCATCATTGGTTTTGTTGGAAAGGGGAGAAATTGTACTTTACAATGGTATTGATATTACAGTTGATCTGGAAGAATTACGTTTTTTGGGCGCTAAATTAAGGTAAATTGTACGGACCAGTGCGATGTACAAAAGTGAGTTAGTTACCGTTAAATAGTTAGCTAGCTATGTTACTTCAGCTGCATTGCACGGCAAGGCAAGCTTACACAATTGTACATTCAATTTGCAGTAAATGCTTTAGCTAGCTGGATTCTTTACATCCACTGTGTCCCATGACGACAACCTGTTCGCTGGTTTTCTTAGGAGTCCCTAACACAAATTAGAATGTCATACTCATGTTACAACACCAGCTCACTAGCTGGCTAATGTTAGCTAGTCAGCTAACTTGCTAAATAGCAATTTTCGTAAATTAACTTTATGACAGAAAAATATGCAGAATCGTTTGTCTCTACATTAACTAACATATTCCTCTCAATTGTACATTTTTTGTTTGACTCGTTATGATGTTAAAATTACTTACATTTGCTTCCCCCATAATGTTATGTTATGTCCCCCGTAATGTTATGTCATCTTTGCCGTAGAAAGTCACCAGGGACGGGTAGCTCGCGTTAAATTCGTCATTGGAACCACTCTATATGATTGGTCATATAAAAACATTGGGACCCAAATGCATAATGAGTGCTGTAACTCCCCCTTGTGGTGGTCTGGAGCAATGACGCCATGATGCTGGGTACCTCTAAGTCACGCGGTATAAGCTCGCAACTTTTAAAGGAGGAACCACTGTATCCACTCACTGACGCTCCCTGCCAGTCCGAGGCGGGTCCCTTTCTGCTGTGCTTAATCTGAGTGTGGTTACCCTGAGCCGCATCTACTGTGCGCAATTAACCTCGGTCTCCTCGGGAACGATCAGTAAGCGGAGTTAGCATCCCATCCTCGTCACCAATTGTTGTGGAAATTCTAACCAAAAGGAAGAGAGGTTGCAGATTCTTTCAAACAACACTTTATTATAAGATTAGCAAAAATTTGAGCAGTTAACTATGCACTTCAACAGTTGGGCAGTTCAGGCCCAACGAACAGTGTCGGTTCTCAGCTTTTATAGAGAAGTACATCCTTTTTGTATACGTGCCAGTCAGCAGATAGTGTGTAAAAGGCAATTAGTTGTCTGTGCAGATTTAAGATAGCATGAAGTTGATAGCCAGAGGGCTCAACCGTCTAACTGTATTCACAACAGAAAACAATATCATGTGCTCCTTTCTGCAAGTTTCCATACATGTGACTTCCTGTAGATAGTAAACCCATGGGATGTCACATGCTGCGGTCGCACCCAAATGGCTCTTAGCTGTAAGCCCAGTCTTATGACTAAGCCACACAAGACAAGCCTGTAATTACTTCGCCACTATTGGCCTATTTATTGCCTTACCTCCTTACTTAATTTGCACACACTGTATTCAGATTTTTCTATTGTGTTATTGACTGTACATTTGTTTATCCCATGTGTAACTCTGTGTTGTTGTTTTTGTCACACTGCTTTGCTTTATCTTGGCCTGGTTGCAGTTGTAAATGAGAACTTGTTCTCAACTGGCCTACCTGGTTAAATAAAGGTGAAATTAAAAATAAATACAATTAAAAACAGCAAAAAATATTAACACATAACAATGGACAATTCTCTAAGTAAAAAGAGCATAGTATGTCTAATTAAACAGTATAGTATGTAAAGAATATTACATTTACACCATGCCTCAAAGCAGGTGTTTGGAGGATATATTGGCATGGTTTGCCGGCCAATATAATAACAACACCCGTGCCAATATATCCTCCAAACATTGGCTTCTCTGGCATTATCACTTAAAATGTAATACCACCCAGTTCTGAACCAACTAGCATAAACACGTTTCTTTACAGACATCGATCCAGTCCCTGCATGGACAGCAGAGGGATCTAGAGATCTAGATACAGGTTTAATGGACATCAAAGAGTAACTGACCTGTCTGTTCATCTCCCTCCCGGCTTCGTCTGCTTTGCTGAGGTAGAAACGCAGCTTGTCCGCAATCTTATCGCTAAGTTTCTTCACGATGTTGAGCATGCGCTTGCACAGCGCCTGGCCCATGGGGTCGAAGAACACAAAACCAGGTCCGCCTGCTCCCCTGGTGAGACATGTAAAGATAAGAGGCAGCCCAAGGTAGAGTGATTTTTGAAAAGATTAAGAGTTATTTCAAAAGGCATCCTCTTTGTTACCCACCCACCCCCCCACAGACCCACCCACCAACATACCAGAATGATTACACAAGGTGATGCAGTCCTACCTACGTGATGTGATCAGGGTGTGGGTGTTCGTGCGTGCGTGCATTTACTGTATGTGAAGCCACACCAGAGAAGGGAACAAGTCATGGAATCATACCAAATGAGGTTATAGCGCAGCTGACATCAAAGGGAGGCCATGTCCCCGTTCAACAGGCCCGGAATGTCCACGAACGTCACCAGGATGAACTTCTTCTGCTTGGGGGCGGAGATCTCAGCAGACAGGTAGTCCGTAACATCAACAACACACGCCAACTGGGTCAGCTGGCCCCAATTCGCTCCCTACCCCTCCCCCTTGGACCCAACCCTTTAACGTTAGCAGAGCTGTAGTGTATGGATAGGTATAAGCAGTGTAGTGGTGAAGCTTCCACCATATTGCTTCCACCTTACATATCTGCAGACATTAGCGGGTTAGAGTCCAAGAAGAAGGGGTGAATTAGGACTGGCTGTGTGCATACATACAGAACTGGATTCTGGACTAAAGTGTGGCCCTTCTGGAGAACTTGTAGGTGATAAATAAGAAGTGGAGTCCCGCTGAAGGCTGTCAGCTCCAATGTCTGTTTTATTTGTTATCCATAAAACCGCAGTGCGGTCAATACTTGGAAAGCCGAGGACGTGGCCCTAGTCTGCAATAATGCAAGAACTGTCCATTCCAAATTGTTAAACTAAATGATTTTGCATACGCCTGCAGTAACAATTATGATTCATCGTTTGTAAACTGCTTCAATAACCCTCTGACTTGATCCAGAGCTAATAGTACACATTGTTTGACCCTCTCCTAAGGCAAAAACATGTCCTCAGAGATCAACCCTCAATTTGACTCTGGGATCCCCATTAGTTGACACCATAACGTCAGCTAATCTTCCTGGGGTCCAACACAGAACTAAAAAGACATTACAAACAATTAGAATTGTCATTAAGACGTTACAAACATTTAACAATTAGACATTACAGACAATTCAAATACCTGACAGGTAATACATTTAACATTCAGTAGATGCTCTCTAGTCTCTGTGCAGTAATATGGTCAATCACATTAGATGTACTTTTATTGTTTTCTTGAAGGTGGATTTACTTTTTGCATGAAAAATGTGAGTTAGTAAAGAATTCCATTCAGTGATTGTGCTGTATAAAACTGTAGATTTGTCCTTGACCTGAGGGGTATCAGGGGCCCTGAATTAGATTGAATCATGTCTTAACATCCCCATCTGCTGAGAGTTCTGTAGTCATAGTTACCCACAACAGCTCTTCAACTGGCAGCTTTACGGTGGGGAGGGAGACATAAAGCTAGCCAGTGAAGAACGACTGTGAAGCAACGCACAGCGGGGGTAACATGACTCCACATACACAGACACATACGCAAACACATTAAATGTAGCTATGACAGACCCTCCCCCTCCAGCCAACCCCTTCCCTCTCAGCATCAGAACAGGATGGATGAATGTTGAGAGACACATACCCACCCTACTCCGCCCCCATTGGGTTGTCACAGTCTTGTACTGCTGGTGCACATCAGCATTCCCAACATTCTCCTGCATCAACATGTCTGCTCTGTGCTCGCTCCCCTAATGCATCAATCTCCCCAGCGGCTCGAGACGAGACGTCTCCATAGATTTCCACCAACAGGACTTGTCTCCATTCACAACTCAACCAAGACTCAAGGGCAAGGTCCCTTCAATGGCACAACCGAGCTGCATGTCAAACACAGTTACCGAGTTTGAGCTCCTGTTACTGCACTCCAGTAGGGTCCAGTTATAAGACATTAAGGATCCAGCGCAGACACCTGTGTTTGCCCCTATAGGGGTTGACAGACACGAGACAACTTGTGCTACTTGTCATTATACAAGAAACTCTAAAAATAGCCAATCAGATGGATTGGGTACAGACATGTTCCTTTAATAGATTACTTAATTGCGAGCAGCCGTAATAAGCCTCTTGAAAGATGAAAAGGTAAAGAAAGAGACATTCTATTCTGGCCCTGCTAGCGCTGGGCTGGCCGCCTCAGACAGAGGGATACATACCCGCCATATCCAGTGCACCAGGAAAAGGCCAAAGGCTGCAAAAATGCAGCATCACCCAAGACTGCTAGACAAGGTGGCCCTGGGGGCAGCACAGGACAGGGGTTGCATGTATCAAGCATCTTGAAGTAGGAGCTCTGATTTACGGTCAGTTTTGCCTTTTTAGATCACAATGAATCAGATTGCATGCACAGGTGTAGCTGATCGTAGTTTGATACATATGGCCCCAGAGTAATGTAGTATAAGTATACACAACCAGTTGGACCAAATCGATGGCTGTCAAAACAAATAACTTCTTGACAGGAGTTTGATTAAAGACTGTTCCAACACTCCGTGGAAATGATACTACGCATATTGTTTTATAAAACACCTGTTCCACAGGAGTACACATTTTCTGTTCTGACAACTGCTCAATCACCCTTCACTGCAAGGCGTACTGAATAGTGGCAAGCAAATAGAGAAACACATCTTAAAAGACAGTATAAACCAGCAAACAAAAACCAATAGTCTCACAAAAGATGAAGAAGGATATCAAACAGCGTTTCGATGAGTCATCCTCCAGTGCCTAATAACATCTCAACATGTCTTTGGAGAGAGGCGTTGGTGTCGGGGTGGTGTGGAGATAAATGCCTACTGTATCCAGGACAGATCCATGATGATTCTCCGGCGGCAGCGGCTGAGGGTGCCTTGGCTGCTCCATCTCTAATGGCCGTGACATTTCTCAGCCGCTCCTCTTCCTGTCCTCCCGACTCCACCGCACTGCCGTCAATGGGGTGTGTGACTCACAGCTCTGTACAGTACAGTGTGCACTCTGCACCCTGTGAACCCTCTCTCTCTCTCTCAGTCTCTCTCTGTACTACACATCTCACTGTCAATGTGGCACCACACTGAGCCACACTGCACAGCCCTCCCCTGGCCTGAGGCACCTTGGGCACACCCACCCAGAACATATCTACATTGTGATTACCACATACCTAGTAGCCACCATTCTGGAGCTCCAGCCTACTGCAGTGTTACATACTGTACATCATAACGGCAACAATGTTATTGGTGTGTATGCATGTGTGCTGTTGTATTGTTGGGGATCTGATTCATTCTGACACCATCCCTTTGTTTTGCTGCAGACACATCATCTAGCTATCTTCTAAGTGTCATATCCTAAGATGATAGCAGTACTTGTTGTGAAACAATATATACATAGTGTTATTTGTCCTTATCTGATGGTTCTATGTAATCCCAATTTCACCTCCATCTCATAAATACAGAAAAGAGATTGAAAGGCAAGTACACAGAGTCTGTAGGACAGATGACGTGCCAAATTCCCTGATAATCTCAGAGGACACGTCCCAGATGGCACCCTATTCCTTAGTGCAATACTTTAAAGAAGCAACCAGAGACTATGATGACTCTGAATTGAGCATTATCATCAAGACGAACAACCTATAACCTCTTGCTCCTATCAGACAGACACACGCTATAGAGAGAAACAATTAGCAGTAGGTTACTGTGGTCATCTTTGGATCTTCAATAAGAAATCATTGCATTCCAAGTAGATTTGATGTAATGTTCTGATACTGTGGACAAAGTCAATTGGGTCAGATTTACAATTTTAAGCCTCTGCACCAGTGAACAGTTTACCACGAAATGGTATTTATTCAAGTGTGAATTTTAAATGTGTGTGTTCTAAACCTCCCTTAACAAAACAGGTGGAAACTTATCAGAAACTCTGGTGGTTCTGAGGTAAATATGCTTCCCATAAGACTTATGGACAGGAGCACACAGAAGTGTCATTAAGTTACAGGTGGGCAGACTTTTCTGCCACTGTGAAAACGACAATGGGTGTATAGGAAACAGGAATACAGCATAAACAGTGAAATATAGGCCCAATATAAAGCTGTGGAAAATAGATGGCAATCAATCTTACTATGATATTACTCACGCAAGAGAAAAATATAAATTGTGCCACAAAAAGACTGGAACTCCGGAAAGAATTTCCAACCACAGGGGAGGACCTACCTTTAAACTCCAGGAGTGGTCGGAAATGAGGGTAGAGATGGAGCGTGGCGTTTCTCTGTGGAAGATAAAAAGACGGTGAGAGAGGTGGTAGGAACAGACAGACAGTGTCTTGGTAAGTGTGGACTTGTTGTCAGAAAGATGTCTTCCTCCTTCTGTAGCCTGGCGAGGCGACACTCTTGATCTCAATGACAGGGGCTTTTTTGTGGCTCGCACATGGCTTTAAGCCCTTCCTGTATATAGCAGATAATCCTTCACTATAATTATATTATTCATCTTCATTTCTTTCACAGTAGTAGGGGAGGGAGGGATAGAAATAAGCTTTTTCCCGAGCCTAACCATACTGCAGTTACACCTCTCTCTCGTCTCTGTGCTCTCTCGCTCTCCCCTCTCTCTATGTGCTCTCCCTCTCCCCCATCCCCTCTCTATTTCTCTCTGTGCAGCCCAGCTCCTCTGAGGAAGGAGCAGCATGCAGAGCGAGCTATCACCACTGTCAGTACTGTTATGTTAACACACGCATGCAGGCATCACTTCAGCGAGTAAAAAACGTGGCCTCTCATCGCACTGTCTTGTACAACTATATGGAGTACAAATAATGTAGAGTAATATCAATATCAGCAAATCCCACAACATTGGTTGTGTAGATCCAGCTATATGCCTCAATTCCAAATGAGTATAAAATATTTGAAAGTGTGATGTCCCTTTAATAACATCATAGCACCAAAGCTGTCAAGAAGATTTCCTGAATATGTACCAGTGGTTACTAACAACAGGCTGCAGTGATCATAGCAATGGCTATAATGAATTACATTCATGGAGCTTGTAACAATAAACCATTGGTAAGCAATCATTATTATAAACAAAGTTTATTATTATGCTATTCAGCACTGGGTGAATACAAAATCAGTTTTTCATAACATGGTTCAAATTCCAAAGTGCTTTGAGAGCCGTTCAGAGCAGTGGTGGCGTGGTGCTATAAACGTACCGTCAGTGATTCTCTTTTCCAGCTGTTTGTGATACATTTAAATCCCTGTGTATTGATGGCAACGCCTATTTTCTGAATATGTTCTTCCACATACCTGAAATGGCATCGATTGAAATTGGGTCAACAATGTACTCCAAATTGACATTCATTTCATCACTGGTGAAATCACATCAAACTTGCTAATATGAACGAATATTGATTTCAAATGTATAGGTGACCACATGAGATTCAAGATATCCTCCAAGGATACAGTGATAACCATGACAATGTCAGACAAAGAAAACGTGAAACAAAACAGAATCTTTCAATGTCATCCTGTATGTATTAAACACAAATACATTTACATTCTTAGGTAATTCATACCCTCAATCATTTGCTTGATGTATTTCCATTAGGAAATGTCTCAGATAATCACCTGATTGTTAGGCCACAATGTCAAGGCTAAAATCTTGTTGCACCTCCAATCCCTGTCCCTGCGTTGTCATTTGTTTATTTATTTCCATCCATCCTTCCTTAATCTCACACCCGACTCAGCTCTTGATTGTGGCCTAGCCTGCTCTGGCCCTGAACAGCTATTGTGAAAGTAGAAATATCAGAGTTATTTTACCAATTAATAACGGAGCTCTTTCCAGCAGTGGTTCCCCATTATCATCACGATGATCTTTTTCCGTAGAAGAAGAAACCGGAGACCCAGGCGGCTCACTCTCTTCACCAGTCCTGAACACACAAATACAGTGCCTTTGGAAAGTATTCAGACCCTTTGACTTTTTCCACATTTTGTTACGTTACAGCCTTATTCGAAAATGTATTACATTGTTTTTTCCCCTCATCAACCTACACACACAATACCACATAATGACAAAGCAAAAACATGTTTAGAATTATTATTATTATTATTTATTTTTTTTAAGATTACATTTACATAAGTATTCAGACCCTTTACTCAGTACTTTATTGAAGCACCTTTGGCAGCGATTACAGCATCGAATCTTCTTGGGTAAGATGCTACAAGCTTGGCACACCTGTATTTGGAGAGTTTCTTCCATTCTTCTCTGCAGATCCTCTCAAGCTCTGTCAGGTTGGATGGGGAGCGTTGCTACACAGCTATTTTCAGGTCTCTCCAGAGATGTTCGATCGGATTCAAGTCCGGGCTCTGGCTGGGCCACTCAAGGACATTCAGAGACTTGTCCCGAAGCCACTCCTGCGTTGTCTTGGCTGTGTGCTTAGGGTCGTTGTCCTGTTGGAAGGTGAACCTTCGCCCCAGTCTGAGGTCCTGAGCGCTCTGGAGCAGCTTTTCATCAAGGATCTCTCTGTACTTCGCTCCTTGTTCATCTTTGCCTCGATGCTAACTAGTCTACCAGTCCTTGCCACTGAAAAACATCCCCGCAGCATGATGCTGCCACCATCATGCTTCACCATAGGGATTGTGGCCAGGTTTCCTCCAGACATGACGCTTGGCATTCAGGCCAACAAGCAACGTTTGAAATATGTTCTACCCTCTTGTGGCTTTGAGTCAGTGACTCTTATCGCATCGTTTACCACTGTAAAATACCCTACCCCTGGGATGAATTTCAGTGTTTGGGGAGAGTGACATATCACTGGATAGTGACAGAAAACGCTTGTTGATCTGAGTAGAATGTAACACTTTGACGTAAGCAGAAACGTTCAAATGAATGGCTACTTTGTTGCACAGCAGACATGACCAATATGCACGGCTGTTTGTTAATGGATCATATATTTGTGCTGCAACAGCTTGCTATCTTTACGTTTTCGCTGTCAATATATAAATTGTGGCATTCTCACAAGATTAATTCACTGGGTGTGGTCATCACGGATTCCAGGGGGTTTGCCACCTAACGGGGCTTTCTGCTTATGACAGCAGTTGATATACATTCTACCAGCTTAAAATCTGGGGGAACAGTTATAGTGTTGCACTGGGTCTCTGATTTGCCTCCACTTATTGCTTCTTATGACTTGAACTACAGCTCAAAAGAACAAGAAGGCCTACTGTGTGTCAGACTAGCCTGATGACTCTTTCGCTGCTATCTTGTTCAATAGTGTGTGATTGCAGCCCGCAATTCAGGGCGTTCCTGCATGTAGCAAACAGTGTCCTTCGCTGCTATGTCCCCGCCTGCTACGTATCGGAGTCCTCCTAGCTACCTAACAAGTTAGCACACAGTGTCCTTCGCTCCCGCCTGCCGAACACCTGCCCTCACTGTCGTTAACAGAACTGAGGGAAAACTGTGCCCGACATGCGGAGGCGAAGGATACTGTCTACCAGTGTCTTAGCTATTGCTAGCTAGCTACCTATCTGCCTGCTGTGTAACGGAGTCCTAGCTAGCTAGCACCCAGTGTCCTTAACGCCTGCCGAACACCTACAACACTGGCCCTCGTCGTCGTTAACAGAACTGCGGGAAAACACTGCCCAACAAGCGGGGTCTACCGGTGTGCTAGCTAGCTACCTCTCCCGCCTGCTGTGTAACGGAGTCCTAGCTAACACACAGTGTCCTTCGTTCCCGCTTGCCAAACACCTACAGTGCCTTCAGAAAGTATTCAGTCCCCTTGACTTTTCCCATAACGAAAACAGGTTTTTAGGCAGCCTCAGAGAATAACATCGATCTATACACTGACTCGGTGAGTGAGTTTATAAGGAAGTGCATTGGAGATGTTGTACCCATTGTGACTATTGAAACCTACACTAACCAGAAACCGTGGATGGATGGCGGCATTTGCGCAAAACTAAAAGCGTGAACCATCGCATTTAACCATGGAAAGAGGACTGGGAATATGGCTGAATATAAACAGTGTAGTTATTCCCTCCACAAGGCAATCAAACAAGCGAAATGTCGGTATAGGGACAAAGTGGAGTGGCAATTCAACGGCTCAGACACAAGATGTATGTGGCAGGGTCTACAGGAAATCACAGACTACAAAAAGAAAACCAGCCACGTCACGGACCCCGGCGTCTTGCTTCCAGACAAACTAAACACCTTCTTTGTCCGTGGCCGAAGTGAGTAAGACATTTAAACGTGTTAACCCACGCAAGGCTGCTGGCCCAGACGGCATTCCTAGCCGCGTCCTCAGAGCATGTGCAGACCAGCTGGCTGGTGTGTTCACAGACATATTCAATCGCTCCCTATCCCAGTCTGCTGTCCCCACATGCTTCAAGATGGCCATCACTGTTCCTGTACCCAAGAAGGCAAAGATAACTGAACTAAATGACTACCGCCCCGTAGCACTCATTTCTGCCATCATGAAGTGCTTTGAGAGACTAGTTAAGGATCATATCACCTCTACCTTACCGGCCACCCTAGACCCACTTCAGTTTGCATACCGTCCCAACAGGTCCACAGATGATGCAATCGCTATCACACTGCCCTATCCCATCTGGACAAGAGGAATACCTATGTAAGAATGCTGTTTATTGTCTACAGCTCAGCATTTAACACCATAGTACCCTCCAAGCTCATCATTAAGCTGGAGGCCCTGGGTCTCAAACCCGCCATGTGCAATTGGGTCTTGGACTTTCTGACAGGCCGCCCCCAGGTGGTGAAGGTATGAATCAACACCTTCACTTCACTTCACATATACATTCATTTCAGTACATTTCATTGAGAAAATAAGGTATTATGTTGAATACAAAGTTAAGAGGCCAGAGCAAAATATGAAACAAAATTATTTTAATATATTGATCAACGGTTAATCAAATCAAGTTTATTTGTAGAGCACATTTTAAAACAAGTGTAGAGTGCAAAAATGCCAAACAGTGGGCACACAATGAAATAAACAAAACATATCAGAAACAATGAATAAGAGTACATAGCAGTCAAAACAGGGCAACAACAATGATAAGATACAATTATGAGAAGTGCAGTGGACATAGAACTGGTGCTCTCCTGATACAAAGGGGAAACAGGGGAAGCAGGTCTACAAATCCTTTACTTTTAGTAGAAATACTCTGATAAAATACAGGTAAAATAGAGACTTATCAGATGCTGGTTAATTTAGGCTGTGGCTAGATTTAATTTCCCAGCCTGAATACAACTGAAGAAGTCTTGAACTCAAAAAAAGTATTTGCTATTAAATGTACTTAAGGATCAAACATAAAATTACATTTGAAGGTTTTGCAAACCTATCAGATGCTTAATAATTTTAATAAACGTAAACCTCCTCATCAGACTCCTCACTCTACCGCAATCACCCTCTTTACACGGTCCATGAAGTCTGGCCTCCTGCTTCTAACAGAGTCCTGGTGCCACAGGATCACAGCTTTTATCGGATCATACTACCTGATCTCTGGAGAGGACAGCTGGACCATAAGGAGATCTGACTGTGTATCAGAATTTAGGTTGGACGGCAAATCGGTTTTCACCTGTTTCATGGTATTTAAACCTCTTTCACATCCAGCTGCAGTGGCAGGGAAGGACAGGAGCAGGTCAACCAATTCCAGCAAATCACAGCAGGAATGCTGATGGCTCCTGTTGACACGGAAGCAGGACATCTTCTGCAGGGACTGGGACTCTTGGTACATCAGCACCTTCAGGACAGTCCACTGGTCAGGGATCCTTTCAACATGGATGCCAGAGATCTCCAGGACAGGCTTGAAGTGGTCCACCAGGGTTTCCAGTTCAGTGTCACCAAAATCTAGAATAATTGTATACATTACAACAAGCACAATGCAGTTTTAATTCTCAAACTATAAAAATATGATAATGAGTCTGAACCTAACCTGACTGTCCTGTAATACAAAACATAATGTAACCTGCTGCGGCATCTCCTGACTCTGGCCAGTTGGTGAAGCTGACCAGCTTGGTGGAACACAGGACCCCTACACTGGTGTCCTGGAACCTGTCAGTCATACTCTCAACTAGCCTGTCAAGCATTTTGTCCTGTGAGGTGACGAGGGTCTTGCTGTCACCTCTGGTCAGTGAAATTCACTCATATCTGTTGGCCATTGTGGCCTTCATCATGGACCCTTTCCTGATGATACAAGGTTCATTTTACCATCCTTTCAGAATTTTCCTTTACATCACACTCTCACTCACACTCTCTCTCCCTCTCTTAATGACGTAATCCTTTCTCCTAATTTTCTTAAGGTAAGTATTTATTATTGCAGCTTAAATAAACATACTTGGTTTTGTACTTCTTAAGTACTGCCTGTGTTGAGCCGAAGGAGCTGTGGGCTTCTGCTATGGTGATAGTGATAGTGGACCTCTGCAGACAGGTGGACAGGTTGCTCAGGTGCTGTTGCAGGAAGCCACAGAAGCAGATAACAACAGCCTCCCTTGCAGTACTGTCGTATTTCCTGGCCTTGGCCTGCTGGACACCTCTGACATTTCGGGCATCAGCAGATTGAATCTGAAATACATAAAGAACAAATACATACAAATAGACAATTAATTGCTGTCAAAAAAATATATATTACATTTGACACATTTTATTAGTGCATAAAGCATTGAAACATGATGTTACCAACTGTAACTGTGTTTGTTGTTATTCACAGGACATTACATATTGATGACTTTTGGAGTACTTAGCATAGCAATCTATTGCCCCTACCTATTCCAGGTGCTGGACAAGCCCCTGGTAACCTCACAGGAAGTGGTCCAGTGCATGCATTAGGTGTCCTACCCATCGGGTCCTGCCAATTCTGGTGGGCCTCAGTGGTGTGTGCCCAAGAGGCTGGAAGCTGTTTACCAGGTTTGCCCTGTTCAGTGGACTGGTGTGGTAGAAGGTGTAGAGTCCACTGAGGAGGTCTTCTACTTTCTGAAACATCACGTTGGACCGGATAGCATCAGAAAAGGTCAGTTCAAGGCGGTGTGCCATACAGTGGATACTGATGATGTAGGCCCTGTCCCCCTTCAGCCGGCTGACATTCTTGGCATCCGGTCATCACAGCAGCTCCATCTGTTCCCAGAGCGACCAACTTACTCCCCCACTCATCACACACTCCCTCCATGATGGCACTGATGGCGTTGCTTATGTGTGCCGCGTCTGCATTCTCCACCGACTTGACGCCAACAAACTTCGACTCGATCTTTCCCTTGTGACAGAATCTGACATAAACTAACTCCTCGTCTTTCACAGAACTGTCTGACATGATGGAGAGAAATGTGGTGTTTTTCAGATTCTCTCGGATGTTGTTTCTCACCACCTCTGCATTATGGTGCATAAACTTTTTGGGCTGCTCCTCATTTGTATATGTTGAGCCCACAGCGATTCCTTTTTTTCCATCCAAACTGCAAAAATCTAACATCAACTTAATTCAATAATAATGAAATATACAATCATGTTATCCAATATAGCTGGCAGGTGATTGTGCTAAATTAGCCTTCTACCCTTTGTTTGCTTGAGGATCAACACTATAAGGCTGGTAAAGTAAATTGTGTCACAATGCTTTAAAATGTAAACAGCATCTGGAGACAAACATTAAAATAGAATGTTACAGAGCAATAGGAAAGCATGGAGATCCATGTCGGCATCAGTAGGCCTATCATTTTATGGTATTTATACACTATTTTGAGGTGAACCAAAGCTTATCAAGAGCTGAGAAATAACCTACAATACTGGACCATGTCTGCTAAATACACTTGAAAAAACTTGCTACAAAAGTACTAGTCTAGCTACAAGAGTAACAACATTTTCACTTACTCGCACATCCATTCGAAGTCAGAAAGTGGTCTTGCCTTCTTGCCAATGGCATGTACAGTCCTAAACAGTATGTTCATCTTCGTGCTGGTCTGCTCTGACCTTGCCATTAGCGCTGTCACAGAGGGTGTCAAGAGGAGAGGCTCCGATTGACCCGGGACACAGACACGCAGGCAATATGACACTTGCTGTGTCCGTGGTCACGAATGTTCTCCAGCTTCATCGTTTTATTTTCCGATGACAAATGAGTCGTTTCTGCTTTTATCTTTAGCATACTGGCGACACACAGAACAACTCATCACCACAGCCTCAGCATCATACTGTAGCCAGCCTATTGAAACTCCTTTATCTCCAAACCTCCATTTCTAACAACTTGATTTTTTTTATGTGATTCGTCCTCCTTTTCATCCGTGGGTTTTCGTTTCAAAAGGTTGGCTTACTCCAGGTAAATGTCGCCACCCGTGGCAAGTGAGCGATGTCAGGTAGTTGATGTCTGGTACGGTAAACAGGGCCACGAAACTAGGAGCAGTAGAGACGGTCTGTGGCTGGCAAACATCAGTAATTTCCTCCGAACCATCATGCCAGATATTTTATTACATTACTATTTTGGTACATTTACCCGCCAGTGTGGCGGGTAGCCTTCTGAGATTTACTCGCCAAACGGAAAATCTACCCGCATTTGGTGCTTGGCGGGTGTTAATTTCAGACCCTGGTTGACACATTTATACAATAAACCCTTTTCCCATAAGGGTACCGAGCCAATTAAGACGGAATATCAATTTAACTTGAGAAGCAAAATTCGGTTTTCATCAAAAGAATACACCGAACAAAAAATATAAAACGCAACATGCAACAATTTCAAAGATTTTACTGAATTACAGTTCATATAAGGAAATCAGTCAATTGAAATAAATTCATTAGACCCTAATCTATGGATTTCACGTGAACGGAATACAGATATGCATCTGTTGGTCACAGACACCTTAAAAAAAGGTAGGGGCGTGGATCAGAAAAAGAGTCAGTATCTGGTGTGACCACCATTTGCCTCATGCAGCGCAACACATCTCCTTCACATAGAGTTGGTCAGGCTGTTGATTATGGCCCGAGGAATGTTGTCCCACTCCTCTTCAATGTCCTCTACTCCAACAATTAATCCACAGATAAAATGGTAAAGCTAGTTAGTTTCTAGTAATCTCTCCTCCTTCGGTCTTCTTCTTCTTTGGACATTATATGGCGGTTGGCAACCAACTTTAAGGTGCATTACCACCACCAACTGGACAGGAGTGGGGACCTCAATTCGTCTTTCAATCACCCACGTTGGTATGTGCTCCTACAAACCAATGAGGGGATGGAAGAGGCGGGACTTGCAGCGCATCAAGTATCAAAAATAGAATCAAGTTCTACGCAAACGCGCGTTGCTCGCGCGAGCAGTTTGGATGAAAGAAACGAATGTCCGTGGGCATGGAATAGCGTTTGGCTGGTGCAAGGAGTCTGGATTGCCAGGCAAATGTCTGACAGTAGTACCTATGACAGTCAGTATAGTATGAAGATAGGCAGACACTGCTTCTTCAATAGAAATCCCTGATAACGCTTGTAGGCGATGTCATGTTGTCTCGTCTCGCGCCGAACTGCATATGTTGCATAGTTGTTTTTGACGAAAATCAAAACTTGTTTATCACTTTCACGAGGTTGGAGTAATAACATGTTCAGCTACATAAAAGTTTGGCTCGAAACTAGGTTGTGCCTTTAGATTTCGAGAAAATGAACTTTGACTTCTCTAACCCCAAACCCCCAGCCGGGTATGCTTGGAATGCTTCACAAACATTCCCGGAAGTCTCGCGATGTTGCGCGTTGGTTTATAAACTCTAGTAGCACGGTTTACAGTATTCATTTAGTAGGGTATACATTAAATAATATAAGTAACTTAATGCAAGGGTCTCTTTTGTCTACAAATTGGCTAAGAATTTAGACATTTTGATATTCCAAGTCTAATGTTTGTGTAAACTTGCAAGGTTATTATAGGATAGAATGAAAGGTATCTAGTCCCCATTGGCTCAATATGCTAGTCAATACTGAATAAATATGTTTCAGTTTTTTCCCATTGTGAAAAGGTATTTAGAAATTGAAATGATTGATATTATAGCAAAAACATGTAGAGCCTATCTGGCAACAGTTAAATGACCATGCTGCTGACCAAGAAGAGGCTTATGAGCTTTGCTGGTCACTTGACTTCACAAACAATGAGGTCTTTATGATCAAAGAGGGAAATTGCCTCACTAATGAAAATGGGTGAAATCCCATATTTCCATATTATATTCTACCTCTTATTTTTTAGTTTTTGTACATGGTTTTAGATCAAAATAATGGATAGTCAACCTCAGTGGAGAGTGCAATTTCTTAACTTGTTTCACATCAGCTTGAGGTAAATGTACTGCATAGGCCTACTGGTAGCACAGAGTAAAATAATGTTGATGTGTGCTGTCAAACGCCCTTGTGATAATTATACAGCCTAGGCTACAATGGAATCACACATTAGAACTGCTGTGTGCCCTTGGCTGTTACCAGGCCATAAAGAGCCTAGGTTTTTTAATCCATAACTAGGTTGCAGTTGCCTAACTTTCATTAATGGTGCCTATTGAATGTTCTGGCTCAATGAACCAAAAATGGATAGTAATGAAGAGTCTTCAGAATTAAAGAAAAGGGTAGGCATAACAGATTTTCTTTATTTATTGATATAATGACAAATAAAAAATGTTGCCTGTTTGATGACGATATCCACACAGAATGGATTATCTGTAACCGGTGTGTGAGAGAGGAATGCCTTTCACACAGTCATAATCAATGGTTGCTGTGTAAAGAGTGCAGAATGAACTTAGACTGTAATTCGATGTTATGCTCAGACGATGGGACACTGATTAAAACAACTGATCAATTGTATTATAATCAGTATATTTTCTGCGCATCCAACCACATTCTCGAAAGGCACTCTGCTTAAGGATGAGTACGCTAGAGCAAACTTTGCACTTGTAAGATAAATGTATTTTGCTTGACAGCAAAATCTATACATTAAACAAAGTATAGGACTCAAAATGACTAAAAGAGATACGGAATATCAACCTTTGCTTGAAGGTATCACAGAAACAAAACAGAAAATTAAGGTACGTATAATAATACAATAACAATGTGTTATTACTATATTAGTAATAATAATGACAACAGTAATAACAGTAATGATAATTTATTATAATTACTACTATTATGATTACTATTATTATTATTACAATTGCTTGTAATGACAGTTTAAAAGAGAATTATAGGTTACATAAATGTATTATAATGCATATCAACTAAGCCCACTGTTTTAAGTGTCCTTCATCTGCAAATGGGGCCTGAAATGATTATTAACTTATTTAAAGAAACCTATAGTTTACTTCATTGTCTACACTTGGCTATTGTAATTAATAACCTTAGCTAAAATATAGGTGATCTGTACTTGTGCCTCATTTGAACTTCTGAAAGCTATCTAATAGTAAAATATGATAATGATTAGGCTGCTCTTGTTGAAGGTATCCTTTTTCTGTTAATAATGAATGTTGAAGAGTACTACTGCACAGATTCTGTACATATTATGGAATGCTAATCCACCAATTATGTGTGTTATTGGTTTCAGTGTCCTAACACATCCCTTCTACTGGCAATTTGTGCAGCTTGCATCGGTGGAACCTTTCAATATGGTTATAATATTTCCATCATCAATTCCCCCACCAAGGTAACACATTATTGTCAATATTTGTCTACTTAAATTGACTATACGTAGATAGCTAAAGAGGAGAGGTTTAGTTGTTATTGAACTGATGAGATGATGATGAGGACATTGGATAATAATTTGTATTTTTCCCTCATTGAACCATGCCTGTGTGTTCAGAAAACAGTCACAGTCACATGCAACCCTGGTGACGATATTCCATTTCAATCTTAGGTCACACTACAAGGGAATCTTGACTAATCATTTGAGTAAAAAAAATGTGAATTCTACCATGTAATTTCAGTAGCCTTGTGTAACTGTTGTGTAACTGTTGTGTGGTTGGTACATTTCTCACACACATTCAGGGGCACAGATGTAGGATTTTAATTTGATCTATATGTTCACAACAAAATAATCCTGCATTAACAGGATTTGAACATTTAGCGCATAATGTTGCTTGATCGGTGGTTATGCTATTAGCTGTATTGCCAAAAGTAGGTTACATGAAAAGTACAATACTATTAATATAACTGTAGGTTTTCAATGAATTTATGTAAATCAAAGCTCATCAGCATTTCCTGCAGTGCAGGAAGATTCTCAGCAACAAAACAGTGATCGAATTAAGATCTTACAACTGTATAATAATACTAAAATAATGCAAATTATGATTACATTCCAGCTGTGAGCAATGCCTTCTCTTTTCAAGGCAGTATTGAGTAAGGGATGCCTTCTTTGTCCAGTCTGTGCAGAATTTCATCAACCAAACCTGGCTGGAGCGCTATGAAGAGAACATCTCAGAGCAATACCTCACTCTACTGTGGTCCAGCATCGTGTCCATTTTCACAATAGGTGGATTTATTGGAGCGACTATTGGTGGAACACTGGCAATTAGATTTGGGAGGTATAGAGAAGTGTTTTGTTAATAGTGGCTACTGGCTATAATTCCCATTTGGATATTTGTGTCAGTCCCCAATTTTACACATAGGCTATTATTACTATTTTAGCTATATCCATTTGACTGTAAGTATTTTTTCTATCCGAACAAGGCACTTTCAATAAATGTTGTATTAATGGCAAATATTCTCTATACCCTGATGCAGACAGCTTGTCTGTTGAAACATTGGATATTAGGTTATTCAATTATTGCATCTGAGCTCCTAGAGTGTACGGCTCTCCTTTAATTTTTCAAATATTCTCTGTGTCACAGAAAAGGGACACTGATGATGAACAATGCATTTGCCTTACTGGCTGCTCTGTTGATGGGCCTGAGCTATCCCACTGGATTATTTGAACTGCTCATAATTGGACGATTTTTCACAGGAGTAAATGCGGGTAAATATGTCAGTTAGTTAGTCAAGTGAAGTGTTGACATCAGCAGTTTGCAGTCTTTATTTCTAAGATGAGTGTGTTGAAAAATATAGATGTATTGAAGGTTCTGTCTTGCTTGTAAGTCAATGTGCCGCACTTTGTTTTAACAATCTGCTGATTTGCAGGCATTGGCATATGCGTTCAGCCACTGTATCTGGGGGAAATCGCCCCAAGAGCACTTCGTGGCGCCATGGCGATGGGGACCTCTATTTTCATCACTGGGGGCATCCTTACTGGACAGGTGATTGGGCTTAAGTAAGTTAAGATCATCCTGGACTAAAACCTACCTCGCAGAGTACTTTGAAATGAAGACTGTGTATAATGTCTTGTCTGCGTTCCCACACTAAATGTGTCTATGATCCTGCAGTGAGCTCCTGGGTAAAGAAGAGTACTGGCCCATCCTACTCTCCACCACCTGTATCCCAGCGTTCCTGCAGCTCCTCATACTACCCTGGTTCCCAGAGAGCCCTCGCTACCTGCTGATCGACAGAGGGGATGACGTTGGATGTGGAACCGGTATGTTTCAATCACATGTAAAAATCCCTCTCACCTAGGAACTGACAAATTGTCTTAAAAAAACATGAATCGTGCTTTACACTATTTTGACAGAAAAAAAGTTGTTTCAGTGACAAAGTAGGAAGGAACAAAGTGTGCAAACCTATATCGTAACCTACAATCATTGATCTAAAAAAGAGAGCTGAGCTGTGTCACTCTCAGTCCCTGAACATTGATTTGACATGGTGCACAGGGTGGAAACTTTGGAGAGGGTGATCATTCCACCTTTATCTCAGATCAGAAGGGTCGGAACTCTGAAACATCAATTGCACAAATATTTCCCCTTGAGACTTACTGGGTCAAGCATATGACTGCAGTACATACTATAACAGAAGGTTACACTGCTAGGCAATGTCTCTCTAGTCACACAATCCTTGATTCTTAAAGAAATATTACTGTGTATCCCACTGTGTCTGATTTCGTTGGCTGGGTGAATGAGTGGATTCCTGTTTGTTATGAGTGTGAGGGATAACAAATTAGCCGTGGAGAGGAGAGGGACCATGTGAGCTGTGTCTTGTGTTCCTTGTGGACAGCGATGAAGCAACTCCACGGCACAGATAACTTTGACCGCGAGCGGGAGGACATGGAGAGAGAGAGGATCAGCGCTATGGGGATCAAACCCAAAAAGCCCTGGGAGCTGTTCATGGACCGCAGCCTCCGCTGGCAAGTCCTCACCATCATCGTGATCAACGCCGCCCAGCAGCTCAACGGCATCAACGCTGTACGTCAGCAGCAGACCAATTCACCACATGACCCTATGAGCCCTCAGGGCTGCAACGTTTCTCAGTATAAACTCAAGTCAGCTAAGATGAGAAGATGTTGGTTTAAATGTACAATATTCCATTCAGTTAGAACCCTTTTGGGTTTCATGTAGAACCCTTTCCACAGAGGGTTCTAGATGGAACCCCAAAAGGTTCTACCTAGTACCAAAATGGATTCTACAAAGGGTTCTCCTATGGGGACAGTCAAAGAACCATTTTAGGTTCTGGCACTTTTTTTCCTAAGAGTGTATGTATACCCTGTATAGTCTATATACTCTATAACAACTTGCATGTCCTGGAGGCTATTTGAACTTAACGCGAGAGTTCTGTAAATGGAATATTGTACACAGAGGGTTCTACCTGGAACCAAAAAGGGTTCTAACTGGAACCGAAAAGGGTTCTCCTATGGAGACAGCCAAAGAACCCTTTTGAAAGCTTATTTTTGTCAGAGTGTAGGGTATGGTATACACTATACAATATAGGGTATAGTATGAAGCCCCTGTGTTTAATTAGTTTTCTATAACTCTCTCTCTCGTTCTCTCGCTCTTGAAGATTTATTTCTATACAGATTATGTGTTTGAGGAGGCTGGAATTCCAGAGGTTAACATACCCTACGTAACTGTGGGCACAGGAGCCTGTGAATGCCTCACTGCCCTTACCTGTGTAAGTGTCAACTATTGCTCAGAGTACAGATACTTTATATCCAAGTATTTAGAAGCATGCATGGAGTATATTGCGTATTGTCACGCAACCCCATGCCTCTTTTCCACATGACTGATCACAAATTGCATCATGCCATGGTGGTATTCCCACAATACTGTTCTCATAGAACATATTTATTCTGATTTACAGTTCCTTGCAAAAGTATTCATACTCCTTGGATTTCTTCACATTTTATTGTGCTACAAAGTCGGATTCAAATGGATTTCATTGTAATTTTCTGTCAACAATCCACACAAAATACTATTTTTATTGTATTTTTTAGACTAATAGAAATGAAATAACAAAAATATGGTCATTACATAACTACTCAGCTCCCTGAGTCAATACATGTTAAAATCACATTTGGCAGCGATCTGGATTGTGCAACATTTTCCCATTATTCTTTTCATAATTATTCAAGCTCTGTCAAGATGTTGGGGATCATGGCTAGAAAGCAATTTTCAAGTCTTGCCATATATTTTCAAGCAGATTTAAGTCAAAACTGTAACTTGGCTACTCAGGAACATTACTGTATTCTTGATAAGCTACTCCAGTGTATATTTGGCCTTTTGTTGGAGGTTATTGTCCTGCTGAAAGGTGAATTCCTCTCCCAGTGTCTGGTATAAAGCAGACTGAAGCAGGTTTTCCTCCAGGATTTTGCCTGTGCTTAGCAGCATCCCATTTTTTTAAATCCTGACAAACTCCCCAGTATTTGCCAAGCATACCCATACCATGATGCAGCCACCAACATGCTTGAAAATAAGGAGGTAGTTACTCAGTGATGTGTTGTTGTGTTGGATTTGCCCCAAACAAAAGGCTTTGAATTTAGGCCAAAAAGTTGATTCCTTTTCCATGTTTTTTTTGCAGTATTGCAGTATGTTTTTTTTGCAGTATTACTTTAGTGCGTTGTTGCATACAGGATGCATGTTTGGGATTTTTTTTTATGCTGTATATTTGTATTCAACTTTTCACTCTGTCATTTAAGTCATTATTGTGGAGTCAGTACAATGTCGTTGATCAACCTTCAGTTTTCTCCCATCACAGCCACTGAACTCTGTAACTGTTTTAAAATCACAAATGACCTCATGGTAACATCACTGAGAAGTTTAATTCCTCTCCTGCAGCTCAGTTCAGAAGGATGACTATCTTTGATGTGTCTGGGTGGTTTAATACATAATCCACAGCATAATCATTAACTTTACCATGCTTAAAGAGATATTCAATGTCTGATTTGTTATTGTTACCATCTACCAATCATCTCCCTTCTCAATGAGGCTTTCGAAAAGCTCCCTGGTCTTTGTAGTTAAATCTGTGCTTGAAATTCAATACTTTATTGGGGGACCTTACAGATGTTGTATGCATGGGGGACAGAGGAAGAGTTAGTTATGTCAACCCCTATTATTTCACACAGAGTGAGTTCATGTAACTTGTGTGGTTTGTTAAGCCAAATTGTCACGTCCTGACCTTAGAAAGCTGTTATTTTCTATGGTAGAGTAGGTCAGGGCATGACAGGGGGGTTTTCTAGTTTAGTTTTTCTATGTTGTCAGGTTCCAGTTTTGTATTTCTATGTTGGGTTTTGTTTGGGATGATCTTCAATTAGAGGCAGCTGGTCCTCGTTGTCTCTAATTGGAGATCATACTTAAGTAGGGTTTTTTTCCACCTGGGTTTGTGGGAGATTATCTTTGAGTCAGTGTATGTTTCACCTCTGCGTCACGGTTTGTTGTTTTTGTTATTCAGTTATTTATATGTATTGCATAGTTTCACAGTGTAAATCAAATGTGGAACGACACACACGCTGCACTTTGGTTCGCTCCTCCTTTCGACAACCGTGACAGAATCTCCCACCACCAAAGGACCAAGCAGCGTGCCCAGGAGAAACAGGAATGGACTTCAGAGGAAATTCTGGACGGGAAAGGACCCTGGAGTCAGGCTGGGGAGTATCGCCGTCCGAAAGAGGAGATTGAGGCAGCTAAAGCGGAGCGGCGATATTACGAGGCACTATACCAACCACGAGGCAAGTGCGAGAGGCAGCCCCCCCCCAAGACGGGGAGATTGGCAGAGTCAGGTTGGAGACCTGAGCCAACTCCCCGTGCTTACTGTGGGGAACGAGTGACGAAGCAAGCACCGTGTTATGCGGTGATGCACACTGTGTCGCCAGTGCGCATTCACAGGCCGGTGCGATCTGTGCCCGCGCCCCGCATTTGTCGAGCTAGGTTGAGCATCCAGCCAGGACGGGTTGTGCCAGCTCTATGCTCGAGACCTCCAGTACGCCTCCACGGCCCAGTATATCCAGTGCGCCTGCCCAGTCCGGGGTGTCCTGTTCCTGCTCCCCGCACTCGCCCTGAGGTGCGTGTTACCAGTCTGGCGCCACCTGTGCCAGCCCCACGCATCAGGCCTCCAGTGCGCCTGCCCAGTCCGGGGTGTCCTGTTCCTGCTCCCCGCACTCGCCCTGAGGTGCGTGTTACCAGTCGGGCGCCACCTGTGCCACCCCCACGCATCAGGCCTCCAGTGCGCATTCCCAGTCCAGAGCTTCCGGCGACAGTTTCCAGTCCGGAACCCCCGGCGACAGTTTCCAGTCCGGAACCCCCGGCGACAGTTTCCAGTCCGGAACCCCCGGCGACAGTTCCCAGTCCGGAACCCCCGGCGACAGTTCCCAGTCCGGAACCCCCGGCGACAGTTCCCAGTCCGGAACCCCCGGCGACAGTTCCCAGTCCGGAACCCCCAGCGGCGGTCTGCAGCACAGAGCCTCCGGCGACGATCTACGGTCCGGTTCCTCCGACAACGATCCGGTCCGGGGGCACAAAAGCAGAGGGATCAGCGGGCGGAGCGGGGGTTACGCCCCGAGGATCCGCTGGATGAGAAGGTTCTGCCTACTGCACCAGAGCCGCCATAGACATTTGTCACCCTCCGTAACCATCCCTTTTTTTGGGAGGGGGGTTATTTTGTTGCGTTCGGAGTCCGCACCTTTGGGGGGGGTACTGTCACGTCCTGACCTTAGAAAGCTGTTATTTTCTATGGTAGAGTAGGTCAGGGCGTGACAGGGGGGGTTTTCTAGTTTAGTTTTTCTATGTTGTCAGGTTCTAGTTTTGTATTTCTATGTTGGGTTTTGTTTGGGATGATCTCCAATTAGAGGCAGCTGGTCCTCGTCTCTAATTGGAGATCATACTTAAGTAGGGTTTTTTTCCACCTGGGTTTGTGGGAGATTATCTTTGAGTCAGTGTATGTTTCACCTCTGCGTCACGGTTTGTTGTTTTTGTTATTTATATGTATTGCATAGTTTCACAGTGTAAATAAAATGTGGAACAACACACATGCTGCACTTTGGTCCGCTCCTCTTTTCGACAACCGTGACACAAATTTTACTCCTTAACTAATTTAGGTTTGCCTGAACAAAGGGGCTGAATACTATACTTTAGTTATACCATTTTTATTAACCTTTAACTAAGATTTTTCCCACTTTGACATTACAGATTATTTTGAGTAGATTCAATTTAATTCAATTTTAATTCCACTTTTAACACAAAATGTGAAGAAATCCAAGGGTTATGAATACATTTGCAAGGCACTGAATGTTACTATTCATCCGATGGATTAACATACAGTTCATTCAGAAAGTATTCAGACCCCTTCACATTTTGTTACATTACCGCCTTAATTCCAAAACTGATGAAATAAAAAAAATCCTCAATCTACACACAATATCACATGACAAAGCCAAAAAAACTGAAATACCTTATTTACATAAGTATTCAGAGCCTATGCTACGAGACGCAAAATTGAGCTCAGTTGTGTTTCCATTGATCATCCTTGAGATGTTTCTAAAACTTGATTGGAGTCCACCTGTGGTAAATTCAATTGATTGGACATGACTTGGAAAGGAAGACACCTGTCAATATAAGGTCCCACAGTTGACCGTGCATGTCAGAGCAAAATCCAAGCCATGAGGTTGAAGGATTGGTCCTTAGAGCTCTGAGACAGGATTGTGTTGAGGCACAGATCTGGGGATGGGCACCAAACAAATTCTGCAGCATTGAAGGTCCCCAAGAACACAGTGGCCTCCATCATTCTTAAATGGAAGAACTTTGGAACCACCAAGACTCTTCCTAGAGCTGGCCGCCGGGCCAAACTGAGCAATCGGCGGAGAACGGCCTTGGTCAGGGAGGTGACTAAGAACCTGATGGTTACTCTGACAGAGCTCCAGAGTTCCTCTGTGGAGAGGAACCTTCCAGAAGGACAACCATCTCTGCAGCAGTCCACCAATCAGTCCTTTATGGTAGAGTGGACAGACGGAAGCCACTCCTCAGTAAAAGGCATATGACAGCCCACTTGGAGTTTGCCAAAAGGCACCTAAAGGAATCTCAGACCATGAGAAACAAGATTCTCTGGTCTGATGAAACCAAGATTGAACTCTTTGGCCTGAATGCCAAGCGTCACGTCTGGAGGAAACCGGGCACCGCTCATCACCTGGCCAATACCATCCATACGGTGAAGCATGATGGTGGCAGAATCATGCTGTGGGGGTGTTTTTCAGCAGAAGGGACTGGGAGACTAGTCAGGATCAAGGGAAAGAGGAACAAAGCAAAGTACAGTGAGATCCTTGAAAACATGCTCCAGAGCTCTCAGGACCTTGGAAGAGGAACCTTCGCCACAGTCTGACAGGACAATGTCCCTAAGCACACAGCCAAGAAAACGCCAGAGTGGCTTTGGGACAAGTCTCTGAATATCCTTGAGTGGCCCAGCCAGAGCCCGGACTTGAACCCGATTGAACATCTCTGGAGAGACCTGAAAATAGCTGTGCAGCGACGCTCCCCTTCCAATCTGACAGAGTTTGAGAGGATCTGCAGAGAAGAATGGAAGAAACTCCCCAAATACAGGTGTGCCAAGCTTGTAGCATCATACCCAAGTAGACTTGAGGCTGTAATCGCTGCCAAATATGCTTCAACAAAGTACTGAGTAGTGTCTGAATACTTATGTAAATGTGATATTTCCGTTTTTTAAAATTATTTTTATACTTTTGCAAAAATTTCTGTTTTTGCTTTGTCATTATGGGTTATTGTGTGTAGATTGAGGGGGAAATAACAATTTAATCCATTTTAGAATAAGGCTATAACGTAAGAAAATGTGGAAAAAGTGAAGGTGTCTGAATATTTTCCGAATGCACTGTATTTAATGAAGATACCAGTGGTGTGATACTAGGTGTGACTGGAAACGTGTTAATTAGGTTGTTCAACTAAGAAGATCATATATTTCTCCACGGCTTGTCTGCTGGTATGTCATGTGAGTTGCTGTGTCTTTCAGGGCATGCTGATCGAATCTCTGGGACGAAAAGTGCTTATCATCGGAGGGTACACCCTTATGGCTTTCTGGTGTATTTGCTTCACTCTGACCCTCACCTTCCAAGTAAAGCATCTTTGATCTAACAATTCCATTTTGTGTGAATGTTTTAATCAGAAAAAGATACATGTATTGCACTTCTGCATTTTTAAATGTGACTTGCTAGTTTCTGTAATGTCAGCAATAGTATGTTTCTATACCCTTGTGTGTTACCATAAAAATAATGATATAAAATAAATCACGTTGGTGTTACCAACCCTGAATGTGGCTTAGGTGGCCACTTTGGGAACATTAGTTTGTTTATGATTTTATTGTTGTGTTCTTTCCTTGAACACAGGGAGCAGGCCCATGGATACCTTATCTTAGTATGGGATGCGTCTTTGCTTTCATACTGAGCTTTGGCATGGGACCAGGTAACCGACAGAACTTACGTATAACTAATCTATGCCAGTATGGTGTGATCTCGCAGCAATATTATTTATAATCTGATTATAAATCAATTTAAAACTAACACTTTAGCTCAGGTTTTAGGTCAATTCAGGAAGCACACTGAAATTCAAATTATTGTCAATGCTTTTCAATTAGAACATTTTGAATTGAAATTTGGTTTACTTTCTGAATTGACTGGAATTGAATGGAATTGACCCCAACCCTGCTATACCTTCACTTTGTCCTTTGCAGGTGGTGTGACAAACATCTTGATCACAGAGTTATTCACACAAACCACACGGCCTGCTGCGTACATGATCGGAGGGTCCGTGAACTGGCTCAGCTTCTTCTTCATTGGCATGGCGTTTCCATTTATTGTGGTAGGTTCCAACTGTTTCATGATACTTAACCTTTAAAATAAGGTGGTTACTGTTAGGTTATACGACTGACATGGAATTATGATATGGTTGTTTTGGGAGCTGGCTTTAGATGGATTTGGTCTGCTCTTCTACCCACACAGACTAAGTTGCAGCAGTATTGTTTCCTGGTGTTCTTGGTTGTTTGTGTCTTGGTGGCTGTATACATATTCCTGGTAGTCCCCGAGACAAAGAACAAAACCTTCCTGGAGATCCAAACAGAGTTCCAGTCTGGAGAAAAGAGGAAGGCTTCCAAAGCTGACCACAGCCCAAGGACAACAATGTTGTCAACCCCTCTGTGAAACACAGCTCCAGTGTTGCTACCACACTATGAATATCTCCCAGTCATGGATTTTTTTTTAAGTTCCAGAATGTTCATTCTTTGTCAGGGATCGTGATTTTGAAGAGTAAACATTATGATAACCGGAACACAGGAAACAACATTTGGTGCTGTTAATGTTAAGTCCAGATCCGCAACATATTGGATCCATTTTTACAAATATATAGGTTATAAACACTAATTATTTAAGGCTCAGTAGTTTAACATACTGGTAATATGGTATTAGCTGCTCAGGATTACATTAAGAATTTTACTGGAAAATGTGTTGACATTTGATTTATATCTGTATCTGCCAACATCTGTCAATTAACATTTTGAATGAATAAAATACATAAAAATGACTATCCTCCAAGTCCGTATTTCCAATAAAATCTGTCCACAACATGTCAGTCTCCTAAATGAACACATGGAGAGAGGCTTACAAGTTTGCAGCCCACTTTATATATGAGGCAGTCTATGATTTCAGGATTTACTGGACCATACCATACTCCCAACCAAATAATCTCCAAACAAACCAGCACTCAGTTCAATGTTTTTGTGCTTACACACTTACAGCATCATATTGTAGTGTAGTCATAATGTGTTACTTTACTTACTCAACATTTGAGGTTGGATTACCGAGATTAAAAATCAACAGAATCACAGCCATATGGCCAGGCCAGGGCATGTGATAATGAGGCTGTCTAGAAACTGAACAAAGGAATCATTCATGGTGTAACGGTCGTCGTATATACTGGACCAAGGCGCAGCGGGTTGAGTGCTCATTTGATCTTTTATTGAACACGTAACAAAACAAAACAAGAAAACATACGAACGAACAGTATTGCAGGCTAGCACAGCAGTGCAAAAACAACTTCCCACAAAGGGACAGGTGACAGGGCTACCTAAGTATGACTCTCAATCAGCAACAACGATGTTCCTGATTGAGAGCCATACCAGGCCAACACAGAAATACACAACATAGAAAACCATAGAAATACAAAACAAGAACATTACCCCAAAACCCCAGAACACATAAATCAAAACACCCCTCTTACATAAATACATATACCATTAAACCCCGAACCACATAAAACAAATACCCCTTGCCACGTCCTGACCAAACTACAATAAACAATAACCCCTTATACTGGTCAGGACGTGACACATGGTCAATAGGGCAAAAAATGCCATTGCAGCATTATAATATAATACAAGTGGTAATATTGAAATATAATAAAGAAATTAGCTAATGACAAAGTGAAAAAATGTTTTTAGAAATGTTTGCAAATATCTCCTTTACATAAGTATTCACACCCCTGAGTCAATACATTGCAGAAGCACCTTTGGCAGCGATGACAGCTGTGAGTCTTTCTGGGTAAGTCTAAGTAGCTTTCCACATCTGGATTGTGCAACATTTGCCCATTATTCTTAAAATAATTCTTCAAGCTCTGTCAAATTGGTTGTTGATCATTGCTAGACAACAATTTGCAGGTCTTGCCATAGATTTTCAAGTAGATTTAAGTCAAAACTGTCTGCCTTCTTGGTAAGCAACTTGTGTAGATTTGGCCTTGTGTTTTAGGTCAGTGGTTCCCAAACTGTGGGCAAGGGGGAGCGCTCCAACTGGCGCACTCAGTCCGGCTTTCAACTTACTAATAGAATGTAATAATAATAGAATGCACAAGGTACAATTGCGAAATTGGTTAGTGCAAACCTGCAAAATATTTTGCAAAACTGTTTGAACAGTTTGTGTCACGAACAGTGCTTGTGCCCATAGAACTAGACGTGGCGTGCGCACAAGGGGAGCGCGGGATGTTCCCCAATGCTGGAAGGGGGGCCTGAGTGAAAAAGTTTACGAACCCCTGTTTTAGGTTATTGTCCTGCTGAAAGGTGAATTCATCTCCCACTGTCTGGTGGAGAGCAGAATGAACCAAGTTTCTCTAGGATTTTGCGGTTTATTTTTATCATTAAAAACTCTCCAGTCCTTGACGATTACAAGCATACCCATAACATGATACAGCCACCACTATGATTGAAATTATGGAGAGTGGTACTCAGTAATGTGTTTTATTGGATTTGCCACAAATATAACATTTTGTATTCAGGACAAAAAGTGAATTGCTTTGCCACATTTTATGCAGTATTACTTTAGTGCCTTGTTGCAAACAGAATGCATGTTTTGGAATATTTATATTCTGTACAGGCTTCCTTCTTTTCACTCTGTCAATTAGGTTAGTATTGTGGAGTAACTACAATGTTGTTGATCTATCCTCAGTTTTCTCCTATCACAGCCATTAGGCATCCTTCACTCATGCTGCCAAACATACCCTCGTAAAACTGACTATCCTACCAATCCTTGACTTCGGTGATGTAATTTACAAAATAGCCTCCAACACTCTACTCAGCAAATTGGATGTAGTCTATCACAGTGCCATCCGTTTTTTCACCAAAGCCCCATATACTACCCACCAATGCGACCTGTATGCTCTCGTTGGCTGGCCCTCGCTACATATTCGTCGCCAAACACACTGGCTCCAGGTCATCTATAAGTCTTTGCTAGGTAAAGCCCCACCTTATCTCAGCTCACTGGTCACCATAGCAGCACACACCCGTAGCACGCGCTCCAGCAGGTATATTTCACTGGTCTTCCCCAAAGCCAAGTCCCCCTTTGGCCACCTTTCCTCCCAGTTCTCTGCCAATAACTGGAACGAATTGCAAAAATCACTGAAGCTGGAGTCTTATATCTCCCGCACTAACTTTAAGCATCAGCTGTCAGAGCAGCATACCGATCATTGCACCTGTACACAGCCCATTTGTAAATAGCACACCCAACTACCTCATCCCCATCTTGTTATTTTTTTTTTTGCTCCTTTGCACCCCAGTATCTCTACTTGCACATTCATCTTCTGCACATCTATTACTCCAGTGTTTAAATGATCATTTGTAATTACTTCGCCACTATGGCCTATTTATTGCCTTACCTCCCTAATCTTACTACATTTGCACACACTGTATATAGATTTTTCTATTGTGTTATTGACTGTACGTTTGTTTATCCCATGTGTAACTCTGTGTTGTTTGTCACACTGCTTTGCTTTATCTTGGCCAGGTCGCAGTTGTAAATGAGAACTTGTTCTCAACTGGCCTACCTGGTTAAATAAAGGTTAAATAAAAAAATAAAAACACTAACTGTTTTAAAGACCCCATTGGCCTCATTGTGAAATCCCTGAGCGGATTCCTTCCTCTCCGGCAACTGAGTTCAGAAGGAAGACTGCATCTTTGATGTGCAATATGGTGCAAAGGTGCAATATGCAGAAATCACTCCCCTTTTTCCTGGTTGCTAAAATTCAAATAGTTCACCTAATTTCAGTTTATGTGACAAAACAAGCAATGTGTAGTGTAGAGAATCATTTTACCATCTAAACCGATGCAAAATATATTTTCAATAACCAAAAAGATAGTATCTTCAGCTGTTAAAAACAGGAAGCATAGAAATAGCGCACATAGAACAGATCAACTGCTTCTTAGACTTGCTTTTGATGAGAATGACATTTCTATAACTCATATTTCTATGTGAATTTGGTCAGGTAGTCCAAAAAGTTACACATTACAGCTTTACATTTTATTTTGTGTAGATCAATTACAAAAAAAATAATTACAAAAAAATAATCGCTACTAAATCTATTTCAATCCCCCTTTGCAATGCAACAAAATGTGGAAAAAGTTCAAGGTGATGTAGACTTTTTATAGGAAGTGTATCTTGTGAAAGTACAGATACTCAAACTTTGTTTGACACCACACTCCACAAAGCAAGTCCTGCTGGCTCTAGTTTTATCTTATCTTGACTTTGCCCAGTCATATGGTCAGGTGCCGCAAAGGACCTAGAAAAACTGCAGCTGGCCCAGAACAGAGCGTCACGTTTCGCTATTCACTGCAATCAGAGGGCTAATACCAGTACTATGCATGCCAGTCTCTCTTGGCTAAAAGTAGAGGAGAGACTGACTGCATCACTTCTTGTTTTTCTAAGAAACATTAATGTGTTGAAAATTCCAAATTGTTTGCATAGTCAACTTACACACAACACTGATTTACCCCATCAGACATGCCACCAGGGTTTTTTTACAGTCCCCAAATCCAGAACAAATTCAAGAAGACGTACCGCCATGATTGCATAGAACTCTTCCGTCTCAGATTGCTCAAGTGAACAGAAAACCTGATTTAAAAAAAAACAGCTAAAGCAACACCTCATGGCACAATGCATCTTCCCTACTTGACCTAGATATTTTGTGTATGTACTGATATGTAGGCTGTATGAGACGTTTTAAATTGATCAAATCATATTCTTTAGTGGTCACATACACATGGTTAGCAGATATTATTGCGTGTAGCGAAATGCTTGTAGATAATTATATCCTTAAGGTGTTGTCTATTAATTAATGTTCTGTATAATGTAATGTTTCATGTTTTGAGTGGACCCCAAGAAGAGTAAGCTAATGGGATCGTAATAAAATACCAAACTGACGGTTTGTAACTTCCATAATGTTGTTTTTACAGCCATATGATCTACTTTTGAAAACTGAGCATAACCTGCAAATATTTACTTAGAAATGAGATGTAAACCGTTCTAACAACGATTTTATAGCCAATTGTTCTGTCGTTCTACTAACATGTACTTTTTTATAAAATCTAAAATGATCATGGGCAATCTGCTGCCAGTGTTGCCAATTTAGCGACATTGTCGCTATATTTAGCGAGTATTCAGACCCCTCTAGCAACACATTTTCAAAAAAGCGACTAGCTTCAAATCTAGCAACTCTTTCTGGTGTTATTGGAGACTTTTGGAGACTGACGTGAAAGCACCTATCGTTCTTACTCTTCTCAACGAGCAGCGGGTGCTGCCGTGGACCCCACCCCGTCCCAAAGCACTCACAGGCGGCCCAGTCCTCACGCATCAGTCCCTCCCAACAGCAGTCAGAGCAGGAGATATTCACCCCTCCGCGTCCAGACTGCAAATGAATCGCGCATGCAGGAAGCTGCCGTTGGCTCATCCCGCCCTGGTTTACATTAAAAAACAATTAACCTGAATTAGGGCCAGACTAGCTACCATAATTTTCTCACATTGACAGTTTTTTCTATTGTCTCTTTTTGGTCCATTTAGATCGTTAATGTAGATTGTATACATTTTTTTTTAATTTTATGTTATGGTTAAAAATGTTCATGTTTTACTGTGACTTGTTGTAGGCTCCTAAGTGGACCATAAGGTTAAAACCAAACCAAATCAAGAAAACTAAACCAAAAAATAATAATAATAATTTTAAAAAATTAAAACTAAGTAACTCCGCCAGATTGTCTTTTTAGGTCACTTTTAAAGGTCCCAAACCCGGATTAAGGAGTAGGGTTGGAATTGTGACATAAAAAAAAACAAGAATCGACACAACAAAGTTAATTTGTAGTTCTAAACATATTTAGGGTGTTTTGTACTCACTTTTTGTCTCTCCCACGATATTATTCCTCTCTCCTACAGCATCCATCACAATTACATGCACATGGTCAATTATGCAAATTAGGTGATGGGGTTATTTTGCGACTTCTAGCGACTTTTAGGACAGCCAATAGCTACTTTCCTTACTGAGGAGTTGGCAACACTGTCTGCTGCTAGTCCATCCATTGATTAGCCTAGCACGCACTGAGTATATGCTTGCACGGCTTTTGTTTGACTCACTTGGTGGCAGTGCTTGGTGGTGGCTAAGTAGTTTACAGTACCTAGTATCTAGTTAAGAATACAAATACGTTTATAATGGCTGGTAGAAAGGCATTAGAAGTGTATTTAGATTTGTCACAATGCTAGAGGCGTCACTACAGACCCTGGTTCGATTCCAGGCTGTATCACAACCGGCCGTGATTGGGAGTCCCATAGGGCGGTGCACAATTGGCCCAGTGTCGTTAGGGGTTGTCCGGGTTAGGCCGTCATCATGGGGTGGTAGGTAGCCTAGTGGTTAGAGCGTTGGTCTAGTAACCAGAAGGTTGCAAGATTGAATCCCCGAGCTGATAAAGTAAAAATCTGTCGTTCTGCCGTCATTGAAAATAAGAATTTGTTCTTAACTGACTTGCCTAGTTAAAAATAAATTAACATATCTCAACTTTTTATATATATAGGGGAGAATAGGACTCAGGACAAAACTCAATCCCATGCAGATGGTCGACAATGACTTTGTTCTGAGATAAGATTCTTAATTCACGGTCAGATCCTACTAGTTGAAGGGTTGAAAAATGTAAAATAAAAATACATTTCCTCTCCCTCATCTTGTTATAGTGATGCCATATTAAAATACCTGCCCACCAAATACAATGTCCCAAGTAACCGGTATCCCCGCCACCTGGAGAGGAGGGTGAGTGGATGAGTACACAGCCTGGCACCATACCAACACACGACCACATGCAGCCAAGGTCTTTATCATGGAGGTAAGGCTCGCTCATGGAACACACTGTATGCTTTATGGCAGGTAAAATGTAGCCTAGTCCCACTGCCACCATCTCTTTGCAGCCTAGATATTACACATAATTGCAATAGACTTTTGTAGGCAATGTTATAGCTGATGTTCTGTGTCTGTTGTTGCTGGCACACAATGCTGCTTTGTGGTCTAGGTTTTACTGCCCCGTATGACAGGGTAGCTCACAGACCCACTGAAGGTGGAGAGGGCTTTAGCAGACCTGGGTGACACTCTGGAGAAGCTGGAGAACATGTTCCTCAAGAGGCAGCCCTTCCTCTGTGGAGATGACATCAGCCTGGCTGACTTGCTGGCTGTGTGTGAACTCATGCAGGTGAGGAGCAGTGGACCAACTTCTCCAGCAGAGTTCAATCACTGGGTGAAGCATACACTTCTGCTGAAAATATGGTCCTACAACGCAGTCAAGGAACATTGTCTGTTTAACCACATACTACAGTATATTTAGATTTATGGATTGCTACCCATTTACAGAATCACGAGAGTCGGCCTAAATAAATTGACTGCTTGCTCTCAGCCCCTAGGTGGCGTTAGAGACATCCTGAAGGATCGCCCCAAGCTGTTGAGCTGGAAGAGTCCAGTGGGGGGCTCTTTTGACGAGGTACACACAGTGCTGTACCGTCTCTGGGACAGGTCCAATGCCAAGCTATGAAATAATCAGAATATGGTTTGATATAAAAGCTTGCACAATGATTAACAGCATCACTACTCACAGATTAATGCACTGATTATACTTTGTGCGGCCCTTGTTGACCTAGAGATTGTTCTGTTTAAAGGCTCTATGGGTGAGTGATCAGAGTGCCTTACATGAGCCACTGTATGATATGATGCAAAATTAGTAGCTATATAGATGGTTCAGGTTAATGAACAAGAACCTTGACCTGGGGTGAAGATGTTCAATAGAGTAAGATTTTTTTTAATGATATACAAGTCAGGAATTATGGAATGCACAACAATAAAAACCCAGTGGTAAATAACATTTTTGTACAAAAACAATTATTTACAAAACAGGAGGCAATTTCCAGTATAGCTCCACATTGTTGTGCTGATCTATGAATGCTTCCATATACTAGCTAATGTGTAGCGGCTGTAAGGCATAGCAGGCCAATTTTCAACTAACCTGTTCTTGGTGATACTTTTTTTGTTCTTGATATGGGAGAAAAGTACATCTTATAAATGTCCAGTTGCAGGTGGTTCCCCCCTAAAAAAATGAATATTCAAACAAATATTAAATCCACGTTTTGTATCGAGTGAGAAATGCAAATGCCTCTTGCATGTCTGCAGATCTTTGTTTTGGTCTCACTGTGTGACGCGCCGTCACCTACTTCTACATGTGGCCGTGTCACATAGAAACATCTAGTTCCTGCAAAGCTCTTGGGGAAACGCAAGATGCAGCTAAAATGGCGAGGGAACTCCTCACTCGGTGCAAACGTGGATTTAATATATTTTTGGAGAACCACCTGCAACTGGACATCGAGAAGATACTTTTCTCCAGAATTGAGAATGACAAAAGTATCGCCAAGAACAGGATAGTTGAAAATTGGCCTGCTATGCTTTACACTAGCTAATGTATAACTGCTGTATGGAAGCATTCACATATCACCACCGTAACAATGTGGAGCTAGCGCCGCATGTGCCCACGAGTTGGAACTCAACATGCAGTAATCAAGTAAATTCCAGTATCCTGAACAGGGACATTATGGGAATGATTACAGTGATGCGTGATGAAATGCAATATACTGATTTCAAGTAGGCCCAATTGCCAGAAGAAAAATATCAGGGGAGTCTCCAATGGGGTAACGAGGGTGGAATGTGGATCATGTTGCCTCTGTGGATGGGCCTGGTCACCTCTTGGTTGGCTGCTGCTCTTCCTCATCTTCTCTTGACCTCTTTCCGGTTGAGGCCTAAAGTAATAAGAGACATACTTCAATTTTGTGAGCAACACCATACTCTGGACAATATTGACATATGGCAAACCCTCTCCTGCGGGGACCATCAGATAGTTCACATTTTTGTTCTTACCCTGCACTTAAGTACCTAATTCAACTAAACACCAAGAACTTGCTTAGTTAAATCAGGCTAGAACAAAAATGTGGACTGTCTAGTGGTCCCCCAGGAGAGGGGTGGGAAACTACTGTAGTAGAATGACATTGTTTCTCACTACTGTGGCATCTCCAGAGTCTGCTGTGCCATCGGCATCTCTGGAGTCCTTGGGGTACATGATGCCTTCAGCGGTCTCCTTCATTGCCTCATCCTGAGATGGAGATCGTTGGGATCAGAGATTACTCGCCATTGCCACTTACAACACCGCCTAGCCCAAAATACCCATTATGTAGTAAACGTACCCGCATTGATGGCACTGGGGCCAGGCAATGAGACAGCAATAAACCTTACCATCAGCCAGGGATGCTGTAAAGCCTCCTCAATGGTGAGGCGGACATTGGGGTCCACTCGAAGCAGTTTCTTTACAACATCTTTGGCTAGACATGATTGGATAAGTAAAAGAAGTATCGGACATCATTGAATTATCCATACAACTGTAGTAAAGTAGCAAAAGTTGTTTACAAACCCAAGACAGGTGGAATACATTTCAAATTTATGTTCTCTAGCACACGTATGACAGAGCCAAACATGCATGCAGTACATTTTTAGGTCAATTTGATGAGGATTTACATTAGTCCCTTACCATCATCGGAGATGCCGTCCCATTTTGATGGAATAAATGTATATATTCCCTGGGTGATCTGATCACTGACTGACAAACCAATTCGTGCATCAGGGTAGAATGGGGGATAGCCTGCCAAACTGAGGGGGAGAGAACTAAACTTCACATATAAAAGTATTAACACTAAGTGAATCTGTGAACAGGAAAACTGTGTGCTGTTGAAAAGTAATCTTGGCCCAAGTTATTTGCAAATTGATTGAAATAGTTGCATTACAATGCTTTTAGTACACTGATAAGCCTGGAAACATTTAAAGTTGCAACAAAATTATTGGGACAGTGGCACTTTTTTGGGGGGCTTTTTGTACATAGTCACCCCATTTTAGGGAACTGAAAGTATTGGGACAAACTCAAGTTTATTAAAGTAGTAAAAAGTGTAGTATTCGGTCCAATATTCCTATCACGCAATGATTACATCAAGCTTGTGACTCTACAAACCTGTTGGATGCAGTTGCTGTTTGTTTTGGTTGCGATTCAGATTATTTTGTGCCCAATAGAAATTAATAGTAAATAATGTAGTGTGTCATTTTGGAATCACTATTGTGAATAAGAATATAATGTTTCTAAACACTACTACATGAATGAGGATACTACCATGATTAGGGATATACCTGACTTTCCATAATCATGGTAGCATCCACATTCATGTAGTAGTGTTTAGAAACATTATATTCTTATTCACAATAGTGATTCCAAAATGACACACTACATTATTTACTATTAATTTCTATTAGGCACAAAATAATCTGAAGCAATCAAAACAAACAGCAACTGCATCCAACAGGTTTGTAGAGTCACAAGCTTGATGTAATCATTGCGTGCTAGGAATATTGGACCAAATACAAAACTTGACTATTTTAATATACATAAGCGAGTTTGTCCCAATACTTTGGTCCCCTAAAATGGGAGGACTGTGTACATAAAGTGTTGTAATTTCGAAACGGTTCACCCGATATGGATGAAAATACCCTCAAATTAAAGCTGACAGTCCTGTATATCTACTACAGTCAGAGCAAGCAGCACTGTTATGTCTGTGATCCTGGCATCAGGAACATGGATCCCTACCACACAAACAGGACGACCCCTAAACTCCAGGCGTCTACAGCCCTGCTGTAGCCCACAGTGACTGCGTCTGTGAACACCTCTGGTGCCAGGTATGTGGGTGTTCCACAAAGGGTCCTCATCAGGGCAGACTCCTCCAGTATCTTGGACTGATTAAAGTCTGTGATCTGTCACAGAGAGAGAGGCCTGTAACTCTTCACTTCAGTGAGGCTATTCAACCAAGCTTTTTTCCCTTCTCCAGATCTAGTGTGTCTAGAGATCCACTTCAGGAGGGCAATGAATAAGTGGATAACTTTATCTACCCTCACATACTCTTGATCTACTATGATCATTCACTGTGGAAGAAAGACCCACATTGGGATTTGAGAAACCTTACCTTGATGACGCAAACATCGTCGTGAGACGAAAGCAGCACATTTTCAGGTTTGAGGTCTCTGTGGATGATGCCATTGTTGTGAAGGTACTAGTGGAAGGAATGCGAGATAAACCAGCATAAGGAAGCAGTTGAATATCTACTCAAGCGACAGTATCTCCAGCATAAAACAAGATGTGTAAAGGTATGGTGTATTTTGACATTTCAACATCACACCGGAATATATTTAATAAATCCTACCATGAATTTGCCTGGCTACCCAGATTCATTGCTCCAGCCAAATGCCACACCCACAAGCGTTTGTTTCTTCTCCTCAATGAGTCTGGATTTGAATCCCTCCCCGACCCTTCTAGAACACGAACACATTCAGACCGTCTGACTGGTCCTAGAAATCCAGAGCCAGAACAAGTGGGTAGTGACGTTTGAAAATGTGTCATTGGCTTTGATACTCTGGTTAGAGACGATCCAATTGCTGATGACTTTATTTTGTACAACACCCATCGTCACCACAAACGACTTCAATGATGGCAGATTCAGACTGAAGTATGTAGAAATTGATAAAGCAGCGGAAGCATTCAGTGTGAGTCGTCAGGCAAACCATAAATATCACTATTCTAAAAATTCTGAAGGAAAAATTGAGAAATACATCAATCCACCCACCTCTACTGCTTTCAACATCTGGTAAAAATATAGCTTGGCAATTGGCTCCTTGATCTGTTGCTTGCTTTTGACCCTGTCGTAGAGTTCTCCACCCTCCATGCTGAAACACACATGCTATCAGTTGAAACAGAAAACAAAGGGGAAGGGAAATACTATGCTTGTGACAATTATATTTCTTCGTAAGGCTACAGAAATTATTAGACGCAACGAAAATTATAATGGTTTCTCATTGATAAAAAAAAAGTGGCTGCTTGAATGAAAAACTGAACTCACAGCTCTAGAACAATGTAGTATGAGTCATCTGTTTGGAAGAAGTCTTTTGTTTTGATCAGACATGGCTGGAAAAGACAGGAGGCAAAAGTTACACACAGAAATTTAGCAGGCAAATACTAGAGGACATTTTGATACAAAGTGGTAGAAAAGTGTGATGTCTGTGGCTTTGTCCAGTAGAAAACATGCATTGAAAATGACTACTTCTATGGCACTTGATTACCCCAGGGAAAGAAAACATTGTTGGACATGAAGAGCTATTGCTTTACTAGGCTCCTTGGCAGTTATTACATCATAATAAGTTCTAGATATAATACTTACATGGTCAATCTTTTGAAGGATCTGGATCTCTCTTTCTGCACTTCGTGTGGCAGTCTATAATTGAACAAAGATGAGTGTTACATTTATTGCAGTAGTTATTATTCATAAACTAGAACAGGAGGAAAAAGGTGATAAGACTTACGCCAACAGATGCCGGGAAATCATTCTTGTTAATAGTCTTCAAGGCCACCTTTTTGCAAGTGGCCCTCTCAAAAGCCAGCTTCACTTCCCCGCACACACCACTGGTATAACAAATCATATTAGAATGTTATTCTGTAATTCAAAACAAAATCATGAGTAACAAGATTTAGTAAAATACACAAGTTAAAATGAATAAAATGCTCACTTACACTCCAATCTTTTTGGTAATCATGTATTTCTCGCTTAACTCTTTGGGTAGGTTGGACTGCTCATCCGCCATGAGATCAATGAACACAAACACTATTGAAGGGAGAAAATCAGTTGAATTGATTATTAATGCAAAGACTAAGGTCGACATCACCATTAAGGGAATGATGCAGCATACTTAATGTTTAGAGATACATGGAATATAGTGTCATGATGGATAGGGCCTCCTTGCTACTATTTAAGTATCAGTGACCTAAACAGAAATGTATTGAAATAATCCTCTGAAAAAAAGGTACCTTTGTGGCGTTCTTCAGCAAGGGACAACACTGCATTGTTTGCTAGTGGCAACATTTTTCCTTTTCCAATAACGTTACCGTCAACAAACGTGCCATTGTTACTGTTGTCAAAGACATAGACAATGTTCTTCTCCTGCAAGGTAAAGATCTGACCGTCATTACAGAGCACACTGATTAACAAAACAATGGACTTCCTTAAATAAAATACATAGATAGTGGTGAAAAATGAATCGACCTACTCGGAATATCCTAAAATGTTTATTGCTGTATGCAGCAAATCTGGATGATTCCCTCAGTATGGGGACATCAAAGGAATAGTTGCATTTAGTGTGCCGACCAAACCAAGCGTCGTCCTCAACACAGTCTGGGGAAAAAAGTAAAACTAAAACCATCACTTCAATAGAGGCTAAGAGAAGACAATATACAGATGCTAGTGCTAGTTGAAAAATATTTTTTTAAATCTCACTCACATTTGCCATATGGGCCACTTTCAGCAGGACACAACATTGTGCAATGTTTAAATGAATGGAAATGCTACTGATCTGAAAGACCACTTGAAGAACATTGTGATTACTGATTATGGCGGCTCAGAGGACGATGTTGTAGTGTGCTGCTGCAGTAGTTTTACGATTTCAAATGGTCACACAGTTATTGATCAGGGCCGATTTCCTGATAGCGATGGAACTTAGGCTTATGGCTGTTTTAACAATGCATCTTTCCTACAATGGCCGAAAATTGAACATGCGTTTCCCAAAACACCACAGAGAGAAAAACGGTCACTTAGTGCGTTGTTTTCTCAGTGCGTTGTTTTCTCAGTGCGTTGTTTTCTCAGTGCGTTGTTTTCTCAGTAGGTGGTAATATCTCCTAGAAAGATATTACCACCTACTGCTGCAAATATTGAAGTGGCTTACTCTAATGCTTACCGAATAAAAATGCACAAAATCAGCGATTTGGGACATCATTGTGCACATATTAGGCTACACATCATGAAATATATTGAGAAATTACAGACGGTAGCCTACAAGTAGCAAAATAAAACTCAACTGAACATGAAATGCATTTTTAATATGATTGAAATGGGCCTATAGCCTACTGTTTATATTTTGATTCTATGTTTAGCAGAGATCTTGTGTAGAAAGTGATGCGTGAGGGCAAAAAAAGCATTAATGACACACTTAGCTGTTCTACAAGTGGTCTGAGGCAGGCGTTAGATTACAAGCGCTTTCAAGTGCAACGTTAATAATGATGTTTTGGGAAACAGCTCAGATTTAATGATGCTCCTTCCTACGAAGGTTCTAACAGTGAACTTAGCCTTAAGATGCTTTTGAGAAACCGGGCCCTGGTCATACTCCACCACATGGGCTCAAACAGACCTCAAAAGAATGTTCCCGCACTATTGTGGAAAACGTGTTGTTCAGTACAAACTGCAGCAAAACATTTAAATCAACTAAAATACCCCAGTACTCACTGCCTAAAGGCATCCTAACCACCCAGGTAACAGGTGCACATCATGTGGTTGTTGAACTCACTGTGGGCTCTGAAGCCTCTCTGCATAGGCAGCAGGAGGCCCCAGGGCTGTGGCTCAGGCTCCTCTGGTATGGAGCCCAGGTCCCTAACAGGGATGGTGTCCACTGAACTGACTGTGCCAGACCCAGAGGATGACTGGCTGGCAGAGCCTGGAACAGAGGAGCTGGAGCCACTCTGGGACTGGGTCTGAGGCTGCGACTGGGTCTGGCTGTAAGCGTCTGGCTTCTCTTGGGACATGGTCAATATTTCTCCTCTGTCGGAGTATATTAAAGTAAATAATAAACACACCACTCAGGTGATCGTCACATCTTTCAATTTTCCAAACAATGTGCCCCACATCCCTAAACTTAGCAAAGTCCTTATAACTTGCATGTGATAATACTAGGCCTACATAGGGCGTCGTGCAGTATGAATGCATGACAATGATATGAACGAATGATTATGAATTCACAATGTGCGGTGTCTGGAAAATCCATGATCGTGGCAACTCCATAAGTTAAATGGAATTCATTCACCATGCTCCATCTCTATACAAATACGTTTCTTATTTATAGCTTCTTGCTAACAGTGCGTAGTATTATCTGGTAACCGGCCCTCGAGCTATCCTCACCACACATGGATAGCTAGCACAACACTAAATTAGTTTCACATGTGTACCAATTTCCGTAGCTAGCACGTCTGCGAAATTAAGTGGTTGTTTGGTTGCCGAAGAAATGTGACGGCTCGCTAGCTACAGTGTGTGCAACTGAACAATATTTTAAACATGACATTGATAAGAATGACCATTTAAATACACTTACCGGGATTTCGAATTAATCGCGGCACGTGTAGATTTTCCGGGGAAATTGGATCTCTAGAGACTCGTGGGAAATGTTGTTTGTTTTTCATTATACGTCACCTGAATTTTAGCAAGTGAGAAGTTTAGGATTTTCCACGTGATTTTCAGCAGCTAGCTAGCGTTTGCTGCATGGATATACACATCTGATCTGGACCATGTCATTTTGACCAATTACCATTCTTAGGAAGTAATTTTGTCTACATCGAGTTATTAGCAAGTAGCTGCATTATTTCGGGAGTTAATAATCAAATGGACCGTGTCACACTTCTGTTTTCTGCAACCTAGCTAGCTAACGCTAGCTTTCTGTTCTAGCTAGCTACCATTCCATCGCCGATTGACTGATTAACCAACAACATGGCAAAGCATAAAACATCTGCAAAAACTCTTATAATTGAACATGGTAAGTTGTTAATTCCATAGCTAATCCAGTATAGTAGCTAGTTGATCAGTGTCCAGATGACATAGGCTACTTAATATTCACATCATTGTATGAGACAACACATCCCATCTATCTAAAGCAGGGGCACATCTATTCAGCGCCATCGAAGAGTAATCAGCGTGTGTTATTAGTGTTAGGTTTAAAACCTCTGCTGTGTTGTGTTTGGTGTGGGTGGTTGTTTGAAATCATGCTGCTGGCGTGGCGTTGGATGGCCAGTAGGGGGCACGCTTCCCCCTGGTCAAAGTACACTGACACGGTGCTGTCATTTATTGAGACATTCTGGACTCACAGGTCACAAATCACATGACACTTGGATTAGGGGCATTGGCCCCCACACATCCACAACAATGTCCAACTCTTGTATTTCTCCAATAATGACATCTAGACAGTTTGAAAATTACTATCATCCAAATTAGAGGTCGACCGAATAATAATGGCCGATTTCAAGTTTTCATAACAATCGGTAATCAGTATTTTTGGCTACCGATTTGCCGATTTAAAAGAAGAAAAAAAAATAAAAAAAATAAAAAAAATATATATATATATATATATATATAATTATTATTTTTTAGTGTTTTTCTTTTAAACATTTATTTAACTAGGCAAGTCAGTTAAAGAACACATTCTTATTTTCAATGATGGCCTAGGAACGGTGGGTTAACTGCCTTGTTCAGGGGCAGAACGACAGATTTTTACCTTGTCAGCTTGGGGATGCAACCTTACGTTAACTAGCCCAACGCTTTACGTTGCCAAGGTAAGTTGCTAGCTAGCATTAAACTTATCTTATAAAAAACAATCAATCAATCATAAACACTAGTTAACTACACATGGTGGATGATATTACTAGTTTATCTAGCCTGTCCTGCTTTGCATATAATCGATGTGGTGCGCATTCGCGAAAAAGGACTGTCTTTGCTCCGACGTGTACCTAATCATAAACATCAATGTCTTTCTTAAAATCAATACACAAGTATATACACTGCTCAAAAAAATAAAGGGAACACTAAAATAACACATCCTAGATCTGAATGAAATAAATAATCTTATTAAATACTTTTTTCTTTACATAGTTGAATGTGCTGACAACAAAATCACACAAAAATAATCAATGGAAATCCAATTTATCAACCCATGGAGGTCTGGATTTGGAGTCACACTCAAAATTAAAGTGGAAAACCACACTACAGGCTGATCCAACTTTGATGTAATGTCCTTAAAACAAGTCAAAATGAGGCTCAGGAGTGTGTGTGGCCTCCACGTGCCTGTATGACCTCCCTACAACGCCTGGGCATGCTCCTAATGAGGTGGCGGATGGTCTCCTAAGGGTTCTCCTTCCAGACCTGGACTAAAGCATCCGCCAACTCCTGGACAGTCTGTGGTGCAACGTGGCGTTGGTGGATGGAGCAAGACATGATGTCCCATATGTGCTCAATTGGATTCAGGTCTGGGGAACGGGCGGGCCAGTCCATAGCATCAATGCCTTCCTCTTGCAGGAACTGCTGACACACTCCAGCCACATGAGGTCTAGCATTGTCTTGCATTAGGAGGAACCCAGGGCCAACCGCACCAGCATATGGTCTCACAAGGGGTCTGAGGATCTCATCTCGGTACCTAATGGCAGTCAGGCTACCTCTGGCGAGCACATGGAGGGCTGTGCGGCCCCCCAAAGAAATGCCACCCCACACCATGACTGACCCACCGCCAAACCGGTCATGCTGGAGGATGTTGCAGGCAGCAGAACGTTCTCTGTCACATCTGTCACGTGCTCAGTGTGAACCTGCATTCATCTGTGAAGAGCACAGGGCGCCAGTGGCAAATTTGCCAATCTTGGTGTTCTCTGGCAAATGCCAAACATCCTGCACGGTGTTGGGCTGTAAGCACAACCCCCACCTGTGGACGTCGGGCCCTCTACCACCCTCACGGAGTCTGTTTCTGACAGTTTGAGCAGACACATGCACATTTGTGGCCTGCTGGAGGTCATTTTGCAGGGCTCTGGCAGTGCTCCTCCTGCTCCTCCTTGCACAAAGGCGGAGGTAGCGGTCCTGCTGCTGGGTTGTTGCCCTCCTACGGCCTCCTCCACGTCTCCTGATGTACTGGCCTGTCTCCTGGTAGCGCCTCCATGCTCTGGACACTACGCTGACAGACACAGCAAACCTTCTTGCCACAGCTCGCATTGATATGCCATCCTGGATGAGCTGCACTACCTGAGCCACTTGTGTGGGTTGTAGACTCCGTCTCATGCTACCACTAGAGTGAAAGCACCGCCAGCATTCAAAAATGACCAAAACATCAGCCAGGATGCATAGGAACTGAGAAGTGGTCTGTGGTTACCACCTGCAGAACCACTCCTTTATTGGGGGTGTCTTGCTAATTGCCTATAATTTCCACCTGTTGTCTATTCCATTTGCACAACAGCATGTGAAATGTATTGTCAATCAGTGTTGCTTCCTAACTGGACAGTTTGATTTCACAGAAGTGTGATTGACTTGGAGTTACATTGTGTTGTTTAAGGGTTCCCTTTATTTTTTTGAGCAGTATATTTTTAAACCTGCATATTTAGTTAATATTGCCTGCTAACATGAATTTCTTTTAAATAGGGAAAATGTGTCACTTCTCTTGCAAACAGAGTCAGGGTATATGCAGCAGTTTGGGCCGCCTGGCTCGTTGCGAACTGTGAAGACTATTTCTTCCTAACAAAGACAGCCGACTTCGCCAAACGGGGATGATTTAACAAAAGCGCATTTGCGAAAAAAAGCACAATCGTTGCACGACTGTACCTAACCATAAACATCAATGCCTTTCTTAAAATCAATACACAGAAGTATATATTTTTAAACCTGCATATTTAGCTAAAAGAAATCCAGGCTAGCAGGCAATATTAACCAGGTGAAATTGTGTCAGTTCTCTTGCGTTCGTTGCACGCAGAATCAGGGTATACAGAATCTGGCTCGTTGCGAACTAATTTGCCAGAATTTTACGGAACTATGAAATAACATTGTAGGTTGTGCGATGTAACAGGAATATTTAGACTTATGGATGCCACCCGTTAGATAAAATACGGAACGGTTCCGTTTGTCACTGAAAGAATAATGTTTTCGAGATGATAGTTTCCGGATTTGACCATATTAATGACCTAAGGTTTATTATATTATAGTTAAGTCTATGATTTGATATTTGATAGAGCAGTCTGACTGAGCGGTGGTAGGCAGCAGCAGGCTCGTAATAGTCAAAGATATATGGTTTAGAGAGAAATAGTCGACGCGTCATAATTCCTGTAATAACTTGCATCTGAACTTGAAAGGGGTTCCTTCGTTATTTTACCGTTCATGTCTTCCATAGAGAATGTCTTGATCTACTTCAAATAAGGTCTGTGTTTTGTGCTTAAACCGCCTCGGCGTTTTGATACCCGTGTAAATCTCACTAGGTAACGTTTGTCAACATATTTTCATAAATCCACTCTACAAAAAAATGTATCTTCGCTTATATTGATCAGAGTTATATCCTATGGATATCTACACAGTTATAAAATTGGCAAGGTGGTGTAAGCCTAAACTAAACACAGACCTTATTTTAAGTTAATCTAAAAATATCCTATGGAATAAATGAAGGAACCGCTTTTCAGATTTTGCTAGAAGGTGTCATGGGAATTATGACTCGCACTTTGGTAGTCAATTCTTACCATGCCCATTATTAAAATAGGATTTCCTGCATACAGAAATTACAGTTTTTGTTTTCAGCATTCATCACAGGTAACTTAAACTCTATTTTTATTATTCAAACAGTTGAGAGTATTTGTCTCCTAAGCAGACTCTTCAGTATCGTTGTCACTTCAGGTGTGTGTGTGTGTGTGTGTGTGTGTGTGTGTGTGTGTGTGTGTGTGTGTGTGTGTGTGTGTGTGTGTGTGTGTGTGTGTGTGTGTGTGTGTGTGTGTGTGTGTGTGTGTGTGTGTGTGTGTGTGTGTGTGTGTGTGTGTGTGTGTGTGTTTAAAAAATCATAATAATAATCGGCCGATTATTCGGTAGCGGCTTTTTTGGCCCTCCAATAATAGGTATCGGCGTTGAAAAATCATAATCGGTCGACCTCTAATCCAAATATGTACCGATGTGTCTTATTTCATAGATGACGTTCGAGAAGATGGTGATGATATGAATCCCTTCTCCTTTAAAGAGTTCATCCGCAGTAAAAACCAAGGGGATCCAGATGAGAAGAAGTACCCAACGCGAAAGGTGCTGATCATTTTAAATGAACCAGTGTTACATTCAATCCCAGAGATGAACTGTTACAAAGCATATGCATGTAATTTGGTGGTGCATGTAATTTGGAGGTGTTCATTCATTGGAAAAATGTCACAGCATAATATTCAAAGTCTGAAAAGATGGTCAGACTGTTCAGATTATTACTTTTGATGTAATTTTTATGTGAAGGTGACCTACATTCTTACTGCTGCATTTTGTGTTATAGGAGGCATATGGGAGCACATTCCTGGCAGAGGGGGAATATACTATCCCTGGCCCTAAGAGCTTCGATCAAGACTTCCAGGGTCACTTTTACGTAGACCCCGCACCGTTTCCTCAGTCTCTGGACAATGAGACAAAGGAGTGGGCTGGGAGTTACCAGCCATCAGCCATTGAGGAGGTGCATGAATTTAGACTGTGTGGCACTGCAGCAGCAGACAGCAGCACATACTCGGGTCAGTCTTCCCTGTGCACCGAGGAAGAAGAGGATACTTCCTTATCTGTATGGCAGGTGGATGAAGAATTCTCACCAAAGGCCCCCCAGTACAGGAGGGCACCAGTGAACTATGAGGGAGATGACGAGACATCCATGGCAGAGCTCTCCTACAAGACCAAGAAGAGTAGTACAGAGAATGGCCATAGGGATCAACAAAAGGTTATTTTCGTATCTTGCTTACAGATGCACTTCCCTTCAAACTGGATGTCATAGGGGTATCAATTAGTTAGTCAGCTAAATTGCCAAAATATTCTAAAATAACTTTACATTTTTTTGAAACACAAGCTTGAAATGGGCATGGTCTAATTGACTCAACAAACAAAATCACAAATCCAAGTTAGGTTTTTTAATTAAGCAGAAAATCAGTTATTTTATCAAATCAACATTTGTCACGTGCCAAATACAACAGGTGTAGACCTTAGTGAAATGCTTACTTACAAGCCCTTAACCAATAATTAAAGAGCAGCAGTAAAATAACAATAGCGACGCTATATACAGGGGGTAGCGGTACAGAGTCAATGTGCGGGGGTAATTAGTCGAGGTAATTGAGGTAATATTTACAGTTGTGGCCAAATGTTTTGAGAATGACACAAATATTAATTTCCACAAAGTTTGCTCCTTCAGTGTCTTTAGATATGTTTGTCAGATGTTACTATGGAATACTGAAGTATAATTACAAGCATTTCATAAGTGTCAAAGGCTTTTATTGACAATTACATGAAGTTGATGCAAAGAGTCAATATTTGCAGTGTTGACCCTTCTTTTTCAAGACCTCTGCAATCCGCCCTGGCATGCTGTCAATTAACTTCTGGGCCATATCCTGACTGATGGCAGCCCATTCTTGCATAATTTGTCAGAATTTGTGGGTTTTTGTTTGTCCACCTGCCTCTTGAGGATTGACCACAAGTTCTCAATGGGATTAAGGTCTGGGGAGTTTCCTGGCCATGGACCCACATTTTTTATGTTTTGTTCCCCGAGCCACTTAGTTATCACTTTTGCCTTTTGGCAAGGTGCTCCATCATGCTGGGAAAGGCATTGTTCGTCACCAAACTGTTCCTGGATGGTTGGGAGAAGTTGCTCTCGGAGGATGTGTTGGTACCATTCTTTATTCATGGCTGTGTTCTTAGGCAAAATTGTGAGTGAGCCCACTCCCTTGGCTGAGAAGCAACCCCACACATGAATGGTCTCAGGATCCTTTACTGTTGGCATGACACAGGACTGATGGTAGCGCTCACCCTGTCTTTTCCGGACAAGCTTTTTTTCCGGATGCTCCAAACAATCGGAAAGGGGATTCAGAGAAAATGACTTTACCCCAGTCCTCAGCAGTCCAATCCCTGTACCTTTTGCAGAATGTACCTATTGCACCTATTGCAGAATATCAGTCTGTCCCTGATGGTTTTTTCCTGGAGAGAAGTGGCTTCTTTGCTGCCCTTCTTGACACCAGGCCATCCTCCAAAAGTCTTCGCCTTACTGTGCGTGCAGATGCACTCACACCTGCCTGCTGCCATTCCTGAGCAAGCTCTGTACTGGTGGTGCCCCGATCCCGCAGCTGAATCAACTTTAGGAGATGGTCCTGGCGCTTGCTGGACTTTCTTGGGCGCCCTGAAGCCTTCTTCACAACAATTGAACCTCTCTCCTTGAAGTTCTTGATGATCCGATAAATGGTTGATTTAGGTGCAATCTTACCCATCAGCAATATCCTTGCCTGTGAAGCCATTTTTGTGCAAAGCAATGATGACGGCACGTGTTTCCTTGCAGGTAACCATGGTTGACAGAGGAAGAACAATGATTCCAAGCACCACCCTCCTTTTGAAGCTTCCAGTCTGTTATTCAAACTCAATCAGCATGACAGAGTGATATCCCGCCTTGTCCTCGTCAACACTCACACCTGTGTTAACGAGAGAATCACTGACATGATGTCAGCTGGTCCTTTTGTGGCAGGGCTGAAATGCAGTGGAAATGTTTTTTGGGGGATTCAGTTCATTTGCATGGCAAAGAGGGACTTTGCAATTAATTGCAATTCATCTGATCACTCTTCATAACATTCTGGAGTAAATGCAAATTGCCATCATACAAACTGAGGCAGCAGACTGTGAAAATGTATATTTGTGTCATTCTCAAAACTTTTGGCCACGACTGTACGTGTAGGTAAAGTTATTAAAGTGGATCTGAGGCTGCTTATCAATGGTTGTTTTAGCAAAGTTAGCTGGCTAACTCACGGATCCTACTTTGTAGTATACCCCCCATGTGATTGGCCACAAGTCCTTTATTTTGTATTTTCTGTTTTTCTTTTAAAGCTGAGGGAGGAAAATACGCAGCTCAGGAATAACATTAAATATCTTGTGAAAAAGTCTGAGAAGGATGATCAAAGGTAGGTGGACAGAAGTGATATGGTCTGCTGAGAACAGACCTTCCTGGAGTGTGAGAGGGATTTAGGGGATGGTGTTAAAGCCCTTATATTATGTTATGGCATGGGAGTAATGCTTTGAATATCACTCTTTAGATGTAGATTTAAGATGTTAATTGTACACATGTTCATGCTCTATAAAGAACGTTTAACCTATGCTCATCATCATGTCTCTGACTGACACATAGAATTCGACACCTCACAGATGAGTTGCACAAGAGAAGAGTGCAGGAGGAGAGGGAGGCTCAGGCTTTAGAGACCATGGTCCACTCCGTAGAGCAGAACCTGCAGTTAATGACCGTATGCACCTGTTCCTCTTTCTCCTACTTCATCAGTTTATCAAGGATTTAAGAATATGTTTTGTTCACTGATCATCTAGAAGATGTGAAATACTGTGCATTCGGAAATTATTCAGACCCCTTGACTTTTCACACATTTTGTTATGTTACAGCCTTATTCTAAAATTGATTAAATTGTTTTTTCATTCTCAATCTACAGACAATACCCCATACTGATAAAGCATTTTTTTGCAAATGTATTAAAAATAAAAACTTTTACATAAGTATTCAGACCCTTTACTCAGTACTTTGTTGAAGCACCGTTGGCAGTCCCAGCCTCGAGTCTTCTTGGGTATGACGCTACAAGCTTGGCACACCTGTATTTGGGGAGTTTCTCTCATTCTTCTCTGCAGATCATCTCAAGCTCAGTCAGATTGGATGGGGAGCGTCGCTGCATCGCCTAATCAGGTCTCTCCAGAGATGTTCGATCGGGTTCAAATCCGGGCTCTGGCTGGGCCACTCCAAGACATTCAGAGACTTCTCCCGAAGCCACTCCTGCGTTGTCTTGGCCATGTGTTTAGGGTTGTTGTCCTGTGGCAAGGTTGACCTTCACCGCAGTCTGAGGTCCTGAGCGCTCTGGAGCAGGTTTTCATCAAAGATCTCTCTGTACTTTGTTCAGTTCATCTTTTACTTGATCCTGACTAGTCTCCCAGTCCCTGCTGCTGAAAAACATCCCCACAGCATGATGCTGCCACCACCATGCTTCACCGTAGGAATGGTGCCAGATTTCCTCCAGGTGTGAGGCTTGGCATTCAGGCCAAAGAGTTTAATCTTGGTTTCATCAGACCAGATAATCTTGTTTCTCATGGTCTGAGAGTCTTTAGGTGCCTTTTGGCAAACTCCAAGCGGGCTGTCATGTGCCTTTTACTGAGGAGTGGCTTCCGTCTGGCCACTCTACCATAAAGGCCTGATTGGTAGAGATGGGAGAACCTTCCAGGACAACCATCTCCACAGAGGAAATCTGGAGCTCTGTCAGAGTGACCATTGGGTTCTTGGTCACCTCACCGACCAAGGCCCTTCTCCCCCGATTGCTCAGTTTGGCCAGGTGGCCAGCTCTAGGAATAATCTTTGTGGTTCCAAACTTCTTCCATTTAAGAATGATGGAGGCCACTGTTCTTGGGGACCTGCAATGCTGCAGACATTTTTTGGTACTCTTCCCCAGATCTGTGCCTAGACACAATCCTGTCTCGGAGCTCTACGGTCAATTCCTTCAATCTCATGGTTTGGTTTTTGCTCTGACATGCACTGTCAACTGTGGGACCTTATATAGACAGGTGTGTGCCTTTCCAAATCATGTTCAATCCATTTAATTTGATAGCAAAGGGTCTCATAGAAAAGGTTCTGAATACTTATGAACAGTTGAAGTCGGAAGTTTACATACACCTTAGCCAAATACATTTAAACTCAGTTTTTCACAATTCCTGACATTTAATCCTAGTAAAAATTCCCTGTCTTAGGTCAGTTAGGATCACCACTTATTTTAAGAATGGGAAATGTCAGAATAATAGTAGAGAGAAAGATTTATTTCAGCTTTTTTCTTTCATCACATTCCCAGTGGGTCAGAAGTGTACATACACTCAATTAGTATTGGGTAGCATTGCCTTTCAATTGTATAACTTGGGTCAAACGTTTTGGGTAGCCTTCCACAAGCTTCTCACAATAAGTTGGGTGAATTTTGGCCCATTCCTCCTGACAGAGCTGGTGTAACTGAGTCAGGTTTGTAGGCCTCCTTGCTCGCACATACTTTTTCAGTTCTGCCCACAAATTTTCTATAGGATTGAGATCAGAGCTTTGTGATGGCCACTCCAATACCTTGACTTTGTTGTCCTTAAGCCATTTTGCCACAACTTTGGAAGTATGCTTGGGGTCATTGTCCATTTGGAAGACTCATTTGCGACCAAGCTTTAACTTCCTGACGGATGTCTTGAGATGTTGCTTCAATATATCCACATAATTTTCCTGCCTCATGATGCCATCTATTTTGTGAAGTGCACCAGTCCCTCCTGCAGCAAAGCACCCCCACAACATGATGCTGCCACCCCCGTGCTTCACGGTTGGGATGGTGTTCTTCGGCTTGCAAGCATCCCCCTTTTTCCTCCAAACATAACGATGGTCATTATGGCCAAACAGTTATATTTTTGTTTCATCAGACCAGAGGACATTTCTCCAAAAATTACGATTTTTGTCCCTATGTGCAGTTGCAAACCGTAGTCTGGCTTTTTTATGGCGGTTTTGGAGCAGTGGCTTCTTCCTTGCTGAGCAGCCTTTCAGGTTATGTCGATACAGGACTCGTTTTACTGTGGATATAGATACTTTTGTACCCGTTTCCTCCAGCATCTTCACAAGGTCCATTGCTGTTATTCTGGGATTGATTTGCACTTTTCGCACCAAAGTACGTTCATCTCTAGGAGACGGAATGTGTTTCCTTCCTGAACGGTTTGACGGCTGCGTGGTCCCATGGTGTTTATACTTGCGTACTATTGTTTGTACAGATGAACGTGGTACCTTCAGGCATTTGGAAATTGCTCCCAAGGATGAACCAGACTTGTGGAGGTCTACAATATTTTTTCTGAGATCTTGGCTGATTTCTTTTGATTTTCCCATGGTGTCAAGCAAAGAGGCACTGAGTTTGTAGGTAGGCCTTGAAATACATCCACAGGTACACCTCCAATTGACTCAAATTATGTAATTTAGCATTTCAGAATCTTCTAAAGCCATGCCATCATTTTATGGAATTTCGCAAGCTGTTTAAAGGCACAGTCAACTTAGTGTATGTAAACTTCTGACCCACTGGAGTTGTGAAATAATCTGTCTGTAAACAATTGTTGGAAAAAGTACTTGTCATGCACAAAGTAGATGTCCTAACCGGCTTGCAAAAAATTATAGTTTGTTAACAAGAAATTTGTGAAGTGGTTGAAAAACTAGTTTCAATGACTCCAACCTAAGTGTATGTAAACTTCCGACAACTCTAAATAAGTTTTTTTTTTTTTTCATAAATTTGCAAAAAATTCTAAAAACCCGTTTCAACTATTGTGTGTAGATCGATGAAATACATGAATTTAATCAATTTTAGAATAAGGCTATAACAAAATGTGGAAAAAGTCAAGTGGTCTGAATACTTTCTCAATGCAATGTATATCTCACTAAGATTACAAGGAAGTGTCATGATTAGTTACTAAACAGAAGTGTGTTGATATGAAGTCTTATTCATTACTTGGACCTTTTCTTCTTGACAGAAACGAGCAGTGAAGGCTGAAAACATTGTATCAAAACTCAAAGAGGAGCTTCATCAATTACAGGTTTGACTCTTACTGGTGTTACTGCATGATTAGCTCCATTGACATATGTTTGCACAGTGTTTCCCCTATATTAATTTAGCAGAGGTGGCCAACGCAGCAACAAATGTGGTATTTCAAAAAATATATATATATATACTACCGTTCAAAAGTTTGGGGTCACTTGGAAATGTCCTTTCTAAGTGCAGCTCAATAGGGTTGAGATCAGGTGACTATGCTGGCCAGTCCATTATAGACAGAACACCAGCTGACTGCTTCTTCCCTAAATAGTTCTTGCATAGTTTGGAGCTGTGCTTTGGGTCATTGTCCTGTTGTAGGAGGAAATTGGCTCCAATTAAGCGCTGTCCACAGGGTATGGCATGGCATTGCAAAATGGAGTGATTGCCTTCCTTCTTCAAGATCCCTTTTACCCTGTACAAATCTCCCACTTTACCACCACCAAAGCACCCCCAGACCACCACATTGCCTCCACCATGCTTGACAGATGGCGTCAAGCACTCCTCCAGCATCTTTTCATTTTTTTCTGCGTCTCACGAATGTTCTTCTTTGTGATCCGAACACCTCAAACTTCGTCTGTCCATAACACTTTTTTCCAGTCTTCCTCTGTCCAGTGTCTGTGTTCTTTTTCCCATCTTAATCTTTTCTTTTTATTGGCCAGTCTGAGAGATGGCATTTTCTTTCTTGCGGGTACTATTTAATGAAGCTGCCAGTTGAAGACTTGTGAGGTGTCTGTTTCTCAAACTAGACACTCTAATATACTTGTCATCTTGATCAGTTGTGCACCGGAGCTCCCACTCCTCTTTCTATTCTGGTTAGAGCAAGTTTGCGCTGTTCTGTGAAGGGAGTAGTACACAGTATTGTATGAGATCTTCAGTTTCTTGGTAATTTCTCACATGGAATAGCCTTCATTTCTCAGAACAAGAATAGACTGACGAGTTTGAGAAGAAAGTTCTTTGTTTCTGGCCATTTTGAGCCTGTAATCGAACCCACAAATGGTGATGCTCCACATACTCAACTAGTCTAAAGGTCAGTTTTATTGCTTCTTTAATCAGAACAACAGTTTTCAGCTGTGCTAACATAATTGCAAAAGGGTTTTCTAATGATCAATTAGCCTTTTAAAATGATCAACTTGGATGAGCTAACACAACGTGCCATTGGAACACAGGAGGGATGGTTGCTGATAATGGGCCTGTGTACGCCTATGTAGATATTACATAAAACAAATCTGCCGTTTCCTGCTACAATAGTCATTTACAACATTAACAATGGCTACACTGTATTTCTGATCAATTTGATGTTATTTTAATGTACAAAAAAATTGCTTTTCTTTCAAAAACAAGGCCATTTCTAAGTGACCCTAAACTTTTGAACGATTTTGTACATGCATACATACTGAGTGTACGCAACATTATGAACACCTGCTCCTTCCTTGTCATAGACTGACCAGGTGATCGCTATGATCCCTTATTGATGTCACTTGTTAAATCACGTAAATTGGTGTAGATGAAGGGGAGGGGACAGGTTGAAGAAGGATTTTTAAGCTTGAGACAATTGAGACATGGATTGTGTATGTGTGCCATGCAGAGGTTGAATGGGCAAGACAAAAGATTTAAGTGCCTTTTGAACGGGGTATGGTTGTAGGTACCATGCGTACCGGTTTGAGTGTATCAAGAACTGCAATGCTGCTGGGTTTTTCACACTAACAGTTTGCCTTGTGTTTTAAGAATGGTACACTACCCAATGGACATTCAGCCAACTTGACACAACTGTGGGAAGCATTGAAGTCAATGTTTGCCAACATCCTTGTAGAGTCCATTCCCCACAATTTAAGGCTGTTCTGAGGGCAAAAGGGGGTGCAACTCCATATTAGGAAAATGTTCCTAATGCTTTGTCCACTCAGTGTATGTATGTATGTATGTATGTATGTATGTATGTATGTATGTATGTATGTATGTATGTATGTATGTATGTATGTATGTATGTATGTATATTATATATATATTTTTTTAATGAGACACGTATTCAAATGGATAATCGTGGCTCAATGACTGGAAGTGTATCTATGGAAATAGCTAGCATGACATTGCGCTAATGCTAGTAGCGCAACCTTTGCCACCACTGCTGAAAAAAATCCTAGAGGAAACATTGTTGCATAATGTGATACTCTTTATATTGCAGGGCCAAGTAGAGGGGTGCCAGTATGAGAATGAGAGACTTCGAGCTAGAGAGACAGCTGCCTTAAATACAATGAAACATAACGCGCAAGTGGCCTCGGAGTACCTTAACAAAGCAGCACTCAATGCTGAGACTTCCATCAAGTAAGGTTTCTCTTCCATAGTGTCATCTACATCCAGATGTGAATACACAGTTCCTCATATTGATTGTGTGGGTATTTGGTAAAATGCAACGTGCAAGTTCAGTTCATAATGTTTTCTAACCATAATTAAACATTGTGGTATTTTCTCCAAGTTCTATGACCAGGCTATCGGTTTGATTCTATCCACATGCAATTACTTACAGGAGCAGAAACTCTTTGTCTAGTATCTCAACTGCTGCAGTCCATCGACAACATATCTGAGATTCACAATGAAGGCTGATGGAGTTTAAGGAGGCTATAGAATTCAGATCTAGGACCATCCATCAAGAAACTGGAAAACAATTATGGCGTGTCAGTGTCACTCAACACTCACAGAGAATCTAAAGTTGTAGTGTGTGCACTGATTTGTGACAAAATAAAACATATTGCTTTTTTTACTTGTACTTCATAAAATGTTTAGTTTTGAACCACTTTAACAGGCTATTTGAAAACAATATGCTAACAGCTGTATTTAAAGCTGAGGCAAATATGACTCAGATTTCGATTAATAAATGCGACTCAAAGTTGTTTGTTTTATTTTGTGAGCATTGTTTACACATTTTACACTGCATATGTTCTACAATCTTAGCTTGAACGTAGTCCTACTATTCGTAGTAGGAATTCAGGAGACTTTCTGTAGCTACTTGTCAGTTAATTGCTTGCTAAGTTTTCCAACCACTACATTTTTAAATCAGAAATGGTATTGTATCCACTTTTGCTAAGACGGTCAGAGTCAGGTTAGTAATGAGTGTCTTTGATAGTTGTTAATTGTACTGGTATTACAGTATTAAATAATACATAAATACATTATTATACTAGGTCAAGTGGGCATTTGGCATTCATTTCATTGGTATTCATGAATGCCTGCATACTGTCTGTAGCATTTTGGGGGGTTCTGATTGGATAATAGTTATGATGATCCCACCAGCCACCACCTTGTACAGGATCTCAACCCATAACTCCACTCCCTCTAGTCAAATGTGTATGTGTAGTTTAATGTGTGCTAAACGGGACTAATCTAGAAAATAGAATTTGGTTTTAGCATTGACTCCCTGTCTAAATATATTTATTTTTTAAATGCTCTGGGTTTAGAAACGGTTAGTGCTATCCCTAACCTTAACCCTTTACCTTAACCTTTACCATTAACCATTTTACAGGTCATCCCAGGGGTTCCGGATAGCGAGTAACGTTGAAAAACTGGAGCTGCTGTGTAAAGCCTGTAACGTTTACTGTGGCGCTTGTGTTGCATTGTGGGTATTTAATGCATTTGAAGATTACAATGCTACATTTGATTGTTTTAATCAAGGAATTGAGTTGGAACATTCATTAATCTAAATTGTTTATGAATGCCACGATATTTAAAACAACCAACTTTGTTCCTTCAAAATTGCATGCTGGGAAATATGTTAATGTTCCAGCCGTGTTGTTTGCGGCGCGTAGAGATGTTCAACGAAACAGAATGCCAATCAATTTCATTGTGATTTAGCTAGCGAGACAGTTATTTGTTTTAATATATTTGTTATCATATTTACCACATATTTTGTAAATCATAACAAGACATCTGTTAACCTGTCTGCTTTTGGTAAGTCGAGCTAAATTAGACCAGACTTTTTGACTGATGCTGAAATTGAGGGATGTTGCTTTTGCATTAGGGTTATTTCAGGTGTTGTTTGTTAGTTACTGAATTAGCTGCAAATGTTATCGTTGCTGCTCGCGCATGAGTTTGGATTCCAGCACGCCCCACCAACTCGAGTTTCCACTAGTTTGCGAGCTACCTACCACAACCACAAAGTCAAAATTGGCTATATTGTAAAAATTCACTTTGTCTTAATTTAAGGGTAGGCATAAGATTAGCAGTGTGGTTAAAATTAGGTTTAAAACCAAATTAAGAAAAATTGTAGAAATGGGCGGGGTTTATGACTGTGCATGTGGTAACTATTGACAAATTAAACTTTTTGTCACATGCGCCGAATACAAGTGTAGACCTTACGGTGAAATGCTTACTTACCAGCCCTTAACCAACAGTGCAGTTCAAGAAGAGTTAAGAAAATATTTACCAAGTAAACTAAAGTAACAATAACGAGGTTATATACAGGGGGTACCGAGTCAGTGTGTGTAATTTGTACACTTAGGTAGGGGTGAAGTGACTGCATACATAATAAACAGCGAGTACCAGCAGCGTACAAAATGGGTAGAAGCCTTTTGGTCCTAGACTTGGCGCTCCGGTACGGCTTGCTGTGCTGTAGCAGAGAAAACAATCTATGACTTGGGTGACTGGAGTCTCTGACCGCCTATTATATAGGTCCTGGATGGCAGGAAGCTTTGCCCCAGTGATGTACTGGGCTGTACGCACTACCCTCTGTAGCGCCGTACAGGCAGTGGCGGTTCTAGACCATTTCAACTGGGGGGGCTAAGCTGGGGCCAGTTGTACTGTTAGAGGGGCCAGTTACATTAGACATTATTGTTGTCATATCATTTTCTTCACTGCATTGCAGGCAAAAGACCATGTTCATAATCATCGTTGCCACTGTCTAATAACGGATGTAAAAAAAGAATGATAGCAAAAATGTGTTATGTAAAAATTATTTCATACTCCACATTTAGGGGGGCCACAAGGAGGTCCAAAATTGTCTTCACAGGGGCACTGCCCCCCCCCCCCCCGAACCGCTAGTGCATAGGAGTGATGGTTGCTGATTATGGGCCTCTGTACTCCTATGTAGTTTTCAATAACAAATCTGCCGTTTCCAGCTACAATAGTCATTTACAACATTAACAATGTCTACACTGTATTTCTGATCAATTTGATGTTATTTTAATGGACAAAAAATGTGCTTTTCTTTCAAAAACAAGGACATTTCTAAGTGACCCTGAACTTTTGAACGGTAGTATATGCTGATATGCCACATTTTTCATATCAGCGAGAAAGAATCTTTCAAATAAAAAAGATGCACTTACTGTAGCAGTTTTGCACAGATCTATAAACTGTGTGCCTCCAGTTGACGATCTATACTTTCTCCCCAGTTACGCTTACTCACTAGATGGCTAATAATCACAGGTGGCGGCTGTCTTCCCTCTGTCTTCCAGTAACAAGCACTGTAACATGAAGATATGGCTGTATGGAAACACTAACCTTATAAAGGTGTGTAGTAATTTAACCTTTTTTAAATTTGTATTATTTCTCGCTGATATGAAAGATACCTTCCTTGTGTTTCCAAAACAGTACCGCAAGTGATGCGTTTGAACCATGGGTTAAATTATTTTCCAATCTTTTCGTTCTGAACAGAACCATCATTTGTTTAATTCCGTTCCACTGTTCCCACCAGCAAAATAAAGTTCTGAACTGGTTCAAACCCCCAAAAAGTAACGGTTTATATCGTTATTTTCTGTTCCTTTTTAAACCTCTGAAGTGTATTTTTTTGGGGGGTGGGGGGTTTAGCGCAACATTAATTTACTTCACCAATCAGTGCAGATTAGAGTTGTGAGCGGAGTTGAGCGATTGGAAATCCAATGAGCGGTGAGTAACTGCTCTGGTGCTCCATGTCCTTTTCTACCACTCCTAAAAAAAACGCTCCATGCTCAAAAAGCTCATTAAAATCACAATTTAACCAACACCCATCTATTTTTTTGGACTACCTCAAATCAAATTTTATTTGTCACATGCACCGAATACAACAGGTGTAGACCTTACTGTGAAATGGTTACTTACAAGCCCTTAACCAACAGTGCAGTTTTAAGAAACAAAAGTGTTAAAGTATTGACTAAAATAACCTGAAGTTACCAAATAATTAAGGAGCAACAATAAAATAACAGTAGTGAGGCTATATACAGGGGGTACCGGTACAGAGTCAATGTGCGGGGACACCGGTTAGGCAAGGTAATTGAGGTAATATGTTGAGGGAAAGTAACTGTGCATGGATAATTAACAGAGTAGCAGCAGCGTAAAAATGGCGGGGTGTTGTGGGGACAATGGAAATAGCCCAGGTAGCCCTTTGATTAGCTTTGCAGGAGTCTTATGGCTTGGGTGTAGAAGCTGTTAAGAAGCCTTTCGAACCTAGACTTGGCGCGCCGGTACTGCTTGCCATGCGGCAGCAGAGAGAATAGTCTATGACTAGGGTGGCTGGAGTCTTTGGCAATTTTTTGGTGCCTTCCTCTGACACAGCCTGGTATAGAGGTCCTTGATGGCAGGAAGCTTGGCCCCAGTGATGTACTAGGCTGTACACACTACCCTCTTTAGTAGATGTCGACCGATTATGATTTTTCAACGCCGATACCGATTATTGGAGGACCCAAAAAAAAGCCGCTGCCGATTAATCGGGCGATTTTATTTTTTTTAAATTTAAAAATATATATTATTATATATATATATATAATATATATATATTATAATTTAATTTATTTTTATTTTTTACATTTATTTGTAATAATGACAATTGCAACAATACTGAATGAACACTTTTAACTTAATATAATACATTGTGCATGTTCTGAGGCTAAAATCAATTTAGCCTCAAATAAATAATGAAACATGTTCAATTTGGTTTAAATAATGCAAAAACAAAGCGTTGGAGAAGAAAGTAAAAGTGCAATATGTGCCATGTAAAAAAGATAACGTTTAAGTTCCTTGCTCAGAACATGAGAACATATGAAAGCTGGTGGTTCCTTTTAACATGAGTCTTCAATATTCCCAGGTAAGAAGTTTTAGATTGTAGTTATAATAGGACTTATAGGACTATTTCTCTCTATACGATTTGTATTTCATATACCTTTGACTATTGGATGTTCTTATCCTGTTAGGGCTAGGGGGCAGTATTTACACGGCCGGATAAAAAACGTACCCGATTTAATCTGGCTATTACTACTGCCCAGAAACTAGAATATGCATATAATTATTGGCTTTGGATAGAAAACACCCTAAAGTTTCTAAAACTGTTTGAATGGTGTCTGTGAGTATAACAGAACTCATATGGCAGGCAAAAACCTGAGAAGATTCTGTACAGGAAGTACCCTCTCTGACCATTCCTTGGGCTTCTTGGCTCTGTTTATTGAAAACTTAGGATCTTTGCTGTAACGTGACACTTCCTACGGCTCCCATAGGCTCTCAGAACCCGGGAAAAAGCTGAATGATTTAATTCCAGCCTCTGGCTGAAAAACATTAGCGCCTTTGGTAAGTGGTCTATCAGAGGACCATCAGACTGAGGCGCGTGCACGGGGCGACACCATGTTTTTATTTTCTCTCTCTTTGTACTAAAACACGATTTCCCGGTCGGAATATTATCGCTTTTTTACGAGAAAAATGGCATAAAAATAGATTTTAAACAGCGGTTGACATGCTTCGAAGTACGGTAATGGAATATTTAGAATTTTTTTGTCACGAAATGCATCGGGCGCGTCACCCTTCTTTACCCTTTCGGATAGTGTCTTGAACGCACGAACAAAACGCCGCTATTTGGATATAACTATGGATTATTTTGAACCAAACCAACATTTGTTATTGAAGTAGAAGTCCTGGGAGTGCATTCTGACGAAGAACAGCAAAGGTAATAACATTTTTCTTATAGTAAATCTGACTTTGGTGAGGGCTAAACTTGTTGGGTGTCTAAATAGCTAGCCCTGTGATGCTGGGCTATCTACTTAGAATATTGCAAAATGTGCTTTCACCGAAAAGCTATTTTAAAATCGGACATAGCGAGTGCATAGAGGAGTTCTGTATCTATAATTCTTAAAATAATTGTTATGCTTTTTGTGAACGTTTATCGTGAGTAATTTAGTAAATTCACCGGAAGTTTGTGGGGGGTATGCTAGTTCTGAACGTCACATGCTAATGTAAAAAGCTGGTTTTTGATATAAATATGAACTTGATTGAACAAAACATGCATGTATTGTATAACATAATGTCCTAGGTGTGTCATCTGATGAAGATCATCAAAGGTTAGTGCTGCATTTAGCTGTGGTTTGGGTTTATGTGACATTATATGCTAGCTTGAAAAATGGGTGTCTGATTATTTCTGGCTGGGTAGTCTGCTGACATAATCTAATGTTTTGCTTTCGTTGTAAAGCCTTTTTGAAATCGGACAGTGTGGTTAGATTAACGAGAGTCTTGTCTTTAAAATGGTGTAAAATAGTCATATGTTTGAGAAATTGAAGTAATAGCATTTCTAAGGTACAGTGGGGGGAAAAAGTATTTAGTCAGCCACCAATTGTGCAAGTTCTCCCACTTAAAAAGATGAGAGAGGCCTGTAATTTTCATCATAGGTACACGTCAACAATGACAGACAAAATGAGAAAAAGAAATCCAGAAAATCACATTGTAGGATTTTTAATGAATTTATTTGCAAATTATGGTGGAAAATAAGTATTTGGTCAATAACAAAAGTTTATCTCAATACTTTGTTATATACCCTTTGTTGGCAATGACACAGGTCAAACGTTTTCTGTAAGTCTTCACAAGGTTTTCACACACTGTTGCTGGTATTTTGGCCCATTCCTCCATGCAGATCTCCTCTAGAGCAGTGATGTTTTGGGGCTGTCGCTGGGCAACACGGACTTTCAACTCCCTCCAAAGATTTTCTATGGGGTTGAGATCTGGAGACTGGCTAGGCCACTCCAGGACCTTGAAATGCTTCTTACGAAGGCACTCCTTCATTGCCCGGGCGGTGTGTTTGGGATCATTGTCATGCTGAAAGACCCAGCCACATTTCATCTTCAATGCCCTTGCTGATGGAAGGGGGTTTTCACTCAAAATCTCACAATACATGGCCCCATTCATTCTTTCCTTTACACGGATCAGTCGTCCTGGTCCTTTTGCAGAAAAACAGCCCCAAAGAATGATGTTTCCACCCCCATGCTTCACAGTAGGTATGGTGTTCTTTGGATGCAACTCAGCATTCTTTGTCCTCCAAACACGACGAGTTGAGATTTTACCAAAAAGTTATATTTTGGTTTCATCTGACCATATGACATTCTCCCAATCCTCTTCTGGATCATCCAAATGCTCTCTAGCAAACTTCAGACGGGCCTGGACATGTACTGGCTTAAGCAGGGGGACACGTCTGGCACTGCAGGATTTGAGTCCCTGGTGGCATAGTGTGTTACTGATGGTAGGCTTTGTTACTTTGGTCCCAGCTCTCTGCAGGTCATTCACTAGGTCCCCCCGGTGGTTCTGGGATTTTTGCTCACAGTTCTTGTGATCATTTTGACCCCACGGGTGAGATCTTGCGTGGAGCCCCAGATCGAGGGAGATTATCAGTGGTCTTGTATGTCTTCCATTTCCTAATAATTGCTCCCACAGTTGATTTCCTCAAACCAAGCTGCTTACCTATTGCAGATTCAGTCTTCCCAGCCTGGTGCAGGTCTACAATTTTGTTTCTGGTGTCCTTTGACAGCTCTTTGGTCTTGGCCATAGTGGAGTTTGGAGTGTGACTGTTTGAGGTTGTGGACAGGTGTCTTTTATACTGATAACAAGTTCAAACAGGTGCCATTAATACAGGTAACAAGTGGAGGACAGAGGAGCCTCTTAAAGAAGAAGTTACAGGTCTGTGAGAGCCAGAAATCTTGCTTGTTTGTAGGTGACCAAATACATATTTTCCACCATAATTTGCAAATAAATTCATTAAAAATCCTACAATGTGATTTTCTGGATTTCTTTTTCAAATTTTGTCTGTCATAGTTGACGTGTACCTATGACGAAAATTACAGGCCTCTCTCATCTTTTTAAGTGGGAGAACTTGCACAATTGGTGGCTGACTAAATACTTTTTCCCCCCACTGTATTTGAATAACGCGCCACGGGATTCCACTGGCTGTTACGTAGGTGGGACGAAATCATCCCACTGGCCCTAGCGAAGTTATAGGCACTTTAGTATTGCCAGTGTAACAGTATAGCTTCCGTCCCTCTCCTCGCTCCTACCTGGGCTCGAACCAGGAACACATCGACAACAGCCACCCTCAAAGCAGCGTTACCCATGTAGAGCAAGGGGAAAAAGTACTCCAAGTCTCAGAGCGAGTGACGTTTGAAACGCTATTAGCGCGCACCCGGCTAACTAGCTAGCCATTTCACATTGGTTACACCAGCCTAATCTTGGGAGTTGATAGGCTTGAAGTCATAAACAGCACAATACATTGCGAAGGGCTGCTGGCAAACGCACGAAAGTTCTGTTTGAATGAATGCTTACGAGCCTGCTGCTGCCTAGCATCGCTCAGTCAGACTGCTCTATCAAATCATAGACTTAATTATAACATAATAAGACACAGAAATACGAGCCTTAGGTCATTAATATGGTCGAATCCGGAAACTATCATCTGGAAAACAAAAAGTTTTTCCTGTCAGTGAAATATGGAACCGTTCCGTATTTAATCTAACGGGTGGCATCCCTAAGTCTAAATATTCCTGTTACATTGCACAACCTTCAATGTTATGTCATAATTACGTAAAATGCTGGCAAATTAGTTCGCAACGAGCCAGGCGGCCCAAACTGTTGCATATACCCTGACTCTGCGCGCAATGAACGCAAAGTGACACAATTTCACCTGGTTAATATTGCCTGCTAACCTGGATTTCTTTTAGCTAAATATGCAGGTTTAAAATGTATACTTCTGTGTATTGATTTTAAGAAAGGCATTGATGTTTATGGTTAGGTACAGTTGTGCAACGATTGTGCTTTCTTCGCAAATGCGCTTGTTATATCATCCCCCGTTTGGCGAAGTCGGCTGTCTTTGTTAGGAAGAAATAGTCTTCACAGTTGGCAACGAGCCAGGCGGCCCAAACTGCTGCCTTTACCCTGACTCTGCTTGCAAGAGAAGTGACACATTTTCCCTAGTTAAAAGAAATTCATGTTAGCAGGCAATATTAACTAATATGCAGGTTTAAAAATATATACTTGTGTATTGATTTTAAGAAAGGCATTGATGTTTATGGTTGGAGCAACGTGTACCTAAGCGATTATATGCAATGCAGGACAGGCTAGATAAACTAGTAATATCATCAACCATGTGTAGTTAACTAGTGATTATGATAGATTGTTTTTTATAAGGCAAGTTTAATGCTAGCTAGCAACTTACCTTGGCTTCTTACTGCATTCGTGTAACAGGCAGGTTCCTCGTGGAGTGCAATGTAAAGCAGGTGGTTAGAGCGTTGGACTAGTTAACCGTAAGGTTGCAAGATTGAATCCCTGAGCTGACAAGGTAAAAAATCTGTCGTTCTGCCCCTGAACAAGGCAGTTAACCCACCGTTCCTAGGCCATCATTGAAAATAAGAATGCTGACTTGCCTAGTTAAAGGTCTAAAAATAAATAAATAAATAATTACCAAAAAAATCGTCCAAATCGGCGTCCAAAAATACCGATTTCCGATTGTTATGAAAACTTGAAATCGGCCCTAATTAATCGGCCATTCCGATTAATCGGTCGACCTCTACTCTTTAGTACCTTGCGGTCGGAGGCCGAGCAGTTGCCATACCAAGCGGTGACGTAACCAGTCAGGATGCTGTCGATGGTGGACCTACCAATTGGCTTAAGTATTGAAACCAAACCATATGGATTTGAATGTAAAGTATTTGAATTTACATAAAAAGGTGAAATGTAAGAAGCGAACATAATTTCAAATAGGCTACATGTCATAGTAAACAGCATGTAAGTAGTTAGTTAACAAGCTTATGTGTGTGCAGAGCGGCACCAGATTATTATAGTTTTTAAATAATAAAGTAGTTAATAAATAAAATGTGAAACGTAACTATAGTATTCTTGGGGTGGCAGGTAGCTTAGTGGTTAGAACGTTGGGCCAGTAACTGAAAGGTTGCTGGATCGAATCCCTGAGCTAACAAGGTAAAACTGTGTCATTCTGCCCCTGAACGAGGCAGTTAACCCCCTAGGCCGTCATTGTAAATAAGAATTTGTTCTTAACTGACTTGCCTAGCCAGCTAAATGAAGGTACATTTTAAAAAAATAAACTAGCATTGAAAAAGTTAATCCATTCTTCTCTATGTATCTCTCTCCCTAATTTCTGAATCACGCTTGTAACGTCAGCAGGCTATGCTTTGGAGAGGCTGGTAGCCTACACACACACACTGGCAAAGATTTTCAGCTGGCAGGCAGACATACACTGGAGTGAGGGCTTTGCATAGGTGCTTTATTTCATTTTATTGAAGGACTGGAAAAAAATGCCTGGAACGTAAAACAAAGTTATTAACCAGTTCCCATGCTTTCAAAATAACGGTTCTATTCCGGAACAGTATAAATTATTTTTGTTCTGATTTTGTCCCTAGAACATTTTTTCTATTGTCCAGTTTTCTGTTCTGTTCTGGTTTTAATGTTCAGAACGAGCGTCTGGACTCTTAACAAAAGTCAAGGCCAGAAGAAACTATCGTCAATAGGCACTGAAGGTACAGTGCATTCGGAAAGTAATCAGACCCCTTGACTTTTTACACATTTTGTTACGTTGTAGTCTTACTCTAAAATGGATTCAATTGTTTTTACTTAATAAATCTACTTGCAATACCCCATAAAAAAAAAAAAAACAGTAACAGTTTTTTATTTTTAGCACTCTTTTAGCACATTTACAATAGTATTCAGACCCTTTACACAGTACTTTGTTGAAGCACATTTGGCAGCGATTACAACCTCAAGTTTCTCCAATTCTTCTTTGCAGATCCTCTCAAGCACTGTCAGGTTGGATGGGGAGCGTCACAGCTATTTTCAGGTCTCGCCAGTGATGTTCGATTGGGTTCAAGTCCACGTGACGCTTGGCATTCAAGCCAAAGAGTTCAATCTTGGTTTCATCAGACGAGAGAGCTGCCTTTTGGCAAACTCCAAGTGGGCTGTCATGTGTTTTTTTTTATTGAGGAGCGGCTTCTGTCTGGCCACTCTACCATAAAGGCCTGATTGGTGGAGTCCTTCTGGAACGTTCTCCCATCTCCACAGAGGAACTCTGGAGCTCTGTCAGAGTGACCATCGGGTTCTTGGTCACCTCCCTGACCTAGGCCCTACTTCCCCGATGGCTCAGTTTGGCCAGGCGGCCCACTCTAGGAAGAGTCTTGGTGGTTCAAACTTCTTCCATTTAAGAATGATGGAGACCACTGTGTTCTTGGGGACCTTCAATGCTACAGACATTTTTTGGTACCCTTCCCCAGATCTGTACCTCGACATAATCCTGTCTCGGAGCTCTACGAACAATTCCTTCGACCTCATGTCTTGGTTTTTGCTCTGACATACACTGTCAAATGTGGAACCTTATGTAGACAGTTATGTGCCTTTCCAAATTATGTCCAATCAATTGAATTTACCACAGGTGGACTCCACAATCAAGTTGTAGAAACATCTCAAGGATGATCAATCGAAACAGGATGCACCTGAGCAAAATGTTTAGTCTCATAGCAAAGGGTCTGAATACTTATGTAAATAAGATTTCTGGTTTTAAATTTTAATACATTTGCAAACATTTCTAAAACCTGTTTTATTCTTTGTCTTTATGGGGTATTGCCTGTAGATTGAGGATTTATTTTTTTGTTAATCCATTTTAGGATAAGGCTGTAACGTAACAAAATGCGGGAAATATTGCTGAATACTTTCTGAAAGCACTTACAGTGAGGGGAAAAAAGTATTTGATCCCCTGCTGATTTTGTACATTTGCCCACTGACAAAGAAATAATCAGTCTATAATTTTAATGGTAGGTTTATTTGAACAGTGAGGGACAGAATAACAACAAAAAAATCCAGAAAAACGCATGTCAAAAATGTTATAAAATGATTTGCATTTTAATGAGGGAAATAAGTATTGGACCCCTCTGCAAAACATGACTTAGTACTTGGTGGCAAAACCCTTGTTGGCAATAACTGAGGTCAGACGTTTCTTGTAGTTGGCCACCAGGTTTGCACACATCTCAGGAGGGATTTTGTCCAACTCCTCTTTGCAGATCTTCTCCAAGTCATTAAGGTTTCGAGGCTGACGTTTGGCAACTCAAACCTTCAGCTCCCTCCACAGCTTTTCTATGGGATTAAGGTCTGGAGACTGGCTTGGCCACTCCAGGACCTTAATGTGCTTCTTCTTGAGCCACTCCTTTGTTGCCTTGGCCATGTGTTTTGGGTCATTGTCATGCTGGAATACCCATCCACGACCCATTTTCAATGCCCTGGCTGAGGGAAGGAGGTTCTCACCCAAGATTTGACGGTACATGGCCCCGTCCATCATCCCTTTGATGCGGTGAAGTTGTCCTGTCCCCTTAGCAGAAAAACACCCCCAAAGCATAATGTTTCCACCTCCATGTTTGACGGTGGAGATGGTGTTCTTGGGGTCATAGGCAGCATTCCTCCTCCTCCAAACACGGCGAGTTGAGTTGATGCCAAAGAGCTCCATTTTGGTCTCATCTGACCACAACACTTTCACCCAGTTGTCCTCTGAATCATTCAGATGTTCATTGGCAAACTTCAGACGGGCATGTATATGTGCTTTCTTGAGCATGGGGACCTTGCGGGCGCTGCAGGATTTCAGTCCTTCACGGAGTAGTGTGTTACCAATTGTTTTCTTGGTGACTATGGTCCCAGCTGCCTTGAGATCATTGACAAGATTATCCCGTGTAGTTCTGGGCTGATTCCGCACCGTTCTCATGATCATTGCAACTCCACGAGGTGAGATCTTGCATGGAGCCCCAGGCAGAGGGAGATTGACAGTTATTTTGTGTTTCTTCCATTTGCGAATAATCGCACCAACTGTTGTCACCTTCTCACCAAGCTGCTTGGCAATGGTCTTGTAGCCCATTCCAGCCTTGTGTAGGGCTACAATCTTGTCCCTGACATCCTTGGAGAGCTCTTTGGTCTTGGGCATGGTGGAGAGAATGGAATCTGATTGCTTCTGTGGACAGGTGTCTTTTATACAGGTAACAAGCTGTGGTTAGGAGCACTCCCTTTAAGAGTGTGCTCCTAATCTCAGCTCGTTATCTGTATAAAAGACACCTGGGGGCCAGAAATCTTTCTGATTGAGAGGGGGTCAAATACCTATTTCCCTCATTAAAATGCAAATCAATTTATAACATTTTTGAAGTGTTTTTCTGGATTTTTTTTGTTGTTATTCTGTCTGTCACTGTTCAAATAAACCTACCATTAAAATTATAGACTGATCCTTTCTTTGTCAGTGGGCAAACGTACAAAATCAGCAGGGGATAAAATACTTTTTTCCCTCACTGTATGTTAGCGTCTACGAAGGGGTTACAAACACTACCCAATCTGTAACTCCCAGTAATGGAAACCAAACATCTTTGGTTAAATCACATTATCTGGTGAAACAATCTGTAGCTATGTTGTTACTAGTGTAATGTTTAGGTTAACTTAACTAGCTAGCTACTGTATTTTCAGTGTATTTTGTGCTGTTAGCTGGTCCCTGGTTTTGTTATCATTCATTACCCATTGTTTTTAAAAGGTGCCTCATTCATTATGTCCTCGGATGACCTTCTTGCACAGAGGGAGAGAATCGAACGCCAGATTTTGGCGCTCGAGCAAAACCTTGGATCCGAATGCAATTCCGGCATTGAACTACTATCTTCAGATAGTTGTGCATCTGGTTGGTATCTAAAGCATGTTAAAACATTGTTGCAGTGTGCTTGTATAGAGAGGACACCCTTACTCCTGCACTAATCATAGAATACAATTTAGTCTTCAAAACTCCTAGGCATGCTTCTTAAATCTGTCATTTGTTTTCACTGTTGTCAGATGATGGATCAGACGACAATACTTCTCAACCAGAAGATTTGGTAAGACTTATTGACATCACCAATATTACCTTGTGACCATGATTTATTTCAGGTGAATTGAGAAATAATGTCAACCTGCTCTTCTAGGGTCCTCCGGGGAACCTGGAGGCAGAGCGGGAGCGAATACAGAGAGAGATTGAAGAGTTGGAGTGCACTCTTGGTCCAGGTGCATTTAATGCTGAGATTATTTCAGGTAGCTAAGGCCCTTGCCATGTGTTGTTTCAACAGGTTATTTGTTGTTTCGACAGGTTATTCATTGTTTCACGGATTTAAGTTTTCCTGCTAGTATACATGTATACCGGGAGTGAGTGTGAACCCTTTTATAATGTGTTGAAACAGATGTGGATGGCCAAGGAAGTGCAACAGAATTGGTTAGTATTGATTAGCATTTTCACAATTCCAGCACTCCAGTTTTCAGTTTGTCACATGATGTAAGGTTACTGTAACATGGCCTTGTGCTCTCCTTTCTCCCATGTCTGGTAGAGCGAAGATGACAGTGCTGAGGAGCTGGACCTACCCCAGAACACAGATACATGTCTGCAAATTAACCTGGTTTATCAGGAAGTGTTGAAAGAGAAATTAGAGGATCTGGAGCGACTGTTAACAGACAATCAACAGCAGCAAGTAAGAGACTAATAACTAAAAGCCCACAGCTTCTCTTAAAGGTGCAGTCTGAAATCTGTTCAATGAATATTTTCAAGTTTTTGCTCTGAGCTGTGCAATGTCCATGCGATGTAATAATTTTTGTGGTTTTTCCCTACAGAAAGAGATTATGTCTCAGCTATCTGCCACAGGAACTCCCCAGGCTACCACATCTGGAGAACCCACACTGAAGCTTTTCTTGGGGAGCTTTCTGAATCCCTATTTCAGAGATAAAGTCACATTTCTGGTAGGGATGAGTTCTGATTCAGTACAATATGAGCATGGTCAAGGGGTTATACCTACATGATTTTACATTGTCTCTAATTCCCACAGGGCCCACCCGCTAATCCAGAAACCAGGGAGAAGATGAGTAAAAGAATCAGACCTACTGATGATTTCAAGATGAAAAGATGTGAGCCTAAAAATAATAATTGTTAGACCTTAGTGCTCCTTGCATCCTTGTTAAGTGACATCACCATTATCGGAGAGTGACTTTTTGATTTTTCAGGGGAGGGGTGGCAGAAGACTCTGCTGATTAATGCTGTGGTCAAAGACAGCATGAAACGCAAGATACAGCCCAAACTGTCCAAGTAAGGGTGATTGTTTTCCCCTGAATGGTATCTTTTGATAATGGGAATGTCTTATTTGCTACATTTTGAAAAGCACAGGAGCAAAACTTCAGCTTTTTACATAGGGTTTATGAAATGTAGGTAAACATTTTTAGGATTGGTGTTAACAAATTGGCCTACATGAATGACATGATTTTTGTCTCATAGGATTGAATACCTTACACAGAAAATGGCCAAAGCTGAAAACGTGGAAAAGCTAATCCTGCAGAAACAAATCACTGAAATTGAAAAGGACATTGAGGCCATCAGGTGATTACCATCATAACTATTTTACGGGAAATAACAATCTAGCCTATTAATTCCAAGATGACACCGGTTATCTTGTCAGACATGTCTGTTTTGTTTTTGTTCTCACTTTACATGAATAGATTAAATGGATTGAATTGTTTAATCCATATGTATTGTATTGTAACGTTCATAAACTCCAACTCCTTTTGTGGTTCCTGAGTCAAACCATTGCTATGTAACTGTTGCCGGATGTGCTTTCCCTTGCAGTGCACTGAAGGAGGATAAGCTGATGGGTGGCCGCTATGATGACCATGACTGGCAAAAGATTTCCAATATTGATGTGGGTCGAGTAACTGCTATCTTCTCCTCCATTCATGTGTTTATTTTGCTATTGTTAAAAAGGCTTAAATGTTGACGCTAACATCTTATTCCTATCCAGTTTGAAGGCATCCGTGAAGCTGAGGACATAAAAAGCTTTTGGCAGAACTACCTGCATCCCTCCATTAACAAAGCCAGTTGGAAGGAAGACGAAATTGAAATGCTCAAGAAAGTTGCTGTGAAATATGGGCATCACAACTGGGATCAGATTGCTGATAAACTTGGGGTAAGAGCAGACAATATTGGTCAAATAGCCTCATGATTGTGACGCTCTCCTATCAGTGGGTTCCAGAGGTGATATTTCTAATCCTGATTTGTACAGTTTGATTGATTGGACTTTGTTTAGAGCGAAGTACCTGATACTGAACCGTTCAGTTTCTCGGTAGTAGGTAGGTCAAGTGTAATTCCATGAACGTCCTAACATGACCAATTTCTTTGAATGTGTAAACTATTCAGGTTTATCCATTTTGAACTCATGTCCTCTCCCCTGTATGTCACACACAGACCAACAGGACAGCCTTCATGTGTCTCCAGACATACCAACGCTACATCTGCACCAACTTCAAGAGGAGCATGTGGGGCGGACTGGAGGACGACATCCTTAGAGAGCTGGTGGAGAAGATGCGGATAGGGAACTACATCCCTTACACCCAGAGTAAGTCCCCACCACCCAATGTACACCCTGGCTTTTACTCATTATCTATGTTATTGTTGGTGCACATCGATGAGTTGTTATTGTTGTCCCCAGCTTATGTCCCCTTCTTTGTAAGGCTCCAGTAGGAGCGTGAACTGATAACTGATTAAATTGTATGCACTCACTACTGTAAGTCGCTCTGGATAAGAGCATCTGCTAAATTACTCAAATGTAAATATAAATGCAAAGCGCTCAGGATACTGTCCACTGCTCTACTCTACTGATTTTTCTCTTTAGAAAAAGTGCTTGTTCAATACAAGATACTATAGCTTGTCATGGTAGTGCATCGTGTGTTGGGTTCTGGGAATTCAGCTTGCTTTCTCCATGATTTCTGTTGTACTCCAGTCTCCTATTTCATGGAGGGCCGGGACTCATGCCAGCTGATGTATCGGTGGACTCAGGTTCTGGACCCGACCCTCACGAAAGGCTATTGGTCTAAAGAAGAAGATGAGGTATGGGCAGGAGGGGTTTTGGCTTTTTTGTTGGGAATAGTATCTTTAGCTTCATCTAATCTGTTCCAAGGACATTTTGTGATGTCCCCATATGTACAGTATAAATATTTGATAATATAAGTTGTGCTGTGACTTTTGTTTGTTGTTGCAGATGCTACTGAGAGCAGTGGCTAAACACGGGGCGGGGAACTGGTGGAAGATACGTCAGGATGTGCCTGGCAGAAATGATAGCCAGTGTAGGGACAGGTGAAGACTAATATTGACTCTGATCGATAGAGCCAATGCATTGACCAAACTCTCACGACATTCGCTGACAGTCTCCCTGATGGCCACCCTATTCTAGTTAACTCAAACTTGAAAAAGTATTATAAACTGGGTGGTTCAAGCTTTGAATGCTGATTGGCTGACAGCCATGCAGGGCATAAAAAAAATGTTTTTGGTCCACCAGCCACTGTGCCAGGTAGATCAAAATATCTACCAGCCACTCAGATTTTTTGGTAACACATTACTTGAAACCCAGCGTCAACACGTTATGACATGCTCATAACAGTTGACATAACCTGCCATAATAGGGTCATAACACTGTCATGACCCATATATTTACACCTGTTGTGACATATATTGTGTTATTTTATGGCTGGTTATGACCCCTACATAAGAGTGTGAAAACCCACATTTATTCAAATAGATTTTTTCCCTGCCGAGAAGTTTCCGTCAGTTTGAAGGTTTGTTTCTGAAGTCCTTTGTTGTTGTTGTAAATAATTATTTAGTCACTTTTTTTTCCATCTTATTTTAAATAAGTTGCAGAGAATACACTTCATGATGAAGTATAATGACCATCCTGTGTCTCTTTACTTGGACTAAGAAAATACACTTTGACACTGTCAAGAATCATTATGACCATATATAAGCCAGATAGGCCTATCACGTACATGCCCTTATGTCAGTCATCAGTCAAAAAGAGGGTGTCTAGTCCTGCTCCTGAAATCTGCTCCTGTGTTCATCCCAGTCATCAGTATCAGCGCATTGGGGTAGGTGCATGTCTGACATCAAATTGTACACAATTACAATGATAATATAATATGGTCATAAAATGTTTTATAGCAAACATATTATTGACAAGTAGGCTATGGTGAAATTGAATGTTTTGCCATGTTTGGTAGGTTTTGTGGGTTTTCACACTCTTATGTGTGTGGCATAACCTTCCATAAAATAATGCAATATAGTCACAACAGGTCTAAATATCATAAGTGTTATGACCATATTATGACAAGTTGTATAGCTGTTATGACATGGTTATGACGACTGTCATAATGTGTTATGACGCTGGGCGTTAAGTGAAGTTTTGCCTTTTTTCCACAAAAAAATGTGAACAAAATTCAGCTAAAATTACACCAACAAAACACAAAAAAATGGATGAGCATGCTTTGTAATGTTTATAAAACAAATGTATTACTAGTAAGACGTAACGTGGTATATTGTTTAATTTCATTTTTTTTGTGACCGGAGTCTTTTTAACCAAAATATCATAGATGAGACAAAAAATGAGGTTACCATGGTAGTGCGACTCCAGTCATGTTTGTGCCTGTGAGAGTCTGACTAGTAGAAGCGTTGTCTTCTCTTCCCTAGCAGTTGAAACTCAAACATAGAAAAACAGCCTAGCTTGTGAACAAAACAATGGAAATAGCCTAGAAACACAAGGACAAAATCTCACTTCAGTAGATTTTGGTTTCAAGTAAATAAGACTACCTTTTATGCCTATGTGCACTCAGCCCTTTACATGCGCACAGCCCCCAGCCAGGCAATGTTTCTGCTCGACGTGCAATAGGCTGTATAGGATTCGTAGTTTGACTATGTGCGACTAATTTACCAGCTATGAAACTAAACTGCGGAAATACTTTGTAAACAGCTACTGCAGCTTTTATTTGACTATGCATGTGATCATACTTGACTATTTTTATTCACAAATGCAAGTGAAATGCTCGCACTGTGGAGCCCTGACCACCCGCCAACATGGCTGGTGAAATGGACATCTTACACGCCAATGCCAAAATCTACCCGCAGGTGGCGGAGTGTTAATTTTAGACCCTGCAGCCATTGTATATCAGATCGTATATCACCGTATGACAAAATATTTTTACTGCTCTACGCTGGTAACCAGTTTATAATAGCAATCGGGCACCTCAGGGGTTTGTATTATATGGCCAATATACCATGGCTAAGGGCTGTATCCAGGCACTCCGCGTTGCATTGTGTGTAAGAAAAGCCCTTTATTGGCCATATACTACACCCCTCGGGCCTTGCTTAATTAGAACATACGGTCACTGACAAACTGTTGTTTCATTCTGTAGGTATGTGGACGTCCTGATTGGGAACGTGAAGAAGGGGCCCTTTGACGAGGAGGAAAAGGCGCAACTCCGACAATTGGTGGAGAAATATGGACGTAGGAACTGCTATAGAAAGCTGACTCGCATAGAAACTATATCAACATAATCAGGTTTAACAATTTATTTTGTCCTTTTCTATAGTTAAATGGGCTAAGATAGCTTCTGAAATGCCTAACAGAATTGACTGCCAGGTCCTTCAACAGTGGAGGAGAATGACAGGGTACAAGGTGAGTGTTTACTATGTAGCCTTATTGTCCTTCTCAACTCAGTCTGTAACACTGGACATACAGTTAATTACGCTCTTATTTTTGTACACAGCCCAGACCTCGGAGGGACAGAAATAGAAGAGGATTGCAGAGGAGAAAGGCAGTGGCTGTGAGGAGCATCAAGAGTAGGCTGAAGAGGCTAGACGATGATGTGCACTCAAGCGCCGATGAAGAGGAGAGCGTCAAGATGGAATTTATGGACAGTGACGACGAGAAGAAACAGAAGTTCTTTGAACTGTACGGATCTGATCAGGAAAGTGACATTTTTGAAGACTACACCCAACCAGACATGGAGCAATGGATCCCCATGCGAGAGAAGCAGTTTGAAGGGATGGTGAGGAGTGTGATGGTTAAACGGCCCAGCAAGGACACAACGCAAGAGCAGGCAGCGACGGACAGCCAGGCCGCAGCACGCAAGTTCATGGTGGTACGTTCCACCGTCCTGGACCGCTTTGGCAAGCCTGCTGCCACTGTCATTGGACAAAACCCCCCAATCCTGGCAAAGAAGGTACCAGCATTTATGTATTAACAGTCATGTGATTTGTTGCACCATTATGTGTATAGCGTATGCAGATTTTGAACACCCGTCCCTAGACGGGCCTTTATGAAGTTGTCAACCTAAAATGAATGCAACCATTGTCATTTTGTTCCCAAATACCACCATCATAAAGCAGACTAGATCTGCATCAGTAACCATAGCTACATATTAACTTCATCTGAATATATCACAAAATGGGATCACTAGGCAGTTAATATTTAATAAACATTCATCAGCTGTGTAGCTCATTTTAAAGTGAGTCTCTTTGTTTATGAACTCAGAAATATGATTCTTATTTTAGAATATGTAGTAAAGTTAGCTGGCTAACCGATTGATTCCTGCTTTGACTTAAGTAAAGCAGCATGTGACATTCTCTGTATGTGTTCCTTCTAAAGGATTGCAACAGTGACCTGGCCATGCTCCAGGTATGCTATGGAGAGGTGAGGAACCTGATCACTTGGAAGAAAACAAATGCCACAAAACATGTAAGTCGCCAGGTGACACTCAAAAATTACAACAATATTTTCATTTAGCCTCTCTTTATGTGGTGAAACATGTTTCAATTGCTTTTTATCCCAAACAAAAATGATTCCAGTGGATACATTTTTGTTCATTTGTCAGAATAGATTTAGTGAAAATTAGATATATTTTTTAAAGGAAATGTTGATAGAATGTTTGATTATTAGAATCCATCAATAAATCCTACTGTTTCATATAAATTAATATAGTTAAAGCTTGAATCTAGGTAAGGACAGTGTGTTAAAATAGTTGTTGGCTCTAAGGTTTCGTTGCATAGCCTATCTAGCTCAATCGATGATGGAGATTGAGCTTTGTTAATACAGAGGTCTTCTCCTCGTAAAGCCTGTGATGTGTGTCTTCTGTGTTCTATGTACAGTACCAGTCAAACGTTTGGACACACCTACTCATTAAAGGGTTTTTCTTTATTGTTACTATTTTCTTCATTGTAGAATAATAGTGAAGACATCTAAACTATGAAATAACACATACTGAATCATGTAGTAACCCAAAAAGTGTTAAACAAATCAAAATATATTTGAGATTCTTCAAAGTAGCCACCCTTTGTCTTGATGACAGCTTTGCACACCCATAGGATTCTCTCAAACATCTTCATGACGTAGTCACCTGGAATGCATTTCATTTAACAGGTGTGCCTTGTTAAACGTTAATTTGTGGAATTTCTTTCCTTAATGTGTTTGAGCCAATCAGTTGTGTTGTGACAAGGTAGGGGTGGTATACAGAAGAATAATAGTGAAGACAAACTATGAAATAACACATATGGAATCATGTAGTAACCAAAAAAGTGTTAAATCAAAATATATTTTATATTTGAGATTCTTAAAATAGCCACCCTTTGCCTTGATGACAGCTTTGCACACTCTTGGCATTCTCCAAACCAGCTTCATGAGGTAGTTACCTGGAATGCATTTCAATTAACAGGTGTGCCTTCTTAAAAGTTAATTTCTTTCCTTCTTAAAGCATTTCAGAAGGAAACGTTGAGTTGTGACAAGGGGGGTTATACAGAAAATAGCCCTATTTGGTAAAATACCAAGTCCATATTATGGCAAGAACAGCTCAAATAAGCAAAGAGAAACGACAGTCCATTACTTTTAAGACGTGAAGATCAGTCAATGCAGAACATTTCAAGAACTTTGAAAGTTTCTTCAAGTGCAGTTGCAAAACACCAAGCGCTATGATAAAACTGACTCTCAGAGAGTTAACTGGACCTCAGATTGCATCCCAAATCAATTCTTCAGAGTGCAAGTAACAGACAGTAACATCTCAACATCAACTGTTCAGAATCAGACCTTCATGGTCGAATTGCTGCAAAGAAACCACTACTAAAGGACCCCAATAAGAAGATTTGCTTGGGCCAAGAAAAACAAGCAATGGACATTAGACTGGTGGAAATCTGTCCTTTGGTCTGATTCCAAATTTGACATTTTTGGTTCCAACCGCCGTGGCTTTGTGAGACGCAGAGTAGGTGAACGGATGATCTCCGCATGTGTGGTTCCAACCGTGAAGCATGGAGGAGGAGGTGTTGGGTGCTTTGCTGGTGACGCTCTCTGTGATTTAATTAAAATTCAAGGCACACTTAACCAGCATGGCTGCCACAGCATTACGCCATCCCATCTGGTTTGCGCTTAGTGGGACTTTCATTTGTTTTTCAACAGGACAATGACACAAAACACACCTCCAGGCTGTGTAAGGGCTATTTGACCAAGGAGAGTGATGGAGTGCTAGATCAGATCACCCGACCTCAACCAATTTGAGATGGTTTGGGATGAGTTGGACCACAGAGTGAAGGAAAAGCAGCCAAAAAGTGCTATGTGGGAACTCCTTCAAGACAGTTGGAAAAGCATTCCTCATGAAGCTGGTTGAGGGAATGCCAAGAGTGTGCAAAGCTGTCATCAAGGCAAAGGGTGGCTACTTTGAAGAATCTCAAATATAAAATATATTTTGATTTGTGTTATTTCATAGTTTTGATGTCATCAATATTATTCTACAATGTAAAAAATAAACAAAAACCCTTGAATGATTAGGTGTGTCCAAACTTTTGACTGGTACTGTATATGTCTGAAGAAAAACAGTGGGTCTACGAGCAGTGACCAGGGGATGCCTCACAATTGCTCAAGGCAAAAGGACTCATCTGCCAACAGTGAAACCTACACCACTCTCAACTATTCCCTTCAGTTAGCAGTCACTCCCTGGGTGGGCAATGTGCTTATGCCCCCACCAATCTCTTCAAACAAGCTCAGTGAAGGTACTTTATGAGTTGTCACAGGCAATACATCCTAACTTCTCTCACTTGTAGATAAGTAAAATGAGTGTTCTTGTTGTTAAATAATGGGTTTTGGAAGACTGAACCAAGGACTTGACTTGATCCTGAGTTATATACAGTAAGTGTACAAAACATTACGAACATCTGCTCTTTCCATGCCGTAGAATGACCAGGTTAAAGCTATGATCCCTAAGTGATATCACTTCTTAAATCCACTTCAGTCCGTGTAGATTAAGGGGAGGAGACAGGTTAAAGAAGGATTTTTAAGCCTCAAGACAATTGAGACATGGATTGTGTGTGTTCCATTCAGAGGGTGAATGGGCAAGACAAAAGATTGAATTGCCTTTGAACGGGGTATGGTGGTAGTTTGGCCAGGTTTTAAAATGGCTGCTATGTTATCGCCTTTATTCTATACATGTTGGTGATGTAACAATACGAGAGTGCCTCTGACGGTTCCCTCTGAAATAACCCACTGTAAACAAGTAAAACAGAGCTGCGAATTTAACAGATGTTTTTATTGATTAGCATTCGGGGTAATGTGTATCCAAGTCTGTACTGTGTTGTGATGTCAACAAATTGGAAATAAACAGCACAATGCAGAAGCTTAATTTATCACTTAGCAACAGCTATGGAGGAGAAAAGTGGCGCTCTCGGAACATTCAGATATATACCGCATTGGCTAAACTCGATATATACACTGAGTATACCAAACATTAGGAGCACCTTCCTAATATTAAGTTGCACTCCACCCCCCGTTTTTTCCCACAGAACAGCCTTAATTCATCAGGGCATGGACTCTACACTACCGGTCAAAAGTTTTAGAACACCTACTCATTCAAGGGTTTTTCTTGATTTTTACTATTTTCTACATTGTAGAATAATAGTGAAGACATCAAAACTATGAAATAACACATATGGAATCATGTAGTAACCAAAGTGTTAAACAAATTAAAATGTTATATTTGAGATTCTTCAAATAGCCACCCTTTCCCTTGATGACAGCTTTGCATACTCTTGGCATTCTCTCAACCAGCTTCACCTGGAATGTTTTTCCAACAGTCTTGAAGGAGTTCCCACATATGCTGAGCACTTGTTGGCTGCTTTTTCTTCACTCTGCAGTCCAACTCATCACAAACCATCTCAATTTGGTTGAGGTCGAGGGATTGTGGAGGCCAGGTAATCTGATGCAGCACTCAATTACTCTCCTCCTTGGTAAAATAGCCCTTACACAGCCTGGAGGTGTGTTGGGTCATTGACCTGTTGAAAAACAAATGATAGTCCCACTAAGCCCAAACCAGATGGGATGGCGTATCGCTACAGAAGGCTGTGGTAGCCATGCTGGTTAAGTGTGCCTTGAATTCTAAATTAATCTCCAATGTCACCAGCAAAATTCCCCCACACCATAACACCTCCTCCTCCATGCATTACGGTATGAAATACACATGCAGAGATAATCCATACACGCACACCACGTACGCACTCCAATTTAGACTCCAGACCAAAGGACAAATTTCCACCTGTCTAACGTCCATTGCTCGTGTTTCTTGGCCCAAGCAAGTCTCTTCTTCTTATTGGTGTCCTTTAGTAGTGGTTTCTTTGCAGCAATTCGACCATGAAGGCCTGATTCACACAGTCTCCTCTGAACAGTTGATGTTGAGATGTGTCTGTTACTTGAACTCTGAAGCATTTATTTGGGCTGCAAATTCTGATACTGGTAACTCTAATGAGCTTATCCTTTGCAGCAGAGGTAACTTTGGGTCTTCCATTCCTGTGGCGGTCCTCATTAGAGCCAGTTTCATCATAGCGCTTGATGGTTTTTGTGACTGCACTTGAAGAAACGTTCAAAGTTCTTGAAATGTTCCATATTTACTGACCTTCATGTCTTAAAGTAATGGTGGACTGTCGTTTCTCTTTGCTTATTTGAGCTGTTCTTGCCATAATATGGACTTGGTATTTTACCAAATAGGGCTATTTTCTGTATAACCCCCCCCCCCCCCCCCCCCCCTTGTCACAACTCAACGTTTCCTTCTGAAATGCTTTAAGAAGGAAAGAAATTAACTTTTAACCTCTCTGGGCTAGGCGGGACGAATTCGTCCCACCTACGCAACAGCCAGTTGAATCCCGTGGCGCGATTTTCAAATACCTTAGAAATGCTATTACTTCAATTTCTCAAACATATGACTATTTTACAGCATTTTAAAGACAAGACTCTCGTTAATCTAACCACACTGTCCGATTTCAAAAAGGCTTTACAACGAAAGCAACACATTAGATTATGTCAGCAGAGTACCCAGCCAGAAATAATCAGACACTCATTTTTCAAGCTAGCATATAATGTCACAAAAACCCAGAAGACAGCTAAATGCAGCACTAACCTTTGATGATCTTCATCAGATGACACACCTAGGACATTATGTTACCTGGAATGCATTTCATTTAACAGGTGTGCCTTGTTAAACGTTAATTTGTGGAATTTCTTTCCTTAATGTGTTTGAGCCAATCAGTTGTGTTGTGACAAGGTAGGGGTGGTATACAGAAGAATAATAGTGAAGACAAACTATGAAATAACACATATGGAATCATGTAGTAACCAAAAAAGTGTTAAATCAAAATATATTTTATATTTGAGATTCTTAAAATAGCCACCCTTTGCCTTGATGACAGCTTTGCACACTCTTGGCATTCTCCAAACCAGCTTCATGAGGTAGTTACCTGGAATGCATTTCAATTAACAGGTGTGCCTTCTTAAAAGTTAATTTCTTTCCTTCTTAAAGCATTTCAGAAGGAAACGTTGAGTTGTGACAAGGGGGGTTATACAGAAAATAGCCCTATTTGGTAAAATACCAAGTCCATATTATGGCAAGAACAGCTCAAATAAGCAAAGAGAAACGACAGTCCATTACTTTTAAGACGTGAAGATCAGTCAATGCAGAACATTTCAAGAACTTTGAAAGTTTCTTCAAGTGCAGTTGCAAAACACCAAGCGCTATGATAAAACTGACTCTCAGAGAGTTAACTGAGTTAAATTTCTCAAACATATGACTATTTTACAGCATTTTAAAGACAAGACTCTCGTTAATCTAACCACACTGTCCGATTTCAAAAAGGCTTTACAACGAAAGCAACACATTAGATTATGTCAGCAGAGTACCCAGCCAGAAATAATCAGACACCCATTTTTCAAGCTAGCATATAATGTCACAAAAACCCAGAAGACAGCTAAATGCAGCACTAACCTTTGATGATCTTCATCAGATGACACACCTAGGACATTATGTTATACAATACATGCATGTTTTGTTCAATCAAGTTCATATTTATATCAAAAAACTGCTTTTTACATTAGCATGTGACGTTCAGAACTAGCATACCCCCCGCAAACTTCCGGGGAATTTACTAACAATTTACTAAATTACTCACGATAAACGTTCACAAAAAACATAACAATTATTTTAAGAATTATAGATACAGAACTCCTTTGTGCAATCGAGGTGTCCGATTTTTAAAATAGCTTTTCGGTGAAAGCACATTTTGCAATATTCTCAGTAGATAGCCCAGCCATCACGGCTAGCCATTTAGACACCCACCAAGTTTAGCCCTGACCAAAGTCAGATTTACTATTACAAAAGTTTGATTACCTTTGTTGTCTTCGTCAGAATGCACTCCCAGGACTGCTACTTCAATAACAAATGTTGGTTTGGTCCAAAATAATCCATCGTTATATCCAAATAGCGGCGTTTTGTTCGTGCGTTCCAGACACTATCCGAAATGGTAAATCAGGGTCACGAGCATGGCGCAATTCGTGACCAAAAAATTCTAAATATTCCATTACCGTACTTCGAAGCATGTCAACCGCTGTTTAAAATCCATTTTTATGCCATTTTTCTCGTAAAAAAAAACGATAATATTCCGACCAGGAATCTCCGTTTAGGTAAACAGAGGAAAGAAAACAAAGCATTCGGTCGACGCGGGCACGCGCCTGAGTCTCACAGTACTGTAACCAGCCACTACCCAAACGCGCTACTTTTTTTCAGCCACAGCCTGCAAAGCCACGATTCAGCTTTTTGCCGCCTTCTGAGAGCCCATGTGAGCCGTAGGAAGTGTCACGTAGCAGCAGAGATCCTTTGTAATGGATAGAGATGGCAAAGAAGGCCAAGAAATGGTCAGACAGGGTACTTCCTGTACAGAATCTTCTCAGGTTTTGACCTGCCATTTGAGTTCTGTTATACTCACAGACACCATTCAAACAGTTTTAGAAACTTTGGAGTGCATATTCTAGTTACTGGGCAGGAGTAGTAACCAGATTAAATCGGGTATGTTTTTTATCCAGCCGTGTCAATACTGCCCCCTAGCCCTAACAGGTTAAGAAGGCACACCTGTTAATTGAAATGCATTCCAGGTAACTACCTCATGAAGCTGGTTTGGAGAATGCCAAGGGTGTGCAAAGCTGTCATCAAGGCAAAGGGTGGCTATTTTAAGAATCTCAAATATAAAATATATTTTGATTTAACACTTTTTTGGTTACTACATGATTCCATATGTGTTATTTCATAGTTTGTCTTCACTATTATTCTACAATGTAGAAAATAGTACAAATAAAGAAAAAACGTTGAATGAGTAGGTGTTTTAAAACTTTTGACCGGTAGTGTACAATGTGTCGAAAGCATTCCATATACTGGCCCATTGTCGCGAGAATTTTTAATCCCAATGATGATAACTAAACAATCATTTAAGCTTTGACCAATCCCCGAGGTTTGTAAGACCCTGTGTTTAATAATAATTAGGCAAAGACTCAGATTCTGCAAAAGGTTCGTTGTTCTTTATTCAGAGAGCTCTAAAGTTAACCAAAATGTGAACAGTCTTTATAACCCCCATATACGCACACACACACACAAACAATAGGTGGGCTATATCTTTTTCCACAGTTCACATTCCTCGTTTATCACTATTCTACCAGCTTGGCAGTTCCTTGCAGTTCCTTTCCTCCCTAGATTAGAGGGGGCTTGACAGGGCCTCTTTCCTGTCGTAAGTTTTTCAGAGTTCCAACCAGGTCATGTGTAGTTCAATTGTCCTCTATTTTCTCAACTACACATTTCTCACCCTTAACTTGTCTCAACCATACCTTATTGGATTATAGTCTTTTAATTCTAATACATTTCACTTTGTTAATTACGTTTCAGGGTGGAATTCTTTAGTCATTACTTTAAACATATACATTCCCTTATCACTCATGTTGACTCCAGTGCTTCCCACAGTTGTCAAGTTGGCTGGATGTCCTTTGGGTGGTGGACCATTCTTGACACACACGGGAAATTGTTGAGCGTGAAAAACCTAGAAGTTCTTGACACAAAATGGTGCGCCTGGCACCTACTACCATACCCCGTTCAAAGGCACTTAAGTATTTTGTCTTGCCCATTCACCCTCTGAATGGCAAACATACACAATCCATGTCTCAACTGTCTCAAGGCATAAAAGTCCTTCTTTAACCCATCTCCTCTACCCTCCTTCATCTGCACTGATTTTAAGTGGATTTAACATCAATAGGGAATCATAACTTTCACCTGGTCAGTCTGTCATGGAAAGAGCAGGGGTTCTTAATGTTTAATATAGTCAGTGTATATGACTCTAAATTGATCTTACTTTCTCTTGTTTTTGTAGCTGACATGGTGCGAGAGAGATCAGAGAGCATTGGACTCACCAAGACCCCAGTGTTCTTGTTATTTCTGCAGGTAGGGAATGAACCCGGGGGGGGCAACATTTTTATATGAATGAGCACAATAATGCCATTATGTTAGTTGGATTTTTCTTATGGATGCGAGCACCTAGGCCTATGCAGAAATTCTGGCACGTATTCTAATGCTGATAGACAAACACGAATGACTTCAAGCTACATACAGGAAAAATGGAACACATAAGTTCTTTATTGGCATATCGAGCACATGACTAGCTATTATGGTACACAATTAATGCATCATAACCTCAGTCCAGAATATCTGAAAAGGGTTAACTGATAATGCCATATTTTGAATCCATTGTCAGCCGATCATATGAACATTGTGCATTTTCTAATGCGATCTGAAATAGGTCCTCCGTGTGGATGCTGAGGGCTGTAAGCAGATAATTAAAATGCGGAACAAACAAGTGAGTATAATTTACTACACCATATAACAAAAATAACTCATACTTTAAAACCTTTACAGTTTTAGGTTTTTGCATCTATAATAATTGCTACTTACTGTGCATTCGGAAAGTATTCAGACCCCTTGACTTTTTCCACATTTTGTTACGTTACAGACTTATTCTAAAATTGATTAAATAATGTTTTCCCTCATCAATCTACACACAATACCCCACAATGACAAAGCGAAAAAACGTATTTTTAGAAATGTTTGCACATTTATGAAAACAGAAATATTTACATAAGTACTCAGACCCTTTCGTGTGAGATGCAAAACTGAGCTCAGGTGCATCCTGTTTCCACTGATCATCCTTGATGTTTCTACAACTTCATTGGAGTCGACCTATGGTAAATTCAATTGATTGGACATGATTTGGAAAGGCACACACCTGTCTATATAAGGTCCCACAGTTGACAGTGCATGTCAGAGGAAAAACCAAGCCATGAGGTCAAAGGAATTTTCCGTAGAGCTCCGAGACAGAATTGTGTCGAGGCACAGATCTGGGGAAGGGTACAAAAACATGTATGCAGCGTTGAAGGTCCCAAAGAACACAGTGGCCTTCATCATTCTTAAAAGGGAGAAGTTTGGACCCTCCAAGACTCTTCCTAGAGCTGGCCGCCTGGCCAAACTGAGCAATCGGGGAGGAGGGTCTTGGGTCACTAACAAACCCGATGGTTACTCTGACAGAGCTCCAGAGTTCCTCTGTGGAGATGGGAGAACCTTCCAGAAGGACAACCATCTCTGCAGCACTCCACCAATCAAGCCTTTATGGTAGTGGCCAGATGGAATCCACTCAGTAAAAGTCACATGACCGCCCTCTTAGAGTTTGCTAAAAAACAACCTAAAGGACTCTGACCATGAGAAACAAGATTCTCTGGTCTGATGAAACCAAGATTGAACTCTTTGGCCTGAATGCCAAGCGTCACGTCTGGAGGAAACATGGCATCATCCCTACGGTGAAGCATGGTGGTGGCAGCATCATGCTGTGGGGATGTTTTTCAGCGGCAGGGACTGGGATACTAGTCAGGATCGAGGGAAAGTACAGAGATCTTTGAAAACCTGCTCCAGAGCACTCAGGACCTCCGACTGGGGCAAAGGTTCACCTTCAAACTGGACAACGACCCTAAGCACACACCCAAGACAATGCAGGAGTGGCTTTCTCCACTGGCTTCCAGTTGAAGCTCGCATCCGCTACAAGACCATGGTGATTGCCTACGGAGCTGTGAAGGGAACGGCACCTCCATACCTTCAGGCTCTGATCAGGCCCTACACCCAAACAAGGGCACTGCGTTCATCCACCTCTGGCCTGCTGGCCCCCCTACCTCTGAGGAAGCACAGTTCCCGCTCAGCCCAGTCAAAACTGTTCGCTGCTCTGGCACCCCAATGGTGGAACAAGCTCCCTCACGACGCCAGGACAGCGGAGTCAATCACCACCTTCCGGAGACACCTGAAACCCCACCTCTTTAAGGAATACCTAGGATAGGATAAAGTAATCCTTCTAACCCCGCCCTTAAAAGATTTAGATGCACTATTGTAAAGTGGTTGTTCCACTGGATATCATAAGGTGAATGCACCAATTTGTAAGTCGCTCTGGATAAGAGCGTCTGCTAAATGACTTAAATGTAATGTAATGTAATGTAAATGCTTTGAGACAAGTCTCTGAATGTCCTTGAGTGGCCCAGCCAGAGCCCGGATTTGAACCCGATCGAACATCTCTGGAGAGACTTGATAGTAGCTATGCAGCGACGCTCCCCATCCAATCTGACAGAGCTTGAGAGGATCTGTAGAGAAGAATGGAAGAAACTCCCCAAATACAGGTGTGCCAAGCTTGTAGCGTCATACCCAAGAAGACTTGAGGCTGTAATCGCTTCCAAATATGCTTCAACAAAGTAAAGGGTCTGAATACTTATGTAAATGTAATATTTCCTTTTTTTTATAAATTCGCAAAAATGTCAAGCTGTTTTTGCTTTTTCATTATTGGGTATTGTGTATAGATTGATTGGGGGGGGGGGGGGATTTTAATTAATTTTAGAATAATGCTGTAAGGTAACAAAATGTGGACAAAGTCAAGGGGTCTGAATACTTTCCAAATGCACTGTATAAGCAATTTGAACAGAGCAATTGTGATGTCAATTTATCTGTTTCAGGCGGTACTCATGGGACACAGATCTTGGGAAGCGAAACAGGGTAACATATTATGTTTGTATATCGCATTGAATATGTCATACCCTGTGAAAGTGATGTCCACTTCCGCTTTACTTCCGTATCGTTTCCCATGCTGTTTTGAATGGGCTTCGTGGTTATTATTTTTTAATTTATGAAAATGCAGCCATTTTAAAATGTATATAAAATTATATTTGTGTTTGTGGATGAATTGACCTCTACCAAATACCTTTTATGATGTTTTTGCGCTTGAAGACCCGTGTACTATGTTCCTCCACGTTGAAGACAAAAAAAGAATTTAACTACAAAAGTTGAGAAACTCAAGGCTGAGGAGCAGTCACTTCCTGCTTACTTTCTTTGCATGCTCTCGCCACCAAAAATCACTTATTAATTAGCTAAGAGCTTCAGCACCCCGATCAGCGATGGTCAACTGCAAAGTATTTAAAAACAACAAATCTATTCATCGATATTAAATGTATCATTTATTTTTATAATTGTGGTAATTACACCCATATGTGAATTATGTTTAACATAAATGCCACTTTATTTACTTTATTCTAGCTTTATTGAAAAAACCAAAGCAACGGCATGGTCCCAGAACGGTAGCCAGTATGCTGAACCAGAAGGGAAACGAGCAGCAGAACAGCCAGCAACAGAACAGTCAACTTGTGATGATGATCCCTCAGACCTTTGTCATTGGACAGCCTGTAGTACAGTCCATCCGACATCCTACAGTCCCATTCACTCCAACTTCCAGACAACAACTCATGCCTTCCACACTTACCCAACCCGGACCCTCTACCCCCAGCCAACCTATACTCCCTGCTCCTGTCCAATCCTCAACCATAATAGACAGGGTGAATGTTCAGGTAAATGAGAATCTTTCAGCAAAGAAACGCAATCTCAAACCTACTGAGAAATCACAGGCCCCCAAAGAGGTCAAGGATGCTGCAATTGCTGAAAAGTCAGTGGAACAGTCGCCTAAACGCAAGAAAGCCCGTACACAAAGTCCTCCCAAAGGAAACCTGGTTGGCCAACTTTCTAACGTAATTCTGTCCCCTCCACAAACTGCCTGGGTCCTGACGCGCAATGGACTTGTGCCAATCAGTGGCATTGGCATTCAGATGACACCTCAGAATCTACCAGCAAATGCTTTTGCACCTGCTTGTCCATCTCCTATTATTATCAACCAGCAAGTCCCTCTAACACTAAATGCTGCTGCAGCACAGGCCTCCTCCGATGTAACCCATGTCTGCCCATCTCCCTCTGCCTCATCCATAGCACAGGGAACTGCCTCCCCATCTGTTTTCTCCTCTCCCTCCACTACCTTCATAAGCAACACTGCTCCAAGGATGACCAACCCAGTGAACAGCATGAGAATGACTAACCCAGTCCTGCAGACTGTGGCAACCACTGGTCCCCAGCTCAATGCAGTGTCACCTGTTCTCTCTGTTCCCATGAACACGGTCATCTCGGCTCCCATTAGACCACAGACTGGCCCACCACAGGCTTTCGTCCTCAACGTCCCTCCAGGCTCTCTTCCGGCCTCATTCCCTCAGGGAGCCTTCCAAATCGTGCAGCTTTACCCCCCTAAACGTGTCCCTCCACCCCGCAATCCAGAAGTAATACAGTTTGATCCCAACCTGATGTTCATGGAGAACCCGGCCAAAGTGAGCGAGTGGTTGAATGGCAAGAATGGAATTGCGCTTCCGGAGTTGGATGTCACTCTACCCTACCTTCCCCCCTTTGTCAGCAGCCTGAATACCTTTTCGAGTCTCCTGAAATGTAAAACGACATTGGCAATTAGTGCCATGCTGGTCCTGCGCCCAGAGGAGAAAGAGAATCAGGAAGAGGAGCAGCAGGTAGCGGCAGTGCGGAGCCTCGTGGCAGAGCGTTTCATCCATAACCCGGGTTACCTTCTCCTGAAGGCTCGCTTCTTGTCTTGTTTCACCATGCCTGCTCTTCTGGCTACTATCAATCCAGTCAAATTCTCCATGTCTCCCACCACGGACCACAGTGATGTGGAGGAGGAACCTTTCAGGAACTGTCCAGGGATGCAGAATTATACTGTGTATGAACAGCCAACAACACTCCAGGTGAGTTCAGTCTCAAACCAATCCTCCTTCATATGTTCGATACACTGCCTTTCTGTCCTCTTCTCTCACTGAACCTTTGAGCGGATCTTATGTTCTTTTCTCAGGCCCCTCTGCTAAGCACTGATGGAACAGGATCTCCTGCCACCTTCTTCTCCGGAATCACCACAAGAAATAAAAGCCGTGACCTAGACATGGAGTAATTGGAATGGTTTTGGAATGTGTCATCTTACGTGTTAAACCAGGTTTTTGTGTTTAAAAGTTCTTGCCAATTTTGTTGTGATGTCACTGTCATAAAAAGGGATGTTACTAGAAAGAGAAGGTAGCTGTATTCTATGACGTCACTCAATACAGTATAGTTGCTGTTGAAATTGTACTTAATGAATGGTTCATATTTGTACTTGTTTTTGTTCATAATTTAATTATTCTTATACATTGTGTAAAGAGTTATGTTGACCTGTACATATTTTGTAATAAATCATTCTACTTGTTAATAAATGCGTATACATTGTATCTGCAGAGCACATTGGTCAGATCGAACCTCAACAACCAGTTTTTTTGCAGACCACATAGTGGTCACCGAGGGTGACATTTTCATGGTGCATAATAGTTCAAATCTGTCAGAAAATACTAGCTATAAAACTCATTATATTCTGTCACTGTGTTTTATTTTTGGCCAGAAATGTCCTCAAAGGGGTGAACCTTGCCTGTGAATAAATGTTTATTAGCCAGGATGCAAAAGTTTATTAGCCTCAAACTAAGGATGCAAATATTTATTAGCCCAAAGGATTATGCAGTTTCATGAGTGATGTAAAATTCTGGTAACTTTCCCAAAATCCTCAGGTTTTCCAGAAGTCCTGGTTGAAAGATTTTCAGAATCAAGACGGAATAAACAGGAAGTCGTGAATTCTCAAACCACGATTTCTGGAAAAGCTGGGACTTTTGGGAAAGTTACTGGAATTTTGCAACCCTGGTTAAATGGATTAATATTACATTGTGTACATAAACCAGTCAATACTCAAACATATTTATAAACAATATTCTCCCTGATGGGCGAGTAACCTGTTTTCTATATTATTTACAATAAAAATATATTGTACCTTAACTTTAGAAACTACAGTAATCAAGTCAGTGTAATACTGTTTCATCAGCAGAAGTTTTTTTTAACAAATGAGGGAAGGAAGTGATTGAGTCATTGCCTCACAGTCCTTGAACAAGAGGTGTGTACTGCTGCCAATACTCTTATCACTCTAGTCACTCCATTATTTGGTGTTGGTTTATTGAGAATAAAAGAACATGTTGGTAGGTAGATTATTCACAACCACTCAAGAAGGTACTACTATTGTCACACTGACAATTGCACATTATTTTCTTGAAGAGTTTGACTCGGCACACTGTGGCATAAAATGGGGGAAATGAAAAAACTGAAATGACTTCTACAAAAAGGAACTTGACTCTTGTGTCATAAAACAGTATTTCCACATAACAGTTCCACATTTGGATTGGAACCACTTAACCATCTAGATTTTGCTCCCAGTTGATAAACCCTTAGTGAAGGAGTTGTTGAACGTACAGGGACACTGAGACAATCATGACTGACAGTCAGAGTGTGTCAGATATGGAGGATGAGCAGTGCTGGGTCCAGCTGGAGGATTACAGAATGCTGCTGATAAAGACCATTGAGCCGTCGCGAATCACTCCTTACCTGCGTCATTGTAAGGTGCTAAGCAGTGAGGATGAGGAGCAGATATTCAATGACCCCAGTCTGGTCACCCGTCAACGCAAAGTAGGTAAGGCACTGTCCTCTATTTCAGGTTATTGAGCAAACAAGGGGTCAAGTGTTACACTTTCTACTTTGAACTACAATAATGTGGTTGAATTCCAGGTTTGTATTGCAGGCACACTGCTTCTCAGAAGATTGCTATTATCAATTCAGGCATTAAGGGATGTGATAATCTGCTAAATAAATATGACCTGGAATGTGCCCACAATCTCCTGCAATTCATGTCAGTACCTTATTTATAAACCTCGGATCCATGTTCACAGGTGTACTATTGGATATTCTTCAAAGAACTGGACACAAAGGCTATGTGACATTCCTCGAGAGCTTGGAGCTGGACTATCCTCGATTGTATCGCAAAATTACTGGCAAAGAACCTGCCCGGGTCTTTTCTGTACTAGTTGGTGAGTAGCTATACAACATGACGTGTTTCTATAGACATGTTGTGTGTCTATCATGCAAGCTTGTAGATATTTGTGTAAGATATACTGTAGGTAGAATTTTTTTGCCATGATCTTTCAAAGTGCTGGCATCTATGACAATGGATTTGATCCTATAAACAAAACATCCTGTCCTCTCTGACATCATAGACACGGTGGGTGAGTCAGGACTGACTCAGTTCTTGATGAGTGAGGTCACACGTCTGCAGAAGGGCCTGCAGGAAGAACGCCGGCGCAGACAAGAGGCCACATGGGCTGCAGCCACGCAGGAGGACTCCTTACGGCAGCAGCAGGTTAAGGAGAGGGAGCTGCGGAAGCAGCAGGAGCGCGTGCAGTGTATGAGGGAGGAGAGGGACCGGCAATGGGAGGTGGTATGCCACCTGAAGGACGAGAACTACAGCCTGATGCACAACTTAACCAAGCTGAGCGAAGAGAAGAATAGTGCTCTCATGTCCAACCGGGATCTGCAATTGGAGGTGAGATATGGGGGGGCAATAACTATTGGTTTACATTCAGTATAGAAAACCCTCTGCAGTCCGACCAGTGGAGACATTTGTTATAGAACAGCACAAAGTCAATCCGCAACAACGAAAACAGTTTTGATGGGATTTTCATTGCTCACTAGATAGAAAAGCTGAAGCACAGCCTGATGAAGGCAGAGAGTGACTCGAAAATCCAACGCAAGCAAACTGTGAACCTGAAGAATGCCATTGAGGAGAGACCCAGTCAGGACATGATTTGGCAGCTCCAGAGACACAACGATCTGCTCACAGTGCGCATCCAGGAGCTGGAGAGCTCAGCTCAGGTACGTTTGATCTGTTCTCAATCAGTTTCGGGGGGGGGGGGGGGGCTGCAGCTCTGGCAAACCCAAACACATCAACTTATGGCAAAACCACTAACTATTGGTTTACATTTTAAGTATAGAAAGACCTCTGTTGCCGGACATGTTGAGACATTCATTATAGAACAGCACAAAGTCAGTCGACAACAATTAAAAAAAAAAAAGAATAACAGCTTGGAGTGGGATTTTGTTTCAGTGATCATTTCTCAGTAAATGTTTAGATATGCAGTGAAATAAAAAGGACACTGCACTGCACTGGACACATTTTGGAATAATAGCTAGGAGTAGCCTTTTGTGCACCACAAGAAAAATGTCTTCACAAATAAAGTGATTGTTCAGATGCAGAATTGTACCATTTTTACATTACTGAGCCAAGCCGAGCCAAGTTGTGCTGGCTTGGTTAGGCATCCACTATAGTTTGTTGGAACTGTGCTCAAAAGGACAACGTGAAAAGAAAATATGAGCCAGCACAGTTACAGTTCATGTCGGTACGGTAGTGTGAAAAATGTATTGGATTGAGTGAGTAGTGTGACAGGATTAATCTATATGTTCCAGCAGGGGACAGCTCCAGCCCCCTTGGATCAAGAGAAGCTGAGCGTTGAGAGTCTGGAGAACTACAAGCAGCACTCTCAGGCTCAGCACCAGGAGCTGGTCAACAACATCTACAACCTACGCAGAGATCTGCACGATGCTGAGGCACTACGGAATCGGGTACACATCACGGCCTGATGCACTGAGCACTGCTTAGGAATAGCTGTAGGAGAAGACTACTAATTACATTGAATTTCTAAAATATAAGCTATTCAACTGCTCTTTCAACACAAGTGCAGGAGGAACAAAAAATTCCAAACACAAATTATATTATTTCCTCAAAAATGATGATCTTGAGCATCAGGATGAATATATTTCCTTATTTTTGTAATCTGCCCAAGCGTGTTCCTCATTCATTGGAATAGCTGATTGTGCGTAGTTAAATTGTTCAAGTGGTGTCTTCCAATGTCACAAGTTATGGTGTTCCAATTGTAATATATAGGTTTGATTTGTTCTTGCAGTACTTGGAGGCGAAGGAGGTTCTTGAGTTGAAGTGCACAACATTAAAGAAAGATGCAAAAATGTATCGTGACCGAATGGAGGACATCCTGAAACAGATGGATGAGGTTATCAGGGAGAGAGACAAGGTGAACATGGTGTGATTTTAGGACTGTGATTCTTGGACCTCACTGTCTTTGGAAATCCCAACTTCCCCTTTACTTAGTCTCCAAATGACATCAAAGTGAAAATTCAACATCAGTGAAGGTTAGGATTCACCCCATACTGCGTATTTCTTTCATCTAGAAGAATTTTGACTTCTTTTGATAAAAATGTAAGAGTTGACTATCTGTGTGGTTGTGATCAGAAGCTCATCCGCACCATTGCCATTTGTTTCATATAAACCATTACAGCAAAGCAAACCAAAGCTTTTGTTTTGCGGTAGGCCATCGCCTCTCGAGAGGAGTACCACCAGGAGAATTCACGGAGCCTCCAGGAGAAGGACCAGTACCGGAAGCAGATTCGGGAGCTGGGTGAGCGCTGTGATGAGCTGCAGGTCCAGTTGTTCCGGACTGAGGCAGAGGTTATGGCTCTACAGACCAGGCTTCACATTAACACCTGCTCCCCACATGATGTGAGAATGGATTCCACCAACCACTTCCATTTAGATCTGTCTTTTAACTCAAACATAAAATATGTCATCAGAATCACTGAACTGGCATTGCTAGTTTATCAGATTCTATCTTAATTCGCTTTTGTTTCTGTTTTTTTATGTTTATAAAGGATAGCGTAGGATATCCTATTGATTTTGGAAATGTATTTATATTGATTTATGGTTTCCCTCTCAGATGTCAGACTTTGAGAATGGTTCCTTGCTGATATTGTAAATGTAATTTGCTTCCTGATTTACAACAAATGTTGTCCATGCAGTATTATTATGTTTGCAATGTTCAGGGATCTGAATAATTCTACTTCTACTTTTGACCTCTCTGTGTTTCCTCTATTACAAATTACCAGCAATAATCCATCCACTTTGGCAGCTCGTGTTTGCTTGTCTCTGCAACCCACTTTATTGAGTGTTCTCTTTCTGTGTGTTCTCTGCAACAGAAAAGCCAGACCAGTGAGGAAGACTGCAGAGATACATTAACCGAAGGCAAGAAGTCTATGACAAGTGACAAATAATCACGACAACAAAAAATTCAACAATGATCAGAAAAGTTATACTTTTTGTGTTCATGGTTATCATAAGCTTAGCTTGATATACGATTTCACCATGCTTTTTGAACTCCCAGCATTCTATGTTGTTAACTAAAAAAATCTTTATCACAGCTAGTAGTGGGGACCTGCAATGTCAGACATCGGGGGAGTATGATGTGTGCATTGCTTTGCAAGTCCACCCGTTGTGTGCAGAAGGGTCCCCGGAGGATAATATCTCAGGAGTAAGTACCTTCAATTGTTTCTCTTGACTAGTTCACATGTGTCTGGCCTGGGGCTGTGAGGTTTTCTTATTATATAATAAGCCACTTGTTATAGTAGTAACAGCAACTGAACCTCAATTATCTGCATTGAACACACTTCACATTTTAGCCCCTAGAAAAACATATTTCAGTTTAAAAAGGAAAATAATATGAAGTTTATGGTTACTGTGTATTGTATATGTATTTTGCTTTGCTCCACGTGACAGGAAAGAGCTTTATCAGAGGATGAGCCCTCAGACTGCAGCAAGCCCAGAGAGAGGTGTAACTTCTACTACAGAAGGTTGGCAAGTTTATATGTTTTAGAGAACACCACATAAGGACATTTACTGAAAATGCAGTATCTGTATTTTGTCATAAATTGTCTCCATAGGGGTAAAACTGCTATGCCCTGCAATGGGTTATGTATGGGAGTGATGTAAAGTGACTTTTCTGCTGCTTGTGTTATCCTGTTCTTTGTAAATATATATATATACACACTACCGTTCAAAAGTTTGGGGTCACTTAGAAATGTCCTTGTTTTTGGAAAGAAAAGCAATTTTTTGGGGCAGAGTTGCAAAGAAAAATCCATATCTCAGACTGGCTAATAAAAAGAAAAGATTAAGATGGGCAAAAGAACACAGACACTGGACAGAGGAACTCTGCCTAGAAGGCCAGCATCACAGAGTCACCTCTTCACTGTTGACGTTGAGACTGGTGTTTTGCGGGTACTATTTAATGAAGCTGCCAGTTAAGGACTTGTGAGGCGTCTGTTTCTCAAACTAGACACTCTAATGTACTTGTCCTCTTGCTCAGTTGTGCACCGGGGCCTCCCACTCCTCTTTCTATCCTGGTTAGAGCCAGTTTGTGCGGTTCTGTGAAGGGAGTAGTACACAGCGTTGTGCGAGATCTTTAGTTTCTTGGCAATTTCTCACATGAAATAGTCTTCATTTCTCAGAACAAGAATAGATTGACGAGTTTCAGAAGAAAGTTCTTTGTTTCTGGCCATTTTGAGCCTGTAATCGAACCCACAAATACTGATGCTCCAGATACTCAACTAGTCTAAAGAAGGCCAGTTTTATTGCTTCTTTAATCAGCACAACAGTTTTCAGCTGTGCTAACATAATTGCAAAAGGGTTTTCTAATGATCAATTAGCCTTTTAAAATGATAAACTTGGATTAGCTAACACAACGTGCCATTGGAACACAGGAGTGATGGTTGCTGATAATGGGTCTCTGTACGCTTATGTAGATATTCCATAAAACATCTGCCGTTTCCAGCTACAATAGTCATTTACAACGTTAACAATGTCTACACTGTATTTCTGATCATATTTGATGTTATTTTAATGGACAAAAAATTTGCTTTTCTTTAAAAAACAAGGATAAGTGACCACAAACTTTTGAACGGTAGTATATATATACATATATATAATGATTTCATTCCTTAACAACAGGAAACGTGCCCTTAGGAGGTCAAAGGCCACATGCAAGGAATGCAAACCTTGTGTCCTGGACAACAGCTGTGGAAGTGACAACACTGACACGGATGGGATGTGACTGAGGGGGGGCAGAGGAGTGGCTGGGGGACATGGCAAGGTCCTTCAGAATCATAGGCTAGTTTACTTTCCTTAACAAAAATATTTGAATTATTAAATCAATTGAAATAATAATTTTGTTGAAATGATGTACAGTACTAGTCAAAAGATTGGACACCTGTTCATTCAAGGGTTTTTCTTTATTTTACTATTTTCTACATTGTAGAATAATAGTGAAAACATCAAAACTATGAAATAACACATATGGAATCATGTAGTAAGCAAAAAAGTGTTAAACAAATCAAAATATATTCTTCAAAGTAGCCACCCTTTGCCTTGATGACAGCTTTGCACACTCTTGGCATTCTCTCAACCAGCTTCACCTGGAATCCTTTTCCAACAGTCTTGAAGGAGTTCCCACATATGCTGAGCACTTGTTGGCTGCTTTTCCTTCACCCTGCAGTCCAACTCATCCCAAACCATCTCAATTGGGTTGAGATTGGGTGATTGTGGAGTGCTCTGTCATCTGATAGAGCACTCCATCACTCTCCTTCTTGGTCAAATAGCCCTTAAACAGCCTGGAGGTGTGTTGGGTCATTGTCCACTAAGCGCAAACCAGATGGGATGGTGTATCATTGCAGAATGCTGTGATAGCCATGCTGGTTAAGTGTGCTTTGAATTCTAAATAAATCACTGACATTGTCTCCAGCAAAGCAGCCCCACACCACCACACCTCCTCCATGCATCACGGTGGAAACAACAAATGCGGAGAATATCCGTTCACCTACTCTGCATCTCACAAAGACACAGCGGTTGGAACCAAAAATCGCAAATTTGGACTCATCAGACCAAAGGACAGATTTCCACCAGTCTAATGTCCATTGCTTGTGTTTCTTGGCAAGCAAGTCTCTTCTTCTTATTGGTGTCCTTTAATAGTGGTTTCTTTGCAGCAATTCGACCATGAAGGCCTGATTCACACGGTCTCCTCTGAACAGTTGATGTTGAGATGTGTCTGTTACTTGAACTCTGTGAAGCTTTTATTTGAGCTGCAATTTCCGAGGCTGGTAACTCTAATGAACTTATCCTCTTCAGCAGAGGTAACTCTGGGTCCTCCTTTCCTGTAGCAGTCCTCATGAGGGCCGGTTTCATCATAGCGCTTGATGGTTTTTGCGACTGCACTTGAAGAAACTTTCAATGTTTTCCAGAATGACTGAGCTTCATGTCTTAAAGTAATAATGGACTGTTGTTTCTCTTTGCTTATTTGAGCTGTGCTTGCCATAATATGGACTTGGTCTTTTACCAAATAGGGCTATCTTCTGTATACCACCCCTACCTTGTCACAATACAACTGATTGGCTCAAACACATTCAAAAGTAAAGAAATTCCACAAATTAACTTTTATCAAGGCACACCTGTTAATTGAAATGCGTTCCAGGTGACTACCTCATTAAGTTGGTTGATAGAATGCTAAGAGTGTTTAAAGCTGTCATCAAGGCAAAGGGTGGCTACTTTGAAGAATCTCAAATATAAAATATATTTTGTTTTGTTGAACACTTTTTTGGTTACTACATGATTCAGTATGTGTTATTTCATAGATTTGATGTCTTCACTATTATCCTACAATGTAGAAAAAAGTCTAAATAAAGAAAAACCCTTGAATGAGTAGGTGTGTCCAAACTTTTGAATGTTACTGTATATATTTACTCTTTGTATTGTTCTAATAAAATTGCAATATTTTGAACTGTGACTGCATGATGAATGTGTTTCTGTATGCAAGTTACTTGTACCAGAGACGGTATAGAAGCCTTCCTCTAATATCTTTGCTTGTACTTCTTAATGTGCATTTTTTGTCATGCAAAAGCAGAGGAAAGTGGATAATGTAGCTAGTACGAAAGGCAAAGAAAAGTTGAATGGTTTGTCACTAGTTACTACAGCCACAAAGTCAAAATTAGGTATTTTGTAAAAATTCAAGAAAACTTAGCATTTGCTTTTTGCTCTTAATTTAAGGTTAGGCATAAGGTTAGCAGTGTGGTTAAGGTTAGGATTCAGTTTTGTTTTAAAATCATATTTTAAGATGATACATTTTAGAAATGGCCGTGGTTTATGACTTGTGTCTGTGGTAACTAGTGACGTAAGAGGTGCGGCAGATAGCCTAGCGCTTAAGAGCGTTGGGCCAGGAACCGAATTTTTTAAAAATCTTTATTTTAACAGGGAAAACAGACTGAGACCTGGATCTCTTTTACGGCTGTGCCCTGTGTAAACATGTTGACATGTACAGTTTTAGGCATACAGACAAGAATATTTCAAACATACAAAACAAAGACACAATTCAACAGAAACAATCACAGACAACATCATATTGATCCTCCAGAGTGTCTAACTTAAGTTAGATCTGCAGTTTGTTCCATAAATAAGGCGCAAAGGAACTAAAGGCAGTCCTACCCAACTCTGTGGAGACCGCAGGAGTCTCTAATGTAATCCACATCTGTGATCTGGTTTTAAAATTTGTATATCTAGTGGAAATTAATGATGATATACAGTGCCTTGCGAAAGTATTCGGCCCCCTTGAACTTTTCGACCTTTTGCCACATTTCAGGCTTCAAACATAAAGATATAAAACTGTAATTTTTTGTGAAGAATCAACAACAAGTGGGACACGATCATGAAGTGGAATGAAAGTTATTGAATATTTGAAACTTTTTTAACAAATAAAAAACTGAAAAATTGGGCGTGCAAAATTATTCAGCCCCCTTAAGTTAATACTTTGTAGCACCACCTTTTGCTGCGATTACAGCTGTAAGTCGCTTGGGGTATGTCTCTATCAGTTTTGCACATCGAGAGACTGAAATTTTTGCCCATTCCTCCTTGCAAAACAGCTCGAGCGCAGTGAGGTTGGATGGAGAGCGTTTGTGAACAGCAGTTTTCAGTTCTTTCCACAGATTCTCGATTGGATTCAGGTCTGGACTTTGACTTGGCCATTCTAACACCTGGATATGTTTATTTGTGAACCATTCCATTGTAGATTTTGCTTTATGTTTTGGATCATTGTCTTGTTGGAAGACAAATCTCCGTCCCAGTCTCAGGTCTTTTGCAGACTCCATCAGGTTTTCTTCCAGAATGGTCCTGTATTTGGCTCCATCCATCTTCCCATCAATTTTAACCATCTTCCCTGCCCCTGCTGAAGAAAAGCAGGCCCAAACCATGATGCTGCCATCACCATGTTTGACAGTGGGGATGGTGTGTTCAGGGTGATGAGCTGTGTTGCTTTTACGCCAAACATAACGTTTTGCATTGTTGCCAAAAAGTTCGATTTTGGTTTCATCTGACCAGAGCACCTTCTTCCACATGTTTGGTGTGTCTCGCAGGTGGCTAGTGGCAAACTTTAAACAACACTTTTTATGGATATCTTTAAGAAATGGCTTTCTTCTTGCCACTCTTCCATAAAGGCCAGATTTGTGCAGTATACGACTGATTGTTGTCCTATGGACAGAGTCTCCCACCTCAGCTGTAGATCTCTGCAGTTCATCCAGAGTGATCATGGGCCTCTTGGCTACATCTCTGATCAGTCTTCTCCTTGTATGAGCTGAAAGTTTAGAGGGACGGCCGGGTCTTCGTAGATTTGCAGTGGTCTGATACTCCTTCCATTTCAATATTATCGCTTGCACAGTGCTCCTTGGGATGTTTAAAGCTTGGGAAATCTTTTTGTATCCAAATCCGGCTTTAAACTTCTCCACAACCGTATCTCGGACCTGACTGGTGTGTTCCTTGTTCTTCATGATGCTCTCTGCGCTTTAAACGGACCTCTGAGACTATCACAGAGCAGGTGCATTTATACGGAGACTTGATTACACACAGGTGGATTCTATTTATCATCATTAGTCATTTAGGTCAACATTGGATCATTCAGAGATCCTCACTGAACTTCTGGAGAGAGTTTGCTGCACTGAAAGTAAAGGGGCTGAATAATTTTGCACGGCCAATTTTTCAGTTTTTTATTTGTTAAAAAAGTTAGAAATATCCAATAAATTTCATTCCACTTCATGATTGTGTCCCACTTGTTGTTGATTCTTCACAAAAAATTACAGTTTTATATCTTTATGTTTGAAACCTGAAATGTGGCAAAAGGTCGAAAAGTTCAAGGGGGCCGAATACTTTCGCAAGGCACTGTATATGGAGGTAGTTTTAAAAGAAGCGCTTTATAAATAAACAAGAGAGCATGTTGCTCTCGCCTCACAGATAGAGAGGCCCAACCCACATGTTGATATAGGATACAGTGATGAGTTTTGTAACTATCACCCGTGATAAACCTGAGTGCACAATGGTAAATAGCATCCAGTGGTTTTAATATGTTTGCCGATGCATGCATATAGATAATATCACCATAATCTAAAACGGACATAAAAGTAGCCTGCACAATTTGTTTTCTATTTACAAAGGACAGACAAGCCCTGTTTCTGTAAAGGAACCCTATCTTGAATTTGAGCTTTTTTCCCAATTCAGTAACATGTTTTTTAAAAGAAAGCCTATCATCTAACCATACCCCTAAATATTTATATGCAGAGACCTGTTTGATTTGAGTACCATCCAAGCTAGTGATTACAAAAGTGTTTCTAACTGAGAAATTAGACCTAGAAAAAAACATGACATTTGTTTTCTTAGCATTTAAAACAAGTTTAAGCTGTAAAAGAGACCCCTGTAGTATCCTAAAATCAGACTCCAACTGCATTAAAGCTTGGTCCGCTGTTGGAGCAATAGAGTACATCACTGTGTCATCTGCATATAAATGGAATTTACAATATCTGACATCATCACCAATGTTGTTTATATAAAGTGAGAACAATAGTGGGCCAATTATTGAACCCTGAGGGACCCCTTTAAGTAACTGTAAGGAGTCAGACTTGACCCCGTCGACCATGAATGGTAGTTCATTCGAATCCCCGAGCCAACTAGGTGAAAAATCTGTCAATGTGCACTTGAGCAAAGCATTTAACCCTAATTGCTCCTGCAAGTCGCTCTGAATGAGAGCGTCTGCTAAATGACTAAAATGTCAATGTAAAATGTAAGTTAAACTACAATTTGTATAGAATTATTTGGTGAAGAGGTGTGGTACACACTTTATTTTATTTATTTTTATTTCACCTTTATTTAACCAGGTAGGCAAGTTGAGAACAAGTTCTCATTTACAATTGCGACCTGGCCAAGATAAAGCAAAGCAGTTCGACAACATACAAAAACACAGAGTTACACATGGAGTAAAACAACATACAATCAATGATACAGTAGAAAAAAATAAGACTATATACAATGTGAGCAAATGATGTGAGATAAGGGAGGTAAAGGCAAAAAAGGCCATGGTGGCAAAGTAAATAAAGTATAGCAAGTAAAACACTGGAATGGTAGATTTGTTATTTGAAGAAAGTTCAAAGTTAAAATATAAATAATATGGTGCAAAGGAGCAAAATAAATAAAATAAATAAAGTAGGGGAAGAGGTAGTAGTTTGGGCTAAATTATAGATGGGCTATGTACAGGTGCAGTGATCTGGGAGCTGCTCTGATAGCTGGTGCTTAAAGCTAGTGAGGGAGAAAGCTAGTGCACTAAATGCGCAAACTGTTTGGAATTTATGCACACAAACGGTTGCAATGTTTGCATCATTGGTTTGAATTTTGTGGCACGGAATTAAAGATTTTCACAAACGTTGCTTCAAAGACAGTACAGTATGAAGATAGGAAGAAACTGCTTCTCCAATAGAAATCCCCGATCACTTTTGTAGGGGACGTCATGGCGACTTTGGCTAGCTAAGCGCATGCGTAGATTGACGTCATCGGGTCTCTCGCATCAATCTCCGCTTATGCAGGCCTTCAAAACAAATGCACTCCTTCAATATAATAACATTATTTTTGAGGAAAATGAAAACGGGTCAGTTTGTAACTTTCACAAGGTTGGAGTAATAACATGTTCAACTACTTAAGACATTGTCTCGAATCTAGGATGTGCCTTCAGATTTTGAGAAAATGAACAGCTAAGGAAGAATTTTCACATCTCTTATTGATTTCAACCTTCCCAAGTTCTCTCACGTCACCCCGCTCCTCCGCTCTCTCCACTGGCTTCCAGTTGAAGCTCGCATCCGCTACAAGACCATGGTGATTGCCTACGGAGCTGTGAAGGGAACGGCACCTCCATACCTTCAGGCTCTGATCAGGCCCTACACCCAAACAAGGGCACTGCGTTCATCCACCACTGGCCTGCTGGCCCCCCTACCTCTGAGGAAGCACAGTTCCCGCTCAGCCCAGTCAAAACTGTTCGCTGCTCTGGCACCCCAATGGTGGAACAAGCTCCCTCACGACGCCAGGACAGCGGAGTCAATTACCACCTTCCGGAGACACCTGAAACCCCACCTCTTTAAGGAATACCTAGGATAGGATAAAGTAATCCTTCTAACCCCCCCCCCCCCCCCCCCCCCTTAAAATATTTAGATGCACTATTGTAAAGTGGTTGTTCCACTGGATATCATAAGGTGAATGCACCATTTTGTAAGTCGCTCTGGATAAGAGCGTCTGCTAAATGACTTAAATGTAAATGTAAATGATTTCTCAACCCCCAAAGCCCAGCCTGGTCTGCTTAAGCCTCCCTGGAAGTCTCTCGATGTTGCGTCTCTGGGTTTAGAAACTCTGTGTTTACTTGTTACAAATGAACCCGAGATAGCTTCGAGGATCTGTTGTCATAGCGACGAATGGACGCTCTGCCTGGGTCAGATGGAATCGTGAGTTCGCATCCTAGCTAAACTCAATCGAACTTGAGCTAATAACGTGATAGCCAAATAAGTATTAACTCTATATTATAAAGCTAAAATAGAGAACAATGTATTGTCATGCAATGTATATTTTCAACTACGACTAGGCTTGGCGCTTGAGCTGTTTTGCAAAGTAACGTTACTGAAGTAGCAAATAACGTTAGCTAACGTTACAGTAGCTGCTTGATTACATTGCATGTTTAGGTAAGCTACGCAAAACTCCTGTCTCGACATTATGGCTGAGACTCGTGTCATTCCAAGTGGGAAAGTCTACCGCCAGATGTTTGACGCCCAGGTAGGCTATAGGTTGTTTATTGATATGAAATGCTTTAAAAGTTTCGTAGTGTCTATGTTGTTGCACGTTAATGCCACGCATCAATTTTATCCTCAGGTTCAGCTGTCAAGGTCTCTACATGATACTCGGAGGAAACGTGAGACTAATGAAGGATTCTTACCAAGGGACAACCCTCCTCTTAGTAGGGACACAGACACTGGTCTGCAGCAGCAGATTAGAAGTCTTCAGACTGAAACCCACCAATGCTCAGAGGAAATGGCTGTTAGGTACAGGCACTGTGGAATACAAGTTGCATCCTTCATACATACTCAGAACACATTCCCCACTGGGCACAGATGTAAATGCTATGCCTAATTTCATTTAAATGACATTGAAACAACATTGATTGAACCAGTGTGTGCCCAGTGGGTCATCGCGTATTGTCAATTTGTAATATGCATGTACTTTTGAAGGGTGTGTGAGTCTGTCTGACCCTGTTTGACACCACAGGTACCAACTGTTCTCAGGCATCAAGCATTGCCAGACGACTGAGGAGCAGCTTGTTGAGGAGGAGATCCGTGGACTACCTGACCATGTTGGCAAGTAGCACACTAAAGTTTTGCAGGCTTAAACATAAGAGGGTGGGTGATGAATGATGGTAGGCGAATGCAGACTTGTGCTTGTTTTGCCTGAGGTTATTGATCCCTTCCTTCTTATCTCCGCAGTGGCAGAAAAGCCAGGGTCAGACATCATTGAACGCCTGATGGAGAAAAAGCAGAGGAACCACCTAGAGGCTGTGGCACAGTTGTACAGGGACCTTTCTGTGCTCAGTGTGGTAGGCACCTCATATTCACTACGGTGTCAAGTTTGAGTTTATATATTGAAGCAGTCATAGGCATAGTATAATAAAAAAAAAGTGATTTACTGTAAGTTAGTACAATACAATTTTGAGGTATTCAATGTAATGGCTTAGTAATTATAATTATTACTATAATTCTAGTAGTTTAGAAGTGACACAATGCCTTATTGCTCGCAGGAGTATGAGACATTATTCAGGAAAACTGGGCAAGAGGTGCTGCACCAACTCTCAGTGTATGATGGCAATGTGGAGAGACAAATGCAGAGGATTGAAAATCTTTCTGATTTGGAGAAGTTCACCTTACAGGTCAGAATAGCCTTAAATGGCTTCTCGTTTCATGACATCAATAGGATAAATAACCAACAGCAACAATTTGAATTGTCACAACTTCTCTTACAGGGACTTCATGACTTCTGGGATACAGTGAAACAAGAGTCAGTGATTAGGAGGAAGTGGATCAAGGATCTGGATGATACCCTGGCTAAGTATGAGTCTGACAGAACAGCCATGGTGAGTCTTATACAACAGTACTATAAATTATCACTATGTAAATTACTTGATATTGTTCTTGACATTTTTCTATTGCTGTCCAGATTGCAGCATTGCTGAGAAAATACACAGGGAAACTGGAAAAGATCTGCTACGTAATGCCTTCGGATATCCACCGACTGATCAATAGAGAAGCCATGGTAGGATGTTCTTGGTGCATTATCATCAAGGTAGTGTAGAAATGACACTAACTGCAGTGCACGGAGACACTCATGTCGCCTCCCTCCGCAGATGATAAACCAGGCTATTCTAGCAAATAGACGAGCAGTGGCCAAGCTCTACCTGAACCTGATGGAGAATGATCTACAGAAGGAGGTATTCCACCGACTCAGATGGGAGGACAAACTGCAAGACTGGAAGAGCTTTAAGGTCCTTGGTGTGGTCAGCAGGTTCAAGTAGGTTGTTTCTTCAGTGTTCAACAAATTCATTAATCTCTTCCATGGAACATCTAGTAGGCTATTCTCTGTCTTTAACTTTGACTACCAAAAAAAGTCTGCCTCCTTATATTTGAGTTGTGATATTTAGTGGTGTTATAATTCTTGCTTAACTTCTAAATCCTATCAACTTTTTGGCATTAGAGATTTCATGGGAAGCCCTCCAATCCAGTGTCCCAAGGACGTACAAGCTATTCTGGACACCATGAGTGCAGCACAGCAATCTTTTAGAGAAAGACGCATCAAAATTCTTCAGTCACTCACGTGAGTCAGCAGGCAATTTCCCCTTGTTGTGAGACGAGTCAGTATGTCACACTTAGTTCGGGATACATTAGACAGATATGACGATAATGATTGATTCATTGTGTCTGGGTTTATTTGTAGTGCCATGATACCTCCAAGATGTTCAAAGACTCTAATCACTGACTGGTATAAGTCTTTGTCATCTGTCAACGAGCAAATTGGTGAGCAAATCCTTGTTCTATACTTTCTTAATATTATGTTTATATACACGTTTATATGCGCGTTCTGTGTTTTACATTTCTATGTTTCCTCAGATTGTATGCACATTGAATCAATGAGGAAGCTACATTCTTATTATGAAAATACCTGGCAAGAATGCCTAGCTGAGGTAGAACAAGTCAAGGTACATATCGGTCATGTTTTTCTTTTCCACCTTTTAGATCATCTTATTTAAAGCCCATCTTGGGACTGATTCTGGAAATTAGCACGAGCTAATGCATGATGGTGCAATGCACCTGACTCTTGATAATTCATTGTGTCAATGTTTTAATTGTATCTGCCCCTATAAAATCAAATATTATTATATTATCTTTGAATAATAAATATTTCTCATTTAATTTGCTAATCTGTAAATGTACCCTGTAACCATGTCAAAGTCACATTTTCCTTTCCATTGGTTTACTTAGAAAGAGATTACTACATATGGGGTTTCTCCAGAAGAGATCCAGCATACTGTTAATGCTGAGTTCCTGCCTCTGATTGGGAAATGCCAGAGCCAGACCGAGGAGCACCTTGCCACCATGGATGTAAGTCCTGGGAAAAGACAAAGACAACAACAGAACTGTGTTTTTCATTCATCCTGTTAAAGGTTGGTAATGCCCTGACTTTCCGTCTCTTACCCCAGAGAGCGTTTGAGTCTTTGGCCAAGAGAGCTGCTGTGCTAAGTAAGTCACTTTTCAAATTCACACGTGGGGCATCTCACCTGTGGGAGGTGCACAGTGCCGGGCTGCAGAGGAGGGAGCAGCAGCTGCAAGACCAGCTGGACGAGGTGCGCTACAGTCAGGAGCATGAAATCCAGGTGAGCCTCATTCCCAGTTCCCACCACCAGCCCCCCCCCCAGCACTGCCCTGCCACCACAAGGACCAAGGATACTGATAGCAGAACAAGGCCCCCTGATAACTCCCACTGGTGTCTGTTTTCCAGAAGAAGGAGGCTCATCTTGATGTTATGTTGGACAGACTGAGACAGGAGAGCACTGAAGAAGCACTCAAAATCACGCTGGAGAAGACTCTACACTCCCTGGATGAAATAAAACTTGTGTAGGCTACTATTGGCTGTTTTTCCAGAAATGTAATAGTATTTCTCTAAAGAAGGAGTTTTTCCTAGCATGGTCCCAACTTCACATGCAGACTAGGCGTTTCCTACAGCTGTGGTATGATTTCCGTAGATACATGCACTTCTACAAAGAAGAGGTGGACACAGTGGAGAGTTATCCTGCCATGGTCTTGGAGGAGCTGCACTCTTACAGCTCCGCTGTCAGTCGATTCTTCAACGTCAAGGAGATATATACCGGTAGTCAGGTACGGATTTAAGATGTAAAGCAAGCCACTATTACTATAAAGATTAGCCTTGTACAGACGATTTGTTAATCACTTTAAGGGTCTATCTTTTAACCACAGGACTCTGAGGAACTTCGCTCCCTTTATCCCGTCATAAACCTTGGTGAGTTGGATATTGTCTTTTAGCAGCAGTCAATTTCAATGCTGTGACATTACTTCAGGATCCTATGTATGAGCAAACGTTTGTGTGATGTTGGATCAATAGATTTAAGTGGGAGGGCCAGTGTGAAGAGGACAAGACAGACCACTGTACAGGGAAGGAAACGTTGTCCGGGAGGATTCCAGAAAAGTCCAAATCCAGCACATTCATCCTTTGATGAATTTGACACTGAGGTTCAAATCCATGCAAAAACACAAACTGCTACTTTTATTTTACCATGGCAGTGTAGGCATGGAATATAAATTGTTTCTCCTTGCTGTAGGATGACATTGATTCCCATTGGGAGTTTCTTGACTCTCAGTCCAGTGAGTCATTCTGCACCTCTAAAGGCAATGTGTACAACGGTCAGAGCTTTGTCTCTCAATGGGACACGGAGCAGGATCCCATTCCATCTGAGATGGAGTTGGTTGTGTTCCCCAGAAGTCTTCTTGCGGATCTACAAAAAGAGTACAGGCCTGGATAAAACCATTTATCTGTAGTACTTGTCATTAGTTACTGTTGAAGGATAGCCTCTTTCTGAACAATGTCCCTCTTTCCTCGTAGTATACGTCTGTTGTTTTTCAACCACCTCGAAGAGAGATATCAGACTGCTCTCACCAACACGATGAATATTGTGGCAGCCAAGAAGGAAGCACTGAAGTCAGAGCAGGATCTCCGACTGCACCTCCACCAACCACGGGCTAAGAGAATCGAGGTGGACATCCACAATGTCCGTGCTGGTGAGAAGATTAACCCATCTCACCTTCAAAGTCCACTCTAAATAAAGAGTCCCAGTAGTTTACTGTAAATTAATGTACATTTGTCTGTCTGCCCTCTTTAGCAGAACTGGTACTGCACAGAGATCGTGTGGATAGGCACTGTAAAGGCATCTTGCAGGCCCTTGGCAACTGCCGAACGGACTTCCACGAACTCCAGATTCGACAGCACAAACTGACTGAGGACTTCAGATCCCAGATTTACAGCATGGAGGATGTCTTTACCTATGCCACCAAGTCAGACGTGTAAGGACATTTGTGGTTATCTAACAAAACGTTTAGAACATCCATTTACGAGCAGTAATTATGTATTTTGTTGTACTTTTTCTTTTTCTCTTTATCAATGCATCACTGCTCATCTCTGTCCTCAGGCTGGTTGGGCTATGTGGTACGCTGCAATCCAATTTGGAGAGCCACATGAACATCATTCAGGCATCACAGAGAAACTTCAGACAGACTCTGGAGTCCAAGCTGGATGGCCTAAGAGAGACCAACGTCCAGTTAATCAAATCCTTTAAGTAGGAGTTGTTCCTCTATACTTTTTTAATAGGGTGTCAAAGTACGGATTATTTTGTAAATGATGGCCTTTATGCCTGCAGGCTGTTCTCAGATGGAGGGAACTTCACACCCAAAGAGATAGAGGCGCATCACAAACGGATTGAGAAAATGGTTAAACGTATCGACACCAACGATGAGGCTATAATGCTGGATATGGAGGGGACAGAGTCCAAGTGTCTGGAGCTGGTATGAACTTTAACTAAGCCCAAAGAAAAGTCACATTACATTTGTTTTGACCCAGATTATTTCAGTGTTACATATTTGTGCTGAGCTTTGCCATACCAATGTTGCATTTACCCCTTAGGCGAAGGATGTGATAAACAGATTTGAGGAGAAATTCCACTTTTTGACAGTGGATTTGAAATTTCTGGAGAAAATCCAAGGAATGCTAACAAATACACAGGTTCAGATAAAAACAGAGGTACATTATTATATCTGTTCTGCCCGCCTCTCATGATATCTCTCGTTTACCGTCTTGCATCCCTCTCTTGCCATTACTCATATCTTAACATACACCCACAGGTCAAAATGTGTCTGCTTCTATTTTACAGGCAACAAAGAGCAACATGCAAAATAAGAAAATCAACAGCCTCCTGACAGAGTTAAAAAGTATGGTAGATACTTGTGCCAGAAGCAGTCCAGAAAAGGTACTAAACTCAATCCAAATGTGTGCTGATTGATTTATATTTTTCTCTTGTAAAAGACTACTAGACAGAGCATCGCACATTATTTTTTCGCATCAATAACAGCATATTTGTACTAATTGTCCTAATATATGTTCATTCAATTTCCCTCTTGTAGACAGTGACAACAGATGATGTTTTCACTTTTACGTGGTCTATAATAGAGGAATTGAGGGCACGATGCCATTATCTTGAATGCTTTTTGGTAAGTGTGTTGCAATGGATATAAAGTCTTCTATATAAACATACATAAAGACAGCTTACCCAAAAGCACATTGTTATATGAGAAATGGAATGTAGCGGATTTTACAATGTTGTTGTTGATCCATAGTTTTTATTGTTGCATTGACCATGGCTGAGGTCCAGCTAGGGTTTACTGCAGTGTGTTTTGTGTGCAGAACCCTTCCATGGCAGTACTGATGCCTGAATGCCCTCTCCAGGGGGCCTTCGCTGTAGCAGCACGCCCCAAGTCCCGCAAGTCAGCAAGCCCTGCCATAGACGGTCTGCTCCAGCCCAGCCGCATGGGGGTGTCCTTCATGGATGATGTGGCCGTGGGGGTCATCAGGGGACTGCTGAGGTCAGAGAGAAGCTCACACAGCCTCTAATAATATAATCGGTAACTCTGTTTATAAGGCCATAGAGAATCATGTTCATACAGACAGTATTAATTTAGGAATGCGGCTGTCAGAACTCCCTGGTCAAAGACGAGTATTAAGTCCAAATAGGCCAATTTAATGACTGATCTTTTACATGAGAAATGCAGTGAAGAGGAGAACTGACATACTCTGATGATTCCTCAGGCTAAGCAAGCCTAAAGTCACCCAGGAAGCCAATTCAGAGTCGACAGAGAGGGTCTCAGCAGCAGTCACAGGTACCAGCCATGTTGGCTTACAATGATGTCACATACTTCAGAGGAAGGATGGAATTAAATCTAGCAAATAAGACCTAGCCTGGTGCCCAGACTCTGAGCAATATTGCTGTTTGTACTTAGCTATACTAACGTACTATGTGGTCTGTCTGGCTCCAAGGCTAGCCAAGAACAAATGCAAAAGTCATGCTGATTCCAGTAAAATGTAATGTTTTGTCCCTCTGTGCTCTTTGTAGTCAGGTTGTCGTCTCCTATTGGGCAGAGGTCAGGGGATTCTGCCGAATCTGTCAGTGCACAAAGGTCAGAGGGAACCTTTTCTGTGTCATTATCAATGGAGCACAATCATGCAGAAATCACTTGTAGTAACAGTAGAGTTACTGTATAGCTTAGTATTGCTGGTCAGTTTACATGGAGACCTAAGCACTCTCATCTATTTATTTTATAGTGTGAAGAGGTTTTCTAAACCCACTCGCTTTGACAAGAGATTCCAGGTGTTTGGTCCCAAACCAGAGACACATGGCGTGTGAGTAGTCCTTAATAGCACAGCAGCATGCCTTACTGAGATCAATGCTTTGCAGATCAATACTGATTTAAATTCTCTTTAAATCTGTCATTCTTTCAGAACTACTTTCAAAAGTTTGATAACCAGCATTCTTTGGAAGACCAATGATATTCTTCTCCTGGTTGCTGAGGTAACAGCTCATTCGTTATAATCTGCAGTTAAACCCAATATTGCCATGTGTCATTTGATCCTATGTTATTTATAGTAAAGTCTAATATTCCCAATTATCACAATCTTCCTAATGTTAATTGCCAGTAACACTAATTTAATTGTGTGTGGCGATCAGGAGTTCTATAAGAAGAAGGAACGCCGGCCTATCACAAGGCCTCAGTACCTCCAGGAGACGTTTGAACAATGTGCTGAGGAGATTAACAAAAGGCTGCTCGTCTACCAGGGCCAAACTCAGGACTACCACAACAACTGTCTGCAAGGTTAGCATGGACTTTTGCATTTCCATCGATTGGGTACAGTTGAGGCACATTTTCTCCCCCTTCCTCTCCATCCTGTCACGTGTTCCCTGACTTTGGACAGAATTCCGACAGCAGCTGAAAGACATTGAGGAGGGTCTTTCCAAGGTGCCAGGGGTGCTCATCTCTAACCTGGGAGAACAACACCTGGGGAGCCTGAGCCAAGACACGGACAACATCCGTCAACAGCTAGGCATCACTCTGCATGAGAGCGAGGGGAGAAAGGTACTGTCGCCTTGTTTAAATGTCTTTCCTTGAGGAAATCTCTGATCTGACAAGGGAAGATTAGTGAAAGCAAAAGAGTGGAAACCATGGGCTGGATTCAATCCATATCGCCAAAGGTCTGTGTTTAAAATTTAAAGGCAATTTCCGATTGAGCCGACATATGCAGTATTTACAGTGAATTCAGTCTCTGCGACCGCGGGAACATTGTCTTTAACTATCAATCGCGCTATAAAGCGGACCTTCAGCGCGGATTGAATAGAGCCACCTTTAAATCTATTCACTCAGAAATCTGTAATTATCTCAAAGGAGGAAAGATGCATTATAAAATATATTCCAACTGGGGGTGGGGTAGTCATGCTAGTGAATCTCCTGGTGTGGAAAGGCATTCATGTCTAACTTGTCCTTTCAAGAAAAAGCACAGTGACAAGCTGAGTGTGCGTCTGAGCCATCCTGCTTGTGAGAAAGAGCTGGAGACCTTGAATCGTGCTGAAGAGGAGAGACAAAGAGAGCTGACCAATGCCATCATGAACACTCTGCAAGAGCTACAAGTAAGCACTGACCATATCCACATCTGTTTTCACCTTATCAGCAGTAGGGAGTTGGCAATTCGGTGGCTGTGAGTCTCATGGATGCACATCATTTTGTGGATTTCAGGCATGTGTGAGGAAACATGGGGAGGAGTTTGTGAGATCACTCACCTCTCTGACAGAGAACCTGCTGTTCCAGATGGACAACCTCCTGACCGTAGATGAGGTCCAAGTTGGCCGTAAGTCTCCATCCATCCTCGCATGCCTTGTTGATTTAAAAGTCTAAATAACAGCCTTATGTTTAATCTGATCTGGAATTGTAGAAGCTGAAATGAAGAGTGAAAATGTCACCACTCTAATTCGCCGAAAACAAGCTGGTATTCCGCTAGAGGAGAAGCAAAGTGCACATCAAATACAGCGAGGCAGCAGGTAAACGCAGTGAAAAGCACAATATGATGGTACAGTAAAGACTGCAGTAATATGTTCATATTGTGCACCTCTTTAAATAAATATGATTAATACAGTCCTGGAAACGTAACCATATATGACATTTTATGTGGTAGAACGTGGCCAGGAATCTCTTACTTTGGATCCAGTACTGATGGTCCAGTGGAGCAACCATGCAACAAAACAGCCTCCATCACCACTGCAAAGACCACCTTAGGCCACCTGAGAGCAGTGGAGGCCTGTGAATCTATGTACCAGGTAGGAGGCCAAGGCATTAACCTTAGACATGTGAGCAGACACACACAGAGGCTAGATATAATACATAGAATGACATATTAGAATGTTCAATTAAATAGGATGTTGTAATGTGTGTGTTTGGTTTGTGGCCCACAGTGCTATGAGCAGCGGTACAGGGAGGAGCTGGCCTGGGCCGTGCAGGAGAGCCAGGTCCAGAGGACGGAGGTGCAGTGCTGGGAGGAACACTGGAGAGGCTTACTGAACACTCTGACCCAGCTCAACGCTGAGTGAGCACCTAGCAACTCCGCACCAGAGCTCACCGTTTTCTACAGCAGGACTAGACTAGATTAAAATGAGATTTCCAGTGACAAATAAATTCATGGTTTGCATTTTTCTTTCTCTTTCTGCCACTAAGGGATTGAAAATACTGCTTCGGCAAAATTGTGTATGTGTGACTAGTATTTTATAAAACGTTATATTCATCATGATTGGCTATAAAACACAATATTCAATACACAGAGCGTAGATTTTTGTTAATTCTGGTCGGGATTTAATCAGATCGCAGATTGTAGACTATGGCTTTTAAAGGCAATGTTCGGTAAATGCTGTATATGTCAGATCAAAACTGCATTTTCGACTGTCCAGTGCGCTGTGCTATGGATAGAATCCCGGACTAACTCTTTACAATGAATGCAACTTTGTTGTTGTTATACATTCTTTTTTATTTCAAGTGTTGTGGTCTTCATAATTCCACATGAAGAAATGGTTAAAAGGTCCAATGTAGCCATTTTTTATGCCATCATCAAATGATTTCTGGGTAACAATTTAAAGTACCTTACTGTGATTTCAATTAAAATGGTCAAAAAGAAATCTAAAATGAAAATTAGATGTTGTTGGCAGAGAGGTTTGGAACTCTTCTTATGGGTCTATTCCAGGGGTATGTACCATACAGAATTTTGATCTAACTAGGCACCACACCAGACAAACTGAGCTAATTGATCAGTTCAGCGATTGACTAAATTCAACACACCTGGTCTTCCAGGTCGGTTAAATAAAAAACATTAAGTGCCTGCACACTCCATACCATGGTTACCTACCCCTGGTCTATTATCTAATTTACCGCATGGTGATGTCGCCATGGAAGACCAAAACATCAGCGGTCTAAGGCTCTGCATCGCAGTGCTTGAGACGTCACTACAGATCCGGGTTCGATTCTTGGCCGCGACCGGGAGACCCGCGGCGCACAATTGGCCCAGAGTCGTCCGGGTTAAAACACAGTCTCCAGTTGTACAGTGTTTCTTCCCTCCAACACATTGGTGCGGCTGGCTTCCAGGTTAAGCGAGCAGTGTGTCAAGAAGCTGTGCACCATGGGAGGTTTTCGGAGGACGCTACCAATTGGATATCACGAAAAAGGAGAACAATAAGAATCTGCATAAAGTAAATATGCGCATTCCTACCAGTGGTACGTTTCCACCAAACTGACTTGTTGCAGATAAGTCATTGCAGGATGACAGTGCACACAAAATGTACTTTATCGCTTAAGTTTTCACATACCGAATAAAAATCTAAAGTTCAATGTATTTCCATCGCATTTTCAACTCTACAGATAGTTTTGTCACAAAAACGGTTGCATTAAATAGCAAATGTGCCTACGCTGGCCTTGGCACATATACTCTAGCCAACAGCTCACAGATACAGTGCTGGTAGGCTACTGTACATTATGAGATTATTATGGATAAGAGCGAGAATATTTTTATTTGTAAAACGGCAGTCAAGCATCATGTCACCAGAATTTGTATTTATTTATTTTACCTTTATTTAACTAGGCAAGTCAGTTAAGAACAAATTCTTATTTACAATGCCAGCCAAACCCGGACGACGCTGGGGCAATTGTGCGCCCCCCTATGGGACTCCCAATCACGGCCGGATGTGATATAGTGCTATTGACAAAGCTCAGTGGGAAGAAGTTGTGATGGACTACTTTCTGGATAATTTTCCGACTCTCTGATTCTGAAAATGAATCGAACCATGAGGAAATTCCTGATTTAGGCAAAAACATTTTAATTGAACCAGACATTGTGGAGTCTTCTGATGACAATGGTGGGGAAGAAACGGTGTAGTTGCCACGGAAGAAGTTAATAGAGTTTTGAAAACAGTGGAATGCCCGGTGGAAGCAGTGAGATCATTGCCAGATATTGTTGGTTCCGTTTTTCTGTGCTCCGTTTTATTTACTTAATAAATAAGGAACACTCAATGTGCACTTATAAATCATAACAATTTTAATCAAAATACAGCTGTAGACAGTCAAAGATCAAACATCACATATACAACTGATGTCTCTAATGAGTTCTGCCCCATAGGAAAAGTCCCAAGTTATTTTATTAAGCCCGAAGTCCAGCCCTAGTGATGTTACTGCATACGTCATCACCTGCTACTCATCCGACCAAGCCCATGCATACACAGCTATACAAACTTGCAAGAGAGATACAATAGTTTCAGTGTTTTCTAAGGCCTCAGCAGTAAATGTCCACTCCCCCAAGTTGATTTATAGAGGTATGTCTGACTAGCATCTTATCTCTTCTACTCCCCTGCAGGGCTCTATGTTTATCTTTGAAGTGCTTTCTCACAGAACCCATGCAATAATCACACACATCTCAGACCATTTCTTTATAAGAGGCAGAGACTTAGAAAAGACTGTGGAACAATTTTAAAACCTTATAATGAATATATATTTATTGTTAATCTGTAGTCTAGGACCCTATAAATATAGTGGGGGAGGGGTCTTATAACCCTTCCCCTTCTATTAATACAACATATGCATAATCATATATTATAATATATCAAACATTTGGTGCAGCCCCTATCATGACCCCAATTTGACCCCATAAATATTATACGTGTCTAATTATGTCAGAAAGTTTTCATTGAATTTAAAGCGTACCGTTAGTTAGCTGGGACTATTCTAGTTTTGCGGGGGTCAGCAATTGTTTTGTCTCGCCTAGGGCGGCAGAACAGTCAGGACCTGATCAGGGGTGTATTCATGTTGAAAAACGTTTCTTAAACGGAAGCAAACAAAACCGGGATAGACCTATCTGAAATTGTCCAATAGAAACTACATTTTGCAACTGTTTGGACTAATGATTACACCCTAGATCAGATAGATGCACGCAAGAGTGTGCAAGGCGATATTGAATGTGTCACTGTCTGTCAAATCAAATCACATTTATTTATAAAGCTCTTCTTACATCAGCTGATATCTCAAAGAAGCACGGTGTATCTTGTTTTTAATTGGGATACCATATACTTCCTGTAAAACACAGTCCTTGAGTGGAAATAAGACTGATTTATTGATATTAATTTTCAAACCTGAAACCAAGGAAGTCGTCAATACAGGAAACATCATTCCTGTCTTTCAAAAATATGGTGGTATCATCAGCCAGATGACATCATTTAAATTCCTTACCAAGTGCTGAAATATCTTGAAAACTCCCTTTCTTGATATGAAGAGCCATAATTTGAGTAGCCAATAAAAATACAAATGGACTAATTGGGCAGCCCTACCTAATGCCATGGCCAAAATCAAATCGTTGGGATGTCCCGTGAGCTAATTTCACAGAGCTAGCACAACCACTATATAAAGTTGGGACTGCGTTAAAAAAAAGAAATCACCAGACCCCAAAAAAGTTATTGCTTTGAACATAAACTCATGTTCTACAGTGTCAAAAGCTTTATAAGTATCAACAAACATAAGAAAACTATTATCAAGGATGAGGTCATTATAGTCAATCATATCTAAGATCAACCTGATGTTATGACTAATGTGTCGAGCATGCACAAAACCAGATTGTTCTTCATCAATTATATGATATAAGCCTTGTTTCAACCTCTTAGCAAATACCAGGGCAAATAACTTTCCATCATTATTCAACAGCCTAATGGGCATCCAGTTGTCTATATAAAGACTATCCTTATTAGGTTTGGGAATCAAAGTAATTACACCTTGCTTTAAAGATGCCGGTAACTCCCATTTTTCTATTGATTCTTGGAACATAGCAAGAATGAAAGGAATCAATCGATCATTGAATGTTCTATAGAACTCTTGTTAAACCATCATTTCCAGGGAATCTGTTGTCCTTAAGGATTTATTTTTTGTGGGTAGTTTTTACGTTTTTTTTTCTCCCCAATTGTGTGATATCCAATTAGTAGTTACAGTCTTATCCCATCGCTGCAACTCCTCTATGGACTCGGGAGAGGCGAAGGTCGAGAGCCATGCATCCTCCGAAACACGACCCTGCCAAGCTGCACTGCTTCTTGACACACTGCTCACTTAACCCGGAAGCCAGCCGCACCAATGTGTTGGAGGAAACACCGACCAGCTGGTGACCGGAGTCAGCTTGCAGGCGCCCAGCCCACCATAAGGAGTTGCTAGAGCGCGATGGGACAAGGAAATCCCAGACGGACAAACCCTCCCCTAACCCGGACGACGCTGGGCCAATTGTGCGCTGCCTCATGGGTCTCCTGGTCACGGCCACCTGTGACACAGCCTGGGTTCGAACCCAGGTCTATAGTGACACCTCAAGCATTGTGATGCAGTGCCTTAGGCTTTTAATACAATCTTTTATTTCCATTTCAGATAACTCATCATCACAAAAATCCCTGAAATCATTATCTGTCTTCTTAGCAATGCTTTCTACATTGTCTAAGAAAGAATCCATATTGGAAGTTGACTGGGCTAATGTATTCAGATTCTGATAAAACTGGGCAACATGCTGAGAGATTTCTTTTGGATTTTCATTGGGAGTATTATTGATCATTAATTTACATACGGAATTCATTTCGCCGGCCTTTTTCTTCTAAATTAAATAAATATTTTGCATTTTTCTCGCATTCTTCCATCCATTTTTGCCTTGATCTTACAAATGCTCCCCGGGCCTTTTCCTCGTAGATACAGTCTAACTGCATTTGCAGGGATGATAGCTCCAGTAATTCCTGATTAGTTAGATCAATTTTTTTTGTATAATCCATTATTCCATTTATGATGTTATATTCTTTTGGCACAAGCAACTTCTTTCCACACTGAAATAGCCAAAAGCCTTATACCAAATGTCATTAGTTCCCAGTAACTTCCAAACGTATTCATTTCACAAGCATCCAATATTTATCAATAATTCCTGCTACTTCCTTCTTAAATACTTCATTTTCTAGTAAAGTCTTATTACATTTTCAGTAAAATTGACTAACTTTTTTTGTTGACAAACCATGCATATTTATCTTTATTGAAATCCCTTTGTGGTCTGTTAAAATCGATGGTTAAATTGCGACTGTATCAATCTTGTCAGCCATATCTTCAGATATCATGTAACGCCCTGGCCATAGAGAGGGGTTTTTTGTTCTTTATTTTAGTTAGGCCAGGGTGTTACATTGGGTGGGCGTTCTATGTTCGTTTTCTAGGTTTTTTGTATTTCTTTGTTTTGGGCCGGTGTGGCTCCCAATCAGGCACAGCTGAAGTTCGTTGTTGCTGATTGGGAGTCACACATAAGGAGCATGTTTTTCCTTTGGGTTTTATGGGTAATTGTTTCTGTTGAGTGTTTTGCACCTGACAGGACTGTTTGGCTGTCAGTTTTCTCGTTTTGTGTAGTGTTCTTTATTAAATTAAAATCATGATGAACACTAACTCCGCTGCACCTTGGTCTACTCTCTCTTCCGACAGCCGTTACATATCAACGAGAAATCAATACGGGATTGAATAGATACATCTTTGGTACTCCATGTAAACATCTTCTTATATAAGTTCTTATGTCTCCAAATATCTAAAACACCTAACCTTAAACATATATTCCTAGTTGCTATCCTTAGGAGGCCATCTATCTAGATTATCATGTAATACTGTATTAAAATCTCTACCCCATATTACTTTGGCCAACAGAAATTTTGACATAGTTTGACTTATTTTCCTCTCAATGTCTCTAAATAAAATACAGTTACTTAACTTGTTATTGGTAGCATAATTATTCACAACAGTGAATTTAATTTGGTTGACATCTACCAATAGCATAATCCATCCCTGCATTATATCTGCATTATCTTCTTCATGACTGTCCATGACCCTTAAAGTTGCCTTTTAAAATAGCGACACCTGCTGACCGATTGGTACCAAATGAAAACCAAATATCCTTCCCCCATTGACACTTCCAAAACGCAGTATCTGTGGAACAGGCATGAGTTTATTGAATTAAATAAAAGTCGGCACTCTTACCCTTACAATATAAAAATAGAGACTTCCTTTTAAAAATATTACGGATTGTTCATTATCCTAATCTGCTACGAAAAAGTCACTTCCGGTCAGGATTGGCGTGTTTTTAGGGACTCTCCTGTGATTGGCTAGTCTGGAAAACATCGGAGCGCTGAATTTGCAGTACCAAAGACAGAGAGTAAATGTTGATCGGGTGTCATTGGCCCCAGGGATTCCTATCTTCCCCCTTCTCTATATATCATGGAAAAGAACAACATTCCCATTTCCCGCAATGTTTAAAAAAAATAATCTCATTCACTACCTCGCACAGTAGGGGGCGGCAATACGCCAATAGGTTGTAGTAGTCTGCCATGTAAGCTTAAAGAAGAAGAAAGAACAAACTAGATAGCTACCAACCATTGTGTGAAAATGTCTAATATAGAGTTGTTGAGATTGATTTTCAACGAACGATTTAGAGCGTGTCCTAAACTATTCAGAGCTGTTGAAAAGACCATAACAGAGTACCAGGAAAATGTTTCCCCATCGAAAGAGGAGAACGACTGTGTAAAGAGGCTGCTTGATTTCATCCTTCTACCAGAGATACAGTTACATAGAGCAGGTTTGTTACACTTTACGTCTCGTCACTAAACAATTTCATAGACATTGGCAATTCGTTAATTTAGCTATTAAACATGGGTCATTTCTTGTTGATCAGTAGCGTCGAACCGGGGTAGCCCTAGCCCAATAATGGACTAAAGGAGCCTAACGTTAGGCTACTCCTTTAGTACCAATAAGGACCTTACATATTCTTTTATAAAAGCGAGTTGGCTCTGGAAGCCAAAACAGTCAAATACTCCATCTAAACATGAATCGATTCTCAATTGCGGTACGTATCTAGAAACATAAATCCCTCTACTTTCATATCACATTACAAAATAATTTCAAATGCAAAATACACACTTACTCTACAGTGATTTAAAGTGGAGCTGACAGCGTTTTAGCAGCATGAAATATGATAAAATCTGCTCATGTACACGCCCCAGGAAGAATGAAACTTTTTAAAATAATTTTCTGACAGGCGAGAACTTGAAAATGACCAAATCTAAGTGTTCATCAATTCTTAATGTTTGGGTATTACATACACTAAGGCGTTTGTGAAAATGCTATAGCAATATAGAGTGGGAATGCGGCCGTGCGTTTGGACAATTAATAAAAACTGTTTACGCCAATCAGACCTACAGTAGACCATTTTGCAAATAATCCATTTGGGATCGTTCCATTTGATTTCAATCACTTTTTGACTGCACCCCTTTTGATTTGAATGAAACTTTACATACATATTTGCCCATGGTTGAAGTGGTCAGAAAGTGACTTTTTGTACTTGAATGCCAAAACATTTATGAGATAGAGGTGCCCAAAGTTGACTCATTTTGCATAATAACCCACCATACCATTTTTCATCACTGGAAAAGAAAAACGGTTGAGACTGAATTTCCTCAAATAGTTAAAAAAATATAAATTTATTTTTACCTTTTTAAAATGATCAACAACAAAAAAATATTAATTTCTGCATCTGTTGTAGCTTAGACCATTTTAAAGATCTAAGGTTTTTGTGTTGAGCCCACCATCGGTTGAAACAACATGCTCTTGAATACAGGGTGGGTGTCATGTCTAAGCTGATAAATGTTCTAAAAACAACTTTCAAATGGTACCACAAAGAGGGTTGTAGGGCCACACATCAGAGAATGTTGACTTGAATGAGAATATCTATTGTTGTAAATCAGGGATGGGCAACTTTGATGGGTGTGGGGGCCACAAAAAATCTGAACTCATCATGAGGGACCGCAGTGGCTCACGGGTCTGCGTACCCACATCCATACCCACACATGCACTCAGAGCCAGCCTTTTGAGGGGCCCTAAGCAAAATGTTGCTTAGGGGCCCCCGCCACCTTGCAAGCAAAACATTTTAGCGGAGAGAAAAATTGATGTTTTAGAGTAAATTTCCTGAAATTCTACACAATTTGCCATGGGGGGGTACAGAAAATGTTGCAGTTTTAAAGTACGTTTTCTGCAATTCTACACTTGCCATGGGCGGAGAGAGAATTTGGCAATTTTAAAACTCATGTAATGTAATTCTACATGTTTTGCCATTGGGTGGAAAGAAAAATTTGCAGTTTTAGATGTTTGCCGGTTTTAATTTGAGTGAGAGTGACTAGCAAAACCAATGGGGGTTGCCCGGTCCGTAAGTCGATCATGATTACTACAAGTTTTTAGATAGCTGGCCCCTAGACTACCAATCTAAAAATGTTTTGCTGACATGGGCTAATTGAGTGACTGTCAGTAACGAGAAACTGCTGATGCACAACTAAATTTTGAAATTGCACCTTGTGTATTCTAATAAAGGGGAGCCGCCAGTTGCACATTCCTGTTTTAAATTAAATCTTCAATACTCCATAGGAAACCTATTGAAATCATAGAAATATAGATAATAGAATAGACATGACTATTTAAGTTGACATTTGATGGTGGTTGGACCGGCAATCTTCTTTGTGGTAGTAATTAGAAGTTAAAATGTACATTTCAGTGGTGTACCAGCTTATTTGCAGTGGTTGGAAAGGAAAGGGGGATACCTAGTCAGTTGTCCAACTAAATGTATTCAACTGAAATGTGTCTTCCGCATTTAACCCAGCCCCTTTGAATCAGAGCGGTGCGGGGGGGCTGCCTTAATCGACATCCAAGTCTTCGGCGCCCGGGGAACAGTGAGTTAACTGCCTTGCTCAGGGGCAGAACGACAGATTTTTACCCTGTCAGCTCGGGGATTCGATCCAGCAACCTTCCGGTTACTGAAGGGATAGGTCCAGTCTATGAATGCTGAAATTACACCCACCCTGTATTCAAGAGCATGTTCTGTCTCAACCGATGGCGGGCACAACACAAAAACCTCAGAAGATGTGAATCAGGGTCTAAGCTACAACATATGGACATATGATTTTTTGGGTTTATACGTTTTTCGATAATTGACGTTAAAGGTTTAAAAATGACATTTTTATAAAAACAGTTCTAGAAATAATAATTGTTTGACAACACTCTGTAAGCTTTTAAATGATATCAAGTTCAATCGTTTATCTTTTCCAGTGATGATTGGCTGGGGTCAACCTTTTATCTCCTGAATGTTTTGGTGTTCAGGTTCAAGAAGTCACTTTCTGACCACTTCTTCCATGGGCAAAATGTATGGAAAGTTTTGTTTAAATCAAAAGGGATGCTGTCAAAAAGTGATTGAATTCAAATGGTTTTACCCCTTGTTAAGTTACTCTTCTTTTCTGAGAGCATATTCTATCATAGACAGCAAAAGTCCATTTCCCCCCTCTCCTTGACTCTAGTGTATCGCGTTCAATGTCCCCCTTACTGGTTGCTGGTTTGAAACAAGGAATTTAATTGCCAACAAGTACATGCGATTTCTTGCCAGCTGGCCATCGTTAAGTGCTGACACCTCAGTTCCATAGCATTTCGAATTTGTTTTTCTTTCCACAGTGCAATGCACTCTCCTTGCTTGATGTGTGCCTAGCAAATCCTTTTGTACTATCAATAGTATGCTTCCAGTTAGAATACCCGGATTGGGTGAAGGCCTTGTCTGCGTTGGACCCAAAAACAGAACTTTCGACCTGGGAAACAAAATACTGCATCTGCAGTAACTGAGTATTACAATATAGCCAATTTTGACTTTGCAGCTGGCCTATATAAGGGGAAATCGCTCAGTTCTGCCTCCAGGACAAGACTCATGACAAATGTCAAAATGTGAACGTTTTTTGGACAGAACCTGCGGGTAGGGTAGGATTCTAGGCTAACCTATGTCGGTCTCCTCTGTTCCAAGATCGTCAGGAACAGTCAGAGGTGCAGGGGGCTGTGAAGCCATTATCATTTATGTCTTTCTAACTGAACTGAATGCCTCTGCTGATCCCACAGCTATTGTATGCAGTAATCATGTGCCTATGAACCAGAGTTATGCTGTTAACACTGAGGCGGTGGGCCCTAGTAGGAAGTCCACTGTGTGCAGCTCACACTGCATTAACATAAATAGCATGAGCATGTCTACTTCTGCTAAGCTTCCCAGTAAAGCAATGAAAACAGTCAAGCATCCCAGAAAAGTGCTAAAAAATAGCCCACATTAACATATGTAGTCTAAGAAACAAGGTTCATGAAGTCAATAACTTGCTAGTAACAGATGACATTCATATTCTGACATATATCTGAAACTCACTTAGATAATACATTTGATGTTACAGTGGTAGCAATACATGGTTATAACCTCTACAGAAAATACAGAAATGCCAATGGGGGCGGTGTTGCGGTCTATATTAAGAGCCACATTCCTTTAAAGCCTAGAGAGAATCTCCTGTTAAATACTGTTGAAGTAATATGGCTACAGGTTCATCTGCCTCACCTAAAGCCCATTCTTGTGGGAAGCCGCTATAGACCACCAAGTACTAACAGTCAGTATCTGGATAATATGTGCGATATCAATAGAAAGGTATGCTTTCTGGGTGATTTCGATATTGACTGGCTTTCATCAAATCAAATTTATTTTCATATAGCCCTTCGTACATCAGCTGATATTCTCAAAGTGCTGTACAGAAACCCAGCCTAAAACCCCAAACAGCAAGCAAAGCATGTGAAAGAAGCACGGTGGCTAGGAAAAACTCCCTAGGAAAAACTCCCTAGAAAGGCCAAAAACCTAGGAAGAAACCTAGAGAGGAACCAGGCTATGAGGGGTGGCCAGTCCTCTTCTGGCTGTGCAGGGTGGATATTATAACAGAACATAGTCAAGATGTTAAAATGTTAAAATGTTCATAAATGACCAGCATGGTCAAATAATAATAATCATAGTAGTTGTCGAGGGTGCAACAAGCACGTCCGGTCATCAAGCTGCCCACTCAAGAAAAAGCTTCAAACTGTAACCAGTTGCTAATCCCAGTTACTAATGAGCAGGCACCCATTAAGAAAATGACTGTAAAAACGGTTAAATCCCTGTGGATTGATGAGGAATTTAAAAATTGCATGGCTAGAGGGATGAGGCAAAAGGTATGACAAATAAATCTTGAAGCACAACCAATTGGCTAAAGTACTGCAAATTGAGAAATCAGGTGCCTAAATTGAATAAAAAGAAGAAACTATACTATGAAACAAAGATGCATAATATAAAGTATGATAGTAAAAATCTTTGAAGCACCTTAAATTACATTTTGGGCAAAAGGGCAAACCCAGCTCCATCATTCATTGAATCAGATGGCTCATTCATCATAAAACCCACTGATACTACCAACTACTTTAATTTTTTTTCTTTAATTGGCAAGATTAGCAAATTTAGGCATGACATGCTAGCAACAAACGCTGACACTACACATCCAAGTATATCTAACCAAATTATGACAGACAAGCATTGTCATTTTGAATTCCGAGTGTGGAAGAGGTGAAAAAATTGTTGTCTATCAACAATGACAAGTCACCGGGGTCTGACAACTTGAATGGAAAATTGAGGATAGCAGTGGACGATATTGCCACTCCTATTTGCCATATCTTCAATTCAAGCCTACTAGAAAGTGTGTGCCCTCAGGCCTGGAGGGAAGCAAAAGTCATTCCACTACCTAAGAATAGTAAAGCTCCCATTACTGGCTCAAATGTTACCAACCCTTAGTAAACTTTTGGAAATAATTGTGTTTGACCAGATACAATGCTATTTTACAGTAAACAAATTAAGACTTTCAGCATGCTTAGAGGGAAGGCCATTCAACAAGCACAGCCCTTACACAAATGACTGATTGGCTGAGAGAAATCTTTGATAAAAAGATTGCGGGGGGGGGTGTTTTGTTAGACTTTAGTGTGGCTTTTGACATTATCGATCATAGTCTGCTGCTGGAAAACCGTATGTGTTATGGCTTTAAACCCCCTGCTCTATTGTGGATAAAGAGAGCTGTCTAACAGAACACAGAGGGGGGGTCTTTAATGGAAGCCTCTCCAACATAATCCAGGCAGAATCAGGAATTCCCCAAGGCAGCTGTCTAGGCCCCTTGGTTTTTTTATTGTTTACTAACAACATGCCACTGGCTTTGAGTAAACCCAGTGTTTATGTATGCAGATGACAACACTATACACACCAGCTACTACAGCAAATGAAATGACTGCAACACTTAACAAAGAGCTGCAGTTAGTTTCAGAATGGGTGGCAAAGAATAAGTTAGTCCTAAATATTTAAACTAAAAACATTTAGGACAAATCATTCACTAAACCCTAAACTTCAACTAAATCTTATAAAGAATAATGTGGAAATTGAGCAAGTTGAGTTGACTAAACTGTTGGAGTAACCTTGGTTTGTAAACTGTCATGGTCAAAACATATTGATGTTCAGTTGTGTGGTCAGGTCCCACAAGGAGGGACTTAAGAAAATTGCAATTGGCTCAGAACAGGGCAGCACGGCTGGCCCTTGGATGGATACAGAGAGCGAACATTAATAATATGCATGTCAATCTCTACTGGCTCAAAGTGGAGGAGAAATTGACTACATCACTACTTGTTTTTGTGCGAGGTATTGACTTGAAGGCACTGAGCGGTCTGTTTGAACTACTGGCACACAGCTTGGACACCCATGCCACCAGAGGTCTCTTCACAGTCTCGAAGTCCAGAACACACTATGGGAGGCGCACAATACTACAGAGCCATGCAAGCAGTACATTTTGATTTAAAAAAACAGATAGAAATACATCTTATGGAACAGCGGGGACTGTGAAGAGACCAACACATGCATACACACACGCGCACTATGTACACGTGTATTTTGTGTTGTAGATACAGCTGAAATCGGAAGTTTACATACACCTTAGCCAAATACATTTAAACTCAGTTTTTCACAATACCTGACATTTAACCCTAGTAAAAAATTCCCTGTTTTAGGTCAGTGCGGATCACCACTTCATTTTAAGAATGTGAAATGTCAGAATAATAGAGTAGAGTGATTTATTTCAGCTTTAATTTCTTTCATCACATACCCAGTGGGTCAGAAGTTTACATACACTCAATCAGTATTTGGTAGCATTGCCTTTAAATGGATTAACTTGGGTCATTCGTTTCAGGTAGCCTTCTACAAGCTTCCCACAATAAGTTGGGTGAATTTTGGGCCATTCCTCCTGACAGAGCTGGTGTAACGGAGTCAGGTTTGTAGGCCTCCTTGCTCGCACACGCTTTTTCAGTTCTGCCCACACATTTTCTATAGGATTGAGGTCAGGGCTTTGTGATGGCCACTCCAATACCTAGACTTTGTTGTCCTTAAGCCATTTTGCCACAACTCTGGAAGTATGCTTGGGGTCATTGTCCATTTGGAAGACCCATTTGTGACCAAGATTTAACCTGACTGATGTCTTGAGATGTTGCTTCAATATATCAACATAATTTTCCTCCCTCCTGATGCCATCTATTTTGTGAAGTGCACCAGTCTCTCCTGCAGCAAAGCACCCCCACAACATGATGCTGCCACCCCTGTGCTTCATGGTTGGGATGGTGTTCTTCGGCTTGCAAGCCTCCCCCTTTTTCCTCCAAACATAAATGGTCATTGTGTTGAGCTGAATATCAGGAGTGAGTCAAAGAACTTCACTTCCCAGAGTGCACCAGCAGCAGCAAACCGGCTGCTTGTCACCTGATCAATCACTTTCACTGATTTGGAGCACCTGTGAAGGCATGGAGGGCGTCAGTCATTCAGAAGAACAAACTTCAGAGGGAAAACTCCAAGTTCACTCACAGGTTCAGTCCAAAGACGCCAATGGTAAAAGGCTTAAATGGTTAATTCATCTTAGTTATTTAGAATGTTATTTAAATGTTTAAACTAATTTAAGTTCATTAAAAAAATGTATTAAGATGGTAACTTTTTGTTCTTTCTTTAAAGGTTTACAACCTAATTTACTGGCTAAACCAATCAACTGAAGGCAAACTAATAAAATAGAAAAGATTGAGTTGGAAAATTGAGTTGTCCCTGTGTCCTTTGGATGGTGAACAAGAGGAGGACTTGACAGTTGTAAACCACGCGGAGTGGCCTGGCCCTGAGGATAAACGGCTTCAGATCCAGAAATATGCTGTTGACGCAGAGGAAGTCAAGATGGCGGAAGATGTCCTGGGGAAGTCGGTCCAGCAGCTCAAAGGAGAGGACCACTGCAAAAAGCAGCTTCACCAGACAAGCCAACTTCATTTCAAGAGGAGCAAGCAGCATGCTTCAAGTGGAGTTAAAGGAGGAATTCGCTAAGCTTTCAGATTGTTTCAGAAAGATGCTCGATGCCAACGATGACTACAGGATTGGACTGGAGGCTGACATGACTGAGGAACCAGGTCTTAATGAACAGCAAGAGGCTGACATTGATAGATCTGTAAATGAAGGTGAAACAAAGTTGGCAGAAATAAGAGACATTGTTCAAACAAACCTGTGGTCGAGGTATGGAAGGGGTGAACTTCTGGTGGCAATCCTGGAAGCAGAAAAAGCCAATGATAAAGCGGCGTATGTACCAGTGGACAGTGCCAATTTAAAGGGCTATGAAGTGCACCTCGCTCTCTTGGACAAGAGGATAAAAGAGGCCATCTCAGCAATGTCATCATGGGAGCGATGGATCCCTGTAGAATTAAAGGACGAATTAGATGGAAGAGTCAAGGACGTAAGAGCATTCTACTACAGGCTTGAGTTAAGGAGACCTGAATTTGCCACTGCACGGATGACCAATGAGCGAGGCACAGGAGTGAAACTACTACCCCAACCGGCAACATCCACACCAATAGTGAGAATCAAGCCAATCTCTCTACCTATCTTCAATGGAAACAGGAGAGAATATCACAGATGGAGGAAAGACTGGGAAAGCCTGCAAAAGCAGGGAGAGCCATCTGGATCAACTGAAGTTAAGAAAATTCAACTCCTGGAGAGTGTGGATGATAAAATCTCAAAAGACCTCAGACTTTCAACCTACACCACTGCCGATGACATGTTCAGAGTCCTGGAGAACAGGTACCATCATAGTGGAAATCCTGGAAGAGCTGGAGAAGATGCCACATGTGAAAGGGAACCAACCAAGAAAGGTCATTGATCTCATACAGTTAGTGGAGAAGGCTCTAGCAGATCTCACAGAGTTAGGAAACTCTGGAGCCATAAATAACCCACTGGTAATTAGATCCATTGAAAGCAAGTTGCCTGACTTCATTAAAAGAGACTGGGTTATGTTCATGGTTGAACCCAGAAATTATTTCACATCAGACAACCACTTTGTCATGCTCTTGAAGTTCCTGAAAAGTCAAGAAGGAATACTGGAGAGACTCGAACAGCTCAGAACTGAGAAGGTGGAAAAATCGGATCGTTTGGACAAGAAGTATGACAGAAAGATTGCCTCAACAAAAACCACAAGGAAAGAAGAGCTTGATGGTGTATGTGGTGATAGTGGGCACAACAACAAGATATTCTTCTGTAGAAAGTTCAAAAGACTTAAGCTACCTGAAAAGAAAACTGTATTAAGAAAGCTGGGAGCATGCAGAAAATGTCTCGGATGCCATGATGAAGATGGATACTGCAGAGACACTTTCCTATGCAGAAACAAAGACTGTAAAAGGGAAGGTGGTGCCCCAGACCACCATTTTTTCCTCTGCCCAAAAGGAGAAGTCAAAAGAGGGGAAGAGAGAAAGAGTGGAAGAGACGGCAAAGGTGAAAGCAAGCTAACGGAGGAACAAGAGAAGATCTTGTCTGAACTTTCCCAGGAAATGGCAGATCGATGCAGAAAGGCTTTCACCAACAAAACCGCAGTGACACTCGATGCTTCAGGCCAGTCTGAGCTACTGCAGAGAAATGGGCTCACTGAACTTCCTGTCATCATGATGTTGATGCAAGTCACGGCGAACGCAGGGCAGAAGATTGGGACTTTAATTGACCTTGCTTCAGACAAACTACATTACCCATAAGGCTGCTGGAAGACTGAGGTTAAGACATGAGAAGATAACTTTAGTTGTTCATGGGGTTGGTGGTATGCCCATTAAAGTGAACACACTAAGGTATCTCCTCAAAGTCAGAGTCAAGACACCTAAAGGGACAGAGAGCTCATGAAATGGTCTGCTACGGCTTGGATGAAATCGCCAGAGTGCATCAAGTAATTGAACCTGAGAAGTTGAAGACAATTCTTCCCAGAAGTCAAACTTACAGAATTGGAAAGGCCAGAAGAGGTCGAACTTCTCATTAGCCACCGAGAGGTAACTCGCTCCCCAGAGGGTAAAAATCATGGGAGACCTCGTCTTGTGGGAGGGTCCATTGGGGAAAACAGTGGGTGGAGCACATCCCGACTTATTTGAAGAAGTGGAGGTTGCACCATGAATCCAAAACACACTTTGCTCGCTCCATGAGGACAGCAGCTGTCAAATATCAAGAAATCACAAGTCCAACAACTGACACAGCCCAGCTACAGCAGGAGGATGTGACTCTGACCAAATGTACAGCTGCCAGTAACCGTGAGTTCCTTGAGTGGTGGCACTGGGACTGCATCGGAGCTGCATGTGAGCCAAGATGTGGAGGATGCCTATGTGGAAACTGTCCACCGGGAGGAAAAGAAATGACCCTGGCAGAGGAGAGGGAACTGGAGATCATTAAAGGAGGCCTCACCTACGAGAAGGGGGATGCTCACACACCGGCTCCACATTGGGATGCAAAGTATCCTTGGACGGTAGATCCAGCCTCTCTCCCGAATAACAAAAGTGCAGTCCAGGCTTGTTTCTTAAGGATGGAAAAACAACTAAGCAGAGAGCCAGACTGGAAAGTCGCATATGCTACCCAAATCCATGAAATGGTCGAGCGAGGCGCAGCCATAAAACTCACCAACAAAATCATGGACGAGTGGAATGGACCAGTGTGGTACGTAAGCCACCTGGTGGCACCAAACCCTCATTCGGTAACAACACCGGTTCATATTGTATGGAATAGTAGCCAGAAATACAAAGGCGTGAGTATGAATGATCTTCTTCTGAAGGGACCAGATGTTCTCAACCCTAAAAGAGCTGTCTTGCTGAGGTTCAGAGAGGGGACGTATGCATCTCTAGGAGACATCAAAAAGATGTACAACTCTGTATGGCTGGAGGAGCGTGAGATGCATCTTCACAGGTTCCTCTGGAGGGACAGCCCAGTTGAAGAGATAAGTGAATATGCAATAACCAGAGTCAACATTGGGGACAGACCTGCTGGTTGCATTGCTCAGTTGGCTATGAGGGAAACAGCACGCCTGCCCAACTTTCTTCACTTGGAGGATGAGCGCAGAGTCATTGAAGAGGACAGTTATGTGGATGACCTCTTAACCTCCCAAAATGACCTGGATAAACTTGACAAAATCACAGCAAATCTTGAAAGCTGGAGGGTTCTTCCTCAAACCATGGGTCCGGTCAGGGCAAAGTGGGAGGCAAGGAATGGAGGTGGAGGGTCTATCAAAGGCACAAAGTAAAACCTTAATTCTTCCAAATCAAATGAGGGACGAAGACAACAAAGCCTTGGGTATCGGCTACCGAATGGATGAAGACAAGCTCTACATGTTAACCTCAGTTAACTTTTCAAAAAGGAAAAAGATGACAGTTTGGAAAAATCTTCAAGGAGGAGGTGAGAACTGAGACACCTAACCCACTGACTAGGAGGGCCCTCTTAAGCCAAGTGGCTGGACTGTACGACCCAATTGGCTTACTTACACCTGCCAAACAGAAGGGAGCAATTCTTGTTCGAAAAGCATTCCAAGAGGGAGGGGGTGGGAAACTAACCCAAGAAACCTGGGACCAACCTCTCTCAGAAAGCCTCAGGGAAGAAGCCATCCAGCTTTTTGAAGAATATGTGCAGCTTGGAGAGGTGAAATTCTACAGGAGCTTCACACCAGCTGGCATCACATTCTCTGATGGAAGTGATAAAACCTATGGAGCTGTAATGTACTTAAGATGGGAGACAAGTCAAGGCACTAAAGTTCGATTTGTTGAATCAAAAGCCAAGCTGACACCCCTGGATCCGAAGGGAGACGCTGTAAAAGCTGAGATCTGTGGTGCCGTCTTCGCAGCCAGGATCAGGAAGTATGTGGAAAAGCATGCTCGAATGAAGATCGAGAGATGGTTCCATCTACTTGACAGTCAAACGGTCTTGGGAGCCATTCAAAGAGTCAGTTATGGGTACAAAACCTTCTTTGCAAACAGAGTGGGTGAAATCCAGAAGGCTGGACAAGTGCAAGACTGGTGGTGGATCCGTGGGGATCTAAACATAGCTGACATCATAACAAGAGGGGGTGCTCCTGAAGATTTGAAGGAGAATTCCACATGGCAAGAGGGACCAGAGTTCCTAAAGTGGCCAGTGGAGGAGTGGCCTATAAAATCAGCTGGAGAGGTTGCAGCTCATGCCAGGGAGAGTGTAACAAGCTCCAGAGGAAGGCATTCTCAGGTGCATTGACAAGAGCTGAAGCGAGGAGTAGTCAGCAGAAAGAAGACCTACAAGGCACTCAGGAAAGTCCAAAGAGTGAAACTCAAGAGGGAATACCTGTGGTGAACCCAACTCTTCTTAGAAGGAAGCCCACTGGTTGGGTTAAAGATCTTGTAAGAAGATTCAGTAGCCTGTCCAAACTGGTGAGAGTCGTTGCCTGGGTTTGTCTAGCAGCCAAGCAGTGGCTGAAGAGGAAGGGCCGGGCCCCTAAACAGGCAAAGAGGAGGTAAGATCACCCACGCAAGCTGTGTCGACTGTCAAAGAACATGAAGATGCACTCAAATACCTTTTTCTCGCAGCTCAAGAAGGTACAGATTTTTCAGACACAACTCTAAGCAGACTGACAGTGTACAAAGATGTGAAGTCTGGGCTGCTAGTTTGTGGAGGCAGAATTCAGATATTCAACGAAGATAAGACAGCAGTGCCAGTTTTACCCTTTGAAGCATGGGTGTCTACACTGCTGGCACAAGAATCCCACAAAGCAAACCACGAGGGAGTGGCGGGAACCCTTCTCCAGATGAGGAAGAAAGCCTGGGTAATAAAAGGCCGTAGACTTGCCAAGAAAATGGTTGACAGCTGTGTGGTCTGCAGGAAAAACAAGGCAAAACAGTGTCAACAAATCATGGCTGACCTGCCTCTAGAGCGAACAGGCCCAGCTGCACCTTTTGAATTCACCGCCATGGACCTGTTTGGCCCTTATGAAGTGAAAGATGAGGTCAAGAAGAAAACTAGACTCAAAGTATGGGGAATAGTCTTCTGCTGCATGGCTTCCCGAGCCATAGACACTGAAGTGGTGAGTGACATGTCATCTGAAGGATTCCTGCTAGCCTATCAAAGGTTCACTTCACTGAGAGGACACCCCAGGAAACTCTGGTCAGACCCTGGCACAAACTTTGTGGGAGCCAAACCCGCACTTCAAAAATTCTTTAACCAACAAAATAGGTCTGAACTTGAAGACACAGCTGCCAAGCATGGTACAGAATGGTCATGGAAGATCCACCCTGCAGACTCTCCCCATAGGAATGGTGCCGCAGAGGCAGCTGTCAAAGTAGTGAAGCGGGCGTTGAGCAACCTTGGTGGAGATGGTGGTTTTACGTGGGGAGAATTCCAAACTTTTCTCTTCATGGCAGCCAACCTTGCTAATGAGAGACCCATCGATGCAAGAACTCAAAGCAGAGAAGACTGTGTAGAGTACATCACCCCGAATTCTCTGCTTTTAGGACGTACCAATCCAAAGGGAGACCCTGGAGATTTCCAGTTTGATGGCTACCCTTACAAAAGACTTAAACATATTCAAGCAGAGGTAAGCCATTTCTGGAAGAAGTGGAGCCAATTGGCTGGACCTAATCTGTTCATAAGGAACAAATGGCACACCAAAAAGCGAAATGTTGCTGTTGGAGATGTAGTCGGTGTCAATGCTGACAGCAAAGGCATCGTTAGAGATGTACTTGTGAAGACTTTTCCCAGCTATCATTTTCACATCAAAGTCAAACAGCAAAAAAGGGCCCACAAGAGCAAACGGTGAAAGAACAAAGAGGCTTCAAACCAAAATCCCAGGCACAATTCTTCATAGAGATGTCAGACGCCTTGTCATTCTACTACCCATTGAAGAACAAACAGAGGTGTGAAGGGCTTGTGACCTCTCTGGATTTGAAATAAACCAGGAGATCAAGTCGGAGGTGTTGAGCTGAATATCAGGAGTGAGTCAAAGAACTACACTTCCCAGAGTGCACCAGCAGCAGCAAACCGGCTGCTTGTCACCTGATCAATCATTTTCACTGATTTGGAGCACCTGTGAAGGCATGGAGGGCGTCAGTCATTCAGAAGAACAAACTTCAGAGGGAAAACTCCAAGTTCACTCACAGGTTCAGTCCAAAGACGCCAATGGTAAAAGGCTTAAATGGTTAATTCATCTTAGTTATTTAGAATGTTATTTAAATGTTTAAACTAATTTAAGTTCATTAAAATGTTTAATTAAGATGGTAACTTTTTGTTCTTTCTTTAAAGGTTTACAACCTAATTTACTGGCTAATTTACTGGCTAAACCAATCAACTGAAGGCAAACTTAAAAATAAAAAAGATTGAGTTGGAAAATTGAGTTGTCCCTGTGTCCTTTGGATGGTGAACAAGAGGAGGACTTGACATTATGACATTTCTCCAAAAATACGATCTTTGTCCCCATGTGCAGTTGCAAACTGTAGTTCCAAACCGCTTTTTTATGGTGGTTTTGGAGCAGTGGCTTCTTCCTTGCTGAGCGGCCTTTCAGGTTATGTTGATACAAGACTTGTTTTACTGTGGATAGAGACTTTTGTACCTGTTTCCTCCAGCATCTTCACAAGGACCTTTGCTGTTATTCTGGGATTGATTTGCACTTTTCGCACCAAAGTACATTAGTCTCTAGAATGCGTCTCCTTCCTGAGCGGTATGACGGCTGCGTGGTCCCATGGTGTTTATACTTGCGTACTATTGTTTGTACAGATGAACGTGGTACCTTCAGGCGTTTGGAAATTGCTCCCAAGGATGAACCAGACTTGTGGAGGTCTACAATTTTTGTTCTGAGGTCTTGGCTGATTTCTTTTGATTTTCCCATGATGTCAAGCAAAGAGGCACTGAGTTTGAAGGTAGACCTTGAAATACATCCACAGGTACACCTCCAATTGACTCAAATGATGTCAATTAGCCTATCAGAAGCTTCTAAAGCCATTACATCATTTTCTGGAATTTTCCAAGCTGTTTAAAGGCACAGTCAACTTAGTGTATGTAAACTTTTGACCCACTGGAATTGTGATACAGTGAATTAATCTGTCTTTAAACAATTGTTGGAAAAATTACTTGTATCATGCACAAAGTAGATGTCCTAACCGACATGCCAAACTATAGTTTGTCAACAAGAAATTTATGGAGTGGTTGAAAAACGAGTTTTAACGACTCCAACCTAAGTGTATGTAAACTTACGACTTCAACTGTATGTGGTAGTAACACTTAATGTGTTGTGAAATATGTTGTGAATGTATTGTAATGTTTTTAAAATTGTATAACTGCCTTAATTTTTCTGGAACCCAGGAAGAGTAGCTGCTGCCTAATAAATACAAATGTTGGCGCTCGTGGAAGGGGGGCTAGATTCTGCTCACGTAGCTAGCTGGAGCTCGGCATCGCTGCTCATTGCTCTCCTTTGGCTTTGTTTGGGTGCTTTAGTGAAGCCAATTTCTGATATCCATCATGGCAGATTAGCTGGTTAAAACTAAATAAGCTAATTAAGTAAGGACCGAGTTTGGGAAACCCTGGGCTAACCAACTATCTAAATCTTGTAGTTATCATTACCAGTTTACAGTCGCATTCCCCTGCTCAGACGTTGCATGCATCAGCCAATGGATGCGTGTCATTGGATGCGTGTCATTGACTGTGTTGTCGGTCAGGCACCAGATTGCTATAACTATGATGCAGTTAGCTGATATGTAAAATACCTGTCCTGGCATTGTAAGATCTGGCATTCGTCAGCAACTCCTGGGCAGATGAATGCATCCTTTGTGTCCAGGGGCCTCGACCCCCATTGATTTTGTTGTGTCACGTATCGTACAGTATGAACACACAATACATAGGCAAAGTGTGTAGAATAGCAGGAAATTAGCTTTAAAATAGCTAAATCTTCTCTGCACCAACGAGGGGTGTGAACAATTTGGCGTCACATGGGTCAGGAGTTGGGGGTTTGTTACTACGCCGATAAATAACAATATCCATCTGGAACTTTGCCATCTTGGAAATTTGTGTGACCGGACCTTCTCAAGTAGTAGTTGAGTACCCGTGGCTTAGGTAATGAATAGCATCGTCAGCTGTTTTTCAACTAACCTTTACATGGCAATACTTTCTACATTCTTGACTTGGAAGACACCGGTGTTGCTCCCATTGCTAGTTGGAACGTTTTGACTTAGAAAATGCTATGTTATTAAATTAAATAGATTTTTGCTACAAATTTAATGACAGATCCTTTTCTATATTCCAACGTTCCCCCTGCAATTAGCCATGGGAGTTTAGCAAGTATCGGCGACTTTCAAATTGAGAACGAAGAAAGCGTCGCTAAGTTAAGGTTAATCGAAAATATCCTAATTGCGGCTAAACAGTAATGCACGACCTCAGACACAAGCTTTAGCTCTGCTGCTGAGGTTCCAGTTTACATGGCTATGGGAGCTCTTGGGAACCCAAGGCCACATTGAGTATACATTGCAAAATGTTTTGCTACGGTTTATTGCGGTGTGCTCTAATGAATATGACCCAGGGGGCACAACATGCAACGTTTAAACGGAAACAATGCTGTTCTGAGGCGACCAGTTGAAAAACGTTGTGATTATGGTGCTTTAGAGGGTGGATGTGTACATAAACCTTGGGATCATTCCGTTACATTAGTGATTCCATGAGCGTTGCAAACGAGTAACATACATATGAAGGTAGATATTGAAGAATTTACATTGAATGGTCCAAATAGGCATACAAAGCTTTTCATGTGCATTCTAATGGTAACTTAGTTGTTCGCTGCACCTGAAATATTGCCAGGTTTACAGAAACCCTTATTTCAAATACATTCTTTCTCCTTCCCTTCAGATCTCCAGAAAACCACAGTCTCTGAAGAAGAGGTTTCCCCCTGAGCAGAACCATTGTGAACAAGAATGTAGCCTCAGTCTGGAGCAGGACTCAAAACCCACACAGATTAAAGAGGAACAGAAGGAACTTATGACCAGCCATGGAGAAGAGCCATTTCAAGAGCTGAAGTATGATACTAAAGACTCTGTATTCATTCCTTTCAGTGTGAAAAGTGAGTATGACGAGTCCTCACATCTGAGCATAACCCGAAGTAAAGAATACAAAGACAGAGACCCCTCCACTGAACAGATCACAGAACCTGGGAAGAGGACTCATCAGAACTAGCCAGTGACTATAAGCCCATCTCTGCAGTAAATCCAGCCTGTTCTGCAGCTCAGGGTGAAAATAGTGAAGTTATTGACTGGAATGAGAGTGAAGGACCTCTGTCAGCTTTGAAGACGCGGAAATCAAAAAGGATGCGGACAGAAAAAGTACAAAGCTCCCTTATCAGCTCTGAGGGCAGGAAATCTGTGGTGTCCCATCTGAAATCACCTATCAGGTCCAACTCTAAACAAATGACCCATATGAGGAGCCACACAGAGGAGAAATCACATCGCTGTCAGGATTGTGGAAAATGTTTTGCTCGAGGTGGAGTTCTGAAAAGGCATATAAGGATCCACACAGGGGAGAAGCCATATCATAGTCGTCATTGCAACCTACATTTCACCATCATTGGAAATCTGAAATGTCATATGAAGAGCCACACGGGGAGAAGCCTTATTGCTGCCATGATTGTGGCAAAGCATTCACTAGGAGTACACACATGACACAGCACATGAGGAGCCACACAGGGGAGAAATCGCATTGCTGTCATCATTGTGGAAAATGTTTTTCTCAAAAGGGCAATCTGAAATCTCATAGGAAGAGCCACACATTAGACAAACCACATCCTTGTCATCTTTGTAACAAACATTTTACCGAAATAAGTAATCTGAAAGTGCATTTGAGGGTTCATACGGGTGATAAACCATTTCGCTGCCAGGATTGTGACAAATGTTTCACTCAGCAATCCAATCTGAATAAGCATATAATGAAATTGCATATGAGGAGTCACAGAGGGGAAGAAACTACATTACTGCTAAAATAGTGGCAAATCTTTCACCACTGGTTTCCAATTCACTCAGGGTTTATGTGTCCTGTCTGAAGAAAATGCTTAGTGATGCAAGTGCATTAAACAGTCATAGGAGAGTACACACTGTGGAGAAAATATGTAAGTGCAGTGATTTGTTATTGATGTTTCAAAACAAACGAAACCCTAAGAGGATGCATGGAGAGAATGCACAAAACATTACTGTACCCTGTGTGGGCATCAGAAGATTGAGAAGTACATGTTTCAACTTCCAGTGGAGACACGGTTATGGGGGGGGGGGCTGAATAAATTAATGATTAATCTATGAGAATATTGCATGATGCCCACATAGTTGTCCAACAGAGAGATATTTGAGGATTTCTTTTCAACAGGAGTCCCTGCTCATTAGTTTGACATACAGGATATTTGACTGCAGTCCTCTGTAGATGCTACTTGAACTCAACTCACTGCATTATTTGATGTCTGTCCTACTGACCTTGGGAAACTGGTGGGAATTAAAAATCACCTCCACTACATTCGGACGTTGGATTTTTTATCCAGCATAAAAATGCATATAAAATGTAAGCTTTGACTTGGACTCACTTGGCATATCAAAATGACGGTGTGAAAAATGAAGGCAGAACCTCAATGGTTAAGGAGAGATGACAAATAAAGTTGACACTTAAAAAGATTCTCCTCTTCTTTTCTAAAGTAGGCATCTCATTTTTTATCTTTTATGTTAGAAATATTCTTAGAAACATTTAAATAAACATAATTGATTTTGTTTATTTGACTGGGCATGAAAACTAAAATCCATATCCATGCATGGATGAGGGATTTTTATAAATAGCCAGTGGTGTAAAGTAAAAATACTTTAAAGTACTACTATTTATATTTTTGACAACTTTTAGTTTTACTCCACTACTTTTGTGAAGAAAATAATGTACTTTCTATTCCATACATTTTCCCTGACACCCAAAAGTACTCTTTTTACATTTTGAACGCTTAGCAGGACAGGAACATTTACCAATTCACACACTTATCAAGAGACAATCCCTGGTCATCCCTACTGCCTCTGATCTGGCGGACTCACTAAACACAAATGCTTCATTTGTAAATTATGTCTGAGTGTGGCCCTGTCTATCCGCAAATAAATAAATAAATAAATAAAAAATATATATTTCTGTCTGATTTGCTTAATATAAGGACTTTGACATTATTTATACTTTTATTTTTGATACTTAAGTATATTTAAAACCAAATACTTGTCTTTCACTCAAGTAGAATTGTACTGGGTGACTTTTACTCAAGTATGATAATTGGGTACTTTCCCATCACTGTAAATAGCAATATGATCAGGGCACTCCCCACCACACCCATCAAACGGGAGCAAAGATACTCAACATACCTCATACTGTTGAAGAATGGTGCACAAGTACTTTACTTGAGTATTTATGTTTTTGACAACTTTTACTGCACTACATTCCTAAAGAAAATATGTACTTTTTACTCCCATTCATTTCCTCTGACACCCAAAAGTACTTGTTACATTTAGAATTCTGAAGCAAGACAGCAAAATGGTGCAATTCATGGACTTATCAAGAGAACGCGCGGCCATCCCTAATGCCTCTGATCGAAATGGTGTCTGGGTTGGAGTATGCCCTTCGCTGTCCTTAAATGTAAAAATGTTTTAATAATTGTGCTGTCCGGTTTGCTTACCTCTGCATTTGCATAGGGAGTGATGTCAGACTTTCTGGCCTAGCCAGAGCCCAGCCTGGGAGGCAGTATATAAAAGGGCTCCCGAGTGGCGCATCGGTCTAAGGCACTGCATCTCAGTGCTAGAGGCATCACTACAGACCCTGGTTCGATCCTGGGCTGTATCACAACCGGCCGTGATTGGGAGTCCCATAGGGCGGCGCACAATTGGCCCAGCGTCGTCTACGTTAAGGTTTGGCCGGGATAGGCCGTCATTGTAAATAAGAATTTGTTCTTAACTGACTTGCCTAGTTTAAATAAATAAACCGTCTAGAGAATGCAACAGTTGTGGTTTCATCTCGCTGTGATATTGTCTGCCAGATTTAGCTCTCACAACATGAAAAAAATGACTAAATAATTTAATAGAATTGGAGTAAGACCACTTTCTCTTGGTCACAGACGGACAAAAGCACTTCTTGTTTAAAGTTGTAGTTGTAACGAGTCTGCACACATTTTAATGGTGTCTGCGCCGCTTGGAGGACGTTTAGTAGAAAATGATCTGCTGTCAGTTATGAAATAGTTCCAAAATTGTACTGTCACTAAGTATGTTATAACCGTAAAATAAATGATTAAAGGGGAAAGGTGTTACTATATTAAAATAATTTCTGTCATTTCAAGCTGACTTTTTTTGGAATAGGAAGGAAAAAAAACATTTTTCATAATATTTGTACTATGTACTTGAGATCGAGTCCTCAAAAGTGAGTACACCTCAGCAATTTATACAATGTACCAGGAAGGTGAGTTCAAGACCTTTCTTAAACTATGCAACATGACCAGTTATTGTTTATAGCCATCATGAAAAATAATGACGTTTTGGTATGTATATTTAGGGGGAAATCTAAATGTTGACATATCATTCAACTGGTTATAAGGAATTTGATTCATAGTAAAACCAGTTATTTTTTACTTTACTCAAGTAGTATTTTACTTGGTGACTCACTTTTACTTGAATAATTGTTTACTTATTATTTCATCATTACTTTTACTCAAGTATGACAATTGGGTACTTTTTCCATCTTTGACCATTCAAACCATCGCAAAACTTTCGCCTGAATTTACCCCAGGCATTTCCGTGGGAGATTCTCATTTGGTTTTTCTCAACTCCTGTGTCCTCTCACCCCCTTTTGAAAAAGTTAAAAGGTAATCAAGAAGGTACAGCCCTACCCTAACCCTTACCCATTATGCCAACATTAATGAGGTAGGGATGTCCCAAGGATCCCAGATAGCATGGACCTATTGAAATGTAGCTATGTAGCCTCTGTTTTCTGTTCGCTAGCTAATAATTATGTGTTTTATGCACATGTAGAGTATGTTCATATTGGTATACTTACCCATTCTACTATCTCTTTTTTTGTTTACCTGTTGCCAAGGAGGCCCTCCACATAAGAAGACTAGAGGCCATTGTTGGTAAGATTAACATTGTTTATCAAATGTTTTTCTGTGTTTTCTTATGTGATCTCTGTTAGCAGATGATTGATAATGGCTTCTAGTTGGTTGTCTCTTGTACTTGTCTTTATTTTCTAAAAGGCTACATGGTGGAGAAATATGGTTGCAACAAGAAACAGGACCAAGATAGGACCAGCACCATAAGTCAGAGCTGAATGAAGACAAGGCCTCAAATTAATAAAATAAAAAAAATACATTTGCACAATCTTATTTCTTGTTTGATATAACTAGTTAGAAACTTGAGTTAATAAAACGTGCACTTGGCAGTTGCAAAGAAAAAGACATCTCAGACTGGCCAATAAAAATAAAAGATTAAGATGGACAAAAGAACACAGACACTGGACAGAGGAACTCCGCCTAGAAGGCCAGCATCCCGGAGTTGCCTCTTTACTGTTGACGTTGAGACTGGTGTTTTGCGGGTACTATTTAATGAAGCTGCCAGTTGAGGACTTGTGAGGCGTCTGTTTCTCAAACTAGACACTCTAATGTACTTGTCCTCTTGCTCAGTTGTGCACCGGGGCCTCCCACTCCTCTTTCTATTTTGGTTAGCACCAGTTTGTGCTGTTCTGTGAAGGGAGTAATATACAGTGTTGTACCAGATCTTCAGTTTCTTGGCAATTTCTCGCATGGAATAGCCTTCATTTCTCAGAACAAGAATAGACTGATGAGTTTCAGAAGAAAGTCCTTTGTTTCTGGCCATTTTGAGCCTGTAATCAAACCCACAAATGCTGATGCTCCAGATACTAAAACTAGTCTAAAGGACAGTTTTATTGCTTCTTTAATCAGCAAAACAGTTTTCAGCTGTGCTAACATAATTGCAAAAGGGTTTTCTAATGATCAATTAGCCTTTTAAAATGATAAACTTGGATTGGCTAACACAACGTGCCATTGGAACAAAGGAGTGATGGTTGCTGATAATGGCCTATGTAGATATTCCATAAAAAAAATCAATTTGATGTTATTTTAATGGACAAAAAATTTGCTTTTCTTTCAAAAACAAGGACATTTCTAAGTGACCCCAAACTTTTGAACGGTAGTGTAAATCACTACTGGTCAGTGGTGGATAAAGTACCCAACTGCTATACTTGAGTAAAAGTATTTGATTTTAACCATACTTACATATCAAAAGTAAAAGTATAAATCATTTTAAATTCCATATTAGGAAAACCAGATCGCACAATTTTTTAATTTTTTTTTAACGGATAGTCAGGGGCACACGCCAACACTGACATAATTTACAAATTAAGCATTTGAGTTTAGTGAATCTGCCAGATCAGAGGCAGTAGGGATGCCCAGGGATGTTCTTTTGATAGGTGTGTGAATTTGACAATTTTCCTGTCCTGTTAAGCATTCAAAATGTACTTTTCGGTGTCAGGGAAAAAGTAAAAGTAGTAAAAGTAGTAAAAAATATAAACAGTAAAGTACAGATACCCACAAAAACGACTTAAGTAGCAGTGGTTTATACACATCTCAAAAGCAACCGTGTAGATATTGGGAAGTAGTGTTGAGTAGTACTTATTTTGAGGGAAGGGTATCCCAGATAGCACTACACCTTTTCTCAATTTGATTTGCTCAACACCTGCGTCCGCTCTCCTTCGTCCCCTCTCGCCTCCATTTGTAAAAGGTCAAAGGCAATCAAGGAGAGGCGGCGAGGAGACGGAATGTGGACGAAAATGCACTTATATGAAATAACTCAACTCACAAATTACATTTACAGTGGTAGAACCCTGAATAAATGTGTAGTCATAAAAACAAAAGTTAGTTGTGCCATACATTTAATAGATAAAACTATAAGTATGTGTTTTTAAATATGTGCATGCTTTCCTCCGACCAAAACAAAAGCTGATTCAAAGGGTGTGTGGCAGATTTTAAAACACTTCTGTGGAGGACTCAGGATACACATGAATATCCTCGATGACAGGTAGTTATCGAGAAGGGGAGGACGTCTTCCATTTGCCTACTAATGAATTGACATCTCCTCGACCACTTATCGGTTTCCGGGTTACGGAGGAAAGATGGAGGACAGACTTTTTCCCAAATGAGGAAAGGCCTTGTGCTTCCTCGGCGGGAGGAGGTGAGGACACTCTTCTGTTCGCCTACTAATTGACACTACTCGACCACTTATCGGTTTCCAGGTCACGGAGGAGAGGACTGAGTCGTCAAGGAGAGGATGGTCTTTTGACCAAATGAGAATCTCCCCAAGTTTAGACAATTAGAGGGTGTCTCCACGGCAGCAGACCCTCAAGTCGACTACTAATTTATGGTCTCACGGATGGACAGCCCTGCGGGCCAGGGAATCCCTAAAAACGGAACTTTGATACAGCTACGACTGGAAGTGCCTTTGTAGACGGTTAGAAGAGCATTTTCGCTAACCCTAACCTAATTCTCCAAACCTGCTGCGTAAGTTCTAACTTGCTCCGAAAAAGTCACGTCCGGTTGTAGCTGTGTCGAAGTGGTGTGTTTTTAGGGAATCTCCTGTGGTTACACTGGAATACATCGGTGCACTGACTTTGCTCCTTCTACTCTGTCTTTGGTACTGCAATCAATTTGAGACTCCAAAGGTTCACTTCTTCAATGAAGTGGGGAGAAAATTGTCCAATGGCACAGAACAGATTTTTCCAAGTATGTTCTGACTGTCATATTTCAGGCATGATTGCCATTAGAAATATGTTTTATTCATCAGGAAAACCTCCATTGACCCTCCATTCATTCTATGCTTACTTGATGCCATCCAATTGCACACTGCACGGTATGACTATGACAGAGGAATAAATAATGCACACACATGTAGAAATACTGCAGGTTTTATTTACTTGCACAGGGATCTGTGGTCTGGTAGGGTTGATTCTGTCAAGGGATAATGTGCCATCTTGTATTTGCGCTAGAAAGGGCTTCATTTGGTATTGAGGAGACCCTCAGTCTTTGGGAGAGACTTGATATGGACATGCTTGCCTACGGTCCACTTATGATTGCTGTGATGTTCACTGCTATGTATAGCCCCCTTGACACAAATCACATCACTTTTTTGTTCATTAATGTTTTATTTTATATTCTATTTTATCCCCTTTTTCTCCTCAATTTTGTAATATCCAATTGCGTTCTCGTCTCATTGCTGCAACTCTCCAACGGGCTCAGGAGAGGCGAAGGTCAGGTCACGCGTCCTCCGAAACATGACCCGCCAAACTGCGCTTCTTAACACCCGCCCACTTAACCCGGAAGCCAGCTGCACCAATGTGTCGGAGGAAACTGACGACCGAGGTCAGCCTGCAGGCACCCGGCCCGCCACAAGGAGTTGCTAGAGCGCGATGAACCAAGTAAAGCCCCACCCCCGGCTAAACCCTCCCCTAACCCGGACGACGCTGGGCCAACTGTGCGCCGCCCTATGGGACTCCTGGTCATGGCTGGTTGTGACACAGCCTGGGATCGAACCCGGGTCTGTAGTGACACCTCAAGCATTGCGATGCAGTGCCTTAGACCTCTGCGCCACCCGTGAGGTGTTCGTTCGATTTTTAAGTGCACACCAGTCAAATGTTTGGACACAAATGTTTAGACACAAACCCTCATTCAAGGGTTTTTCTTTATTTTTACTATTTTGTACATTGTAGAACAAGACATCAAAACTATGTAATAACATATGTAATAATGTAGTAACCAAAAAAGTGTTAAACAAATCAAAATATTTTATATTTGAGATTCTTCAAAGTAGCTACCTTTGCCTTTATGACAGATTTGCACACTCTTGGCATTCTTTCAACCAGGTTTTCCAGCAGCCTTGAAGGAGTTCCCACATATGCTGAGCACTTGTTGGCTGCTTTTCCAACTCATCCCAAACCATCTCAATTGGGTTGAGGTCAGGTGATTGTGGAGGTTAGGTCATCTGATGCAGCACTACATCACTCTCTTTCTTGGTCATATAGCCCTTACACAGCCTGGAGGTGTGTTTGGTCATTGTCCTGTTGAAAAACAAATGATAGTCCCACTAACCACAAACCAGATGGGATGGCGTATCGCTGCAGAATGCTGTGGTAGCCATGCTGGATAAGTGTGCCTTGAATTCTAAATAAATCACTGACAGTGTCACCAGCAAAGCACCCCCACACCGTCACACCTCCTCCTCCATGCTTCACGGTGGTACCACGGAGATCATCCGTTCACCTACTCTGCATCTCAAGACAAGGCGGTTGGAACCAAAAATCTCAAATTTGGATCAATCAGACTAAAGGAGATATTTCCACCATTGCTCGTGTTTCTTGGCCCAAGCAAGTCTCTTATTCTTATTGGTGTCCTTTAGTAGTGGTTTCTTTGCAGCAATTTGACCATGAAGGCCTGATTCACGCAGTCTCCTCTGAACAGTTGATGTTGAGATGTGTTGTTACTTGAACTCTGTGAAGCAATTATTTGGGCTGCAATCTGAGGTGCAGTTAACTCTGATGAACTTATCCTCTGCAGCAGAGGTAACTCTCAGGGTGTTCTTTTCCTGTAGCAGTCCTCATGAGAGCCAGTTTCATCCTAGTGCTTGATGGTTTTGGTGACTGCACTTGAAGAAACTTTCAAAGTTCTTGACATTTTCCAGATTGACTGATCTTCATGTCTTATAGTAATGATGGACTGTCGTTTCTCTTTGTTTATTTGAGCTGTTCTTGCCATAATATGGACTTGGTCTTTTACCAAATACGGCTATTTTCTGTATACCTTGTCACAACACAATTGATTGGCTCAATTGAATTAAGGAAAGAAATTCCACAAATTAACTTTTAAGGCACACATGTTAATTGAAATGGTGACTACCTCATGAAGCTGGTTGAGAGAATGCCAAACGTGTACAAAGCTATCATCAAGGCAAAGGGTCGCTACTTTGAAAAATCTCAAATATAAAATATATTTTGTCATGTCTAACACTTTTTTTGGTTACTACATGATTCCGTATGTGGGATCTGAGTGGCACAGCGGTCTAAGGCACTGCATCTCAGTGCAAGAGGCATCACTACAGTCCCTGGTTTGAATCCAGGCTGTATCACATCCGGCCGTGATTGGGAGCATCGTCCGGGTTTGGCCGGGGTCATTGTAAATAAGAATTTGTTCTTAACCGACTTGCCTAGTTAAATAAAGGTAAAACTTTTTTTGTTTGTTATTTCATAGTTTGTAGAAAATAGTAAAAATAAAAACACTTGAATGAGTATGTGCGTCCAAACTTTTGACTGGTACTGTATATAAACTTCATATCACTTCTCCCCATTTCTGAAGTATCCTTTTCACATCCTTTTAAAGAACAAAAGGAAAACTGCATTGCATCAGTCAGACAGTATCATACAACACTTCCTTGAACTACAAAATGTAGTCTTATGTGCATCAGTAATATCTTTACCACCAGTAGTCTTGAAGCAGACCTGGGTGATTTGAGGTATTTGCCTCAAAGTTCTGCACCACCTTCAGCGGTTCTCTGCCATGTCAGGCGTTATGGCACCCCAGTTTGTGTCATCAAAAAAAGGGCTGGTGTCCCGTATAAAAAAAAAGCCTTAACTGAATGACACCGAGTGGTGTTTCCCATGGCACACATCAGTATGATATGGTTTTAGTCAGGACAATGTCTCTGGTTGTGAGATCCTGAAATGCTTGGACTATCTATACCCATAATATGGCATTGGGTGGATGAGGTTGGCGACAAAGGTGAACATGAGGAATGTTTTTGCCAGCCTCCCAACACTTTGTGCTCTGCACAGTGTCTATCCCACTGGCTTTACTCACACACGGACTGAGACCCAGTGCAATCCACAACAGAGAATCCTAAATCGGAGAGGTCCTGTAAACTACTAACAAAAAAACATCCCAGTCTTTTAGCTGCCTTCACAGTTCTCGTTTGTAGTCTCTTGTAATCATGAAGAGTTTGTAAAATGACCCAAGGCCCAATACACTGGGACATGTTCTTATGTCTTCTCTTCGCGCTCTGTTTTGCGCCGCGTGATGTTCCGAGGTTTGATCTTCAAAGACAGCTCCCACAGAGCCTCCTCTGCCAGGTGGTCGCTGAAGTCGTTGAAGAAGGAGACAATATCGTCGTTGTGTTTCAGATCATAATGGCTGGGGAGAGGGAAAACACCATCTAAACATTGCAAAGGTGGTAAACGTTCATGGAAAATATAAAATTCCAAGATAGGCCAATGAATTAACAAATTGTTACGTGAAAGAAAAGTGCGTTGAACATAAAGCTGTATGAGAGCGACAGCCAGATTGGCCACTGTATACATACACCTGCTGGAAGCGCCTCATACTGTCCAGGATGTTGAACTGCTGCCAGCGCTTGGAGAAGTTGACCTTCCCGTTGATTTGATCAGGGTTGCCCAGATGGACAAAGGTCAAGTCCTGGAGGATAAGACCCCTGTGTGTCGTGTGAGGAAAAAAAACAAGAAACAGTAAAGATGAGAAATGCACAGTAAGCAATACAAATGGTAGACGTGCAAATCCATTTGCATCACTTGTGACAGCGAAGTGTATACACTTTAACCCAGCAGGTTGACTTACAGAACAGCAAAGTGCATACACTTTAAACCAGCAGGTTGACTTACAGATACGGTATACATGGGGGCTCCACGTCTGCCAGTGCTGCTCGGTAGACCCGGAACGACGAGGAACTGTCTATTAACGTGCAGTATTCCTCTAGGCCCTGTAAAGAGAACAGTGACAGTCATCCATGTTAACATCAAACAACACCAACATGTGTAGAGAGAGTTCATATTAGAGGTACCTTACAGTAACTGCTGTGAAGATTACACTTTTTTTCTTACAATAAACTGATGTTTCGGAGCAATCTTTGGACATCGATTAGACCACAGTCTAACTCACCTCTGAGGTTGTTTTCTGCCACTCCAGTCTTCGGATGGGAGCTGAATCCAAGGCAGATAATATTGCCAAATATGAGTTGAAATTATTTAGCTTCCGTAAGTGCTGCAAGAGAGTGGAGGGAGACCATCTTAAAATGCACCTGAGAATTTGTTGCTTTTTCAACAAACGCCCAAAACAACTGTTTGCTCATTCTTAAGTATCCACATATCAAAAGGCATACCTTCATTATTTTGATAAATTTGAGGAGGAGCTTTTCTCGGTCCTGGGCTTTCTCCTGCAGAATGATTATGGAGCGGACCCTGAGGGAGACGCGAAGGGGGAGAGATGCATCAGTTTGTCATCACATGTTCTCCAGACCTGGCTGCTTTCCTCTCGGAGAGAAGGCAGTGAACTGAAGTGCTGCAGGGAAGAAGAGAAGCAGTATGGTGACTAAGAGAAGATGTGAGGTGCAGGCTTACCAGTAGGACATGTTGTTAAAGTGCTCTGTGAACTGTGTGAGGTTGGCACTCTTCTCCTCGTTCTGCTCCTTAGCCCAAAGCAACACCTCAGGGATCTGTCCAGAGAGAGAGAGAGACAAATAACTACTTTTTAGGCAGAGGGGCAGCATACACAGGAGGAGGAGAAAGACATGCTTGGATGAGCTACCTCAATTTTGTAGAAGAGCTCTGCATCCAGGAGAGTTAGCTGGTCGGCGATCTCATGACTTCGGAAGTCGTGCAGGGTCCCAGGTCTAAAGTTTCACGGAGGAAATTAGAAGAAAGTGAACATGGCCAAAATTAGAACTAGACACTGTGATACATTGATGTTCAGAACACAACAAGGAAATCCTTCACTGTCACGGAGCAGAACATTTCTAAATGCCTCTGCAAGCGGTAACATTCTCTGAAACAATACAAAATACATTGTATTGAAATCTTTATTGATCCATTATACAGAGACAAGGGACGTGACGTTATAGGTGTCACAGTATCCTCGTCCACTAATTGCGGGCGGACCTACCTGGCGGCAACACCTCTTGCGGCCAGTGGTTTGAGGGAGTAGGTGTAGCGCAGCAGCTTCCTCTGCTCCACCTTGTCCAGGATGTTTGTGCGGAGCACACGGGCCAGGCTCAGCTCACCGTTACACACCAGCCTGAACACTAAGTCCATCAGCTGCATCAGGATGTCCTCCGTCATCTCCACCAGACTGACACACACACACACACACACACACACACACACACACACACACACACACACACACACACACACACACACACACACACACACACACACACACACACACACACACACACACACACACACACACGAGGGGATGGAGAGATGAGAGAGGGTATGAGAGAGGGTGGTGGAGGTGGAAAAAGACCTAAAGAGGTGTTTACTTGCACTGCGAGCTGCTCCAATAATTAAACAAATGTAACAGAAGCCCTATCACTCTCTGCACACCCCAGCTTGCCATCACGGCTAAATTACATTTGAAAACTGATGGATATGCGCAAACCGAGCAGGCTATTGGCTGGTAGGGGATGCGGCTGGCTGATCACAGCTGTCACACGTTGATATTGGATGAAGCACTCATTTTGATATGACATATCTGACATCATGCGCTGAACTCTGTTTGATATTCTCTTTGTAGGATGTGTAGGGATGCATTCTGTGCTCAGTCATTTATTTTGATATGAGAAACCTACACACCCCCAATTTTCTTCTTCTTCGGGTCTACAGTGAAAATAGACAAAAAGTGACGAGTTTGCGTTTCTGTAATCATGACTGGTTAACCCCTCCCCCTTTTACCAGGAACAGACCAAAGGAAAAGTGAATAAGAATCGTCATTGTCTGCACAGTCATTGAAGGACAAACTTTTCTTTGCAGATTGCAGGTTTTTGATAGCTAGACTTCTGGTCAAATGGCAGGCTAGAGACCTCACCACAGCTCGTCCACCACACGGACCAGAACAAAGAAGGTGTTTTTGCTGACTTTCTTCTTGAAGGTATCTGGGCAGTGACAAAACCTGGTGTATGTGTGGAGGTGTTAAGGAAAACAAACAAATAATCAAAGTATATTACACATCTTAAAGTATTCAGAGTGTATACGACTATGGGAAGTGATGTGGTAGGGATTTTGCTACCCATTCCCCATTGTCTCAACCAAGCAGGCTTTGTTGGAGGAACCTCTTTGGGTCCACATGTGAGAAGTGAAGCATGGAAAGGATATCTGCAGTGCAGCTTTTTGATGAGGTCCTCTGGGGTTATGAACGTTCTGTACGTCGTCAGGAAAGCCTCACAGTACAAGACAAGATCTGGAAAAGAAGACCACAAAGGAGATTACTGAATATCCTCTCGCTTCCCCAGAGCTCTACTTGGGAGGAAGGAAAGTCTGGGTGTATTATAGAAAAGCAGTACTAGTAAAAGCTAGAATCCTTAGTTGCTACATCCATTTTTGGATTATAAATTAATTATTTACACTACCGTTCAAAGGTTTGGGTTCACTTAGAAATGTCCTTGTCCATTAAAATAACATCAAATTGATCAGAAATACAGTGTAGACATTGTTAATGTTGTAAATTACTATTGTAGCTGGAAACAGCAGATTTTTTATGGAATATCTACATAGGCGTACAGAGGCCCATTATCAGCAACCATCACTCCTGTGTTCCAATGGCACGTTTGTGTTAGCTAATCCAAGTTTATCATTTTAAAAGGCTAATTGATCATTAGAAAACCCTTTTGCAATTATGTTAGCACAGCTGAAAACTGTTGTGCTGATTAAAGAAGCAATAGAACTGGCCTTCTTTAGACTAATTGAGTATCTGGAGCATCAGCATTTGTGGGTTCGATTAATGGCTCAAAATGGCCAAAAACAAATAACTTTCTTCTGAAACTTGTCAGACTATTCTTGTTCTGAGAAATGAAGGCTATTCCATGCGAGAAATTGCCAAGAAACTAAAGATCTGGTATAACGCTGTGTGCTACTCCCTTCACAGAACAGCGCAAACTGGCTCTAACAAGAATAGAAAGAGGAGTGGGAGGCCCCGGTGCACAACTGAGCAAGAGGACAAGTACATTAGAGTGTCTCGTATGAGAAACAGACGCCTCAAAAGTCCTCAAATTGCAACTGCCTTAAATAGTGCCCGCAAAACACCAGTCTCAATGTCAACTGTGAAGAGGCGTCTCCGGGATGCTGGCCTTCCAGCTACAATAGTCATTTAGAACATTAACAATGTCTATACTGTATTTCTGATCAATTTGATGTTATTTTAATGGACAAATTATTTTTTGTTTTGTTTTCTTTCAAAAACAAGGACATTTCTAAGTGACCTCAAACTTTTGAACGGTAGTGTGTATATATACACCCATTGATTCTTAACCTCTCTGGCCTGGGAGTCAGTATTTTCACGTTCGGATGAAAAGCGCGCCCAGAGTAAACTGCCTGCTACTCAGGCCCAGAAGCTAAGATATGCATATTATTAGTAGAATTGGATAGAAAACACTCTGAAGTTTCTAAAACTGTTTGAATGATGTCAGTGAGTATAACAGAACTCATATGGCAGGCGAAAACATGAGAGCAATCCAACCAGGAAGTGGGAAATCTGAGGTTTGTAGTTTTTTTAAGTGATTGCCTATCCAATATACTCTGTCTATGGGGTCAGATTGCACTTCCTAAGGCTTCCACTAGATGTCAACAGTCTTTAGAATGTTGTTTCAGGCTTCTATTGTAAAAGGGGAGCGAATAATAGCTGTTTGAACCAGTGGTCTGGCTGAAAGCCTTTAGTTTGGTCATGCGTGCAGCGGTGAGCACGAGCTCCGTTCCCTTTCATTTCCAAAGACAAAGGAATTGTCCGGTTGGAATATTATTGAAGATTTATGATAAAAACATCCTAAAGATTGATTCTATACATCGTTTGACATTTTTCTACAAACTGTAATGGAACGTTTTTGACTTTTCGTCTGGACTTCCAAACGCCTTGTGCATTTGGAATAGTGAACTAAACGCGTGAAAAAAAGGAGATATTTGGACATAAAGATTAGCTTTATCTGACAAAACGAACATTTATTGTGGAACTGGGATTCCTGGGAGTGCATTCCGATGAAGATCATCAAAGGTAAGTGAATATTTATAACGCTATTTCTGACTATTACTGACTCCACAACATGGCGGGTATCTGTATGGCTTGTTTTGGTGGCTGAGCGCTGTACTCAGATTATTGCATGGTGTGTTTTCACCGTAAAGCTTTTTAGAAATCTGACACAGCGGTTGCATTAAGTAGAAGTTTATCTTTAATTCTATGCATAACACTTGTATCTTTCATCAACGTTTATGATGAATATTTCTGTAAATTGATGTGGCTCTCTGCAAAATCACCGGATGTTTTGGAAGCAAAACATTACTGAACATAACGCGCCAATGTAAACTGAGATTTTTGGATATAAATATGAACTTTATCGAACAAAACATACATGTATTGTGTAACATGAAGTCCTATGAGTGCCATCTGATGAAGATCATCAAAGGTTAGTGATTAATTTGATCTCTATTTCTGCTTTTTGTGACTCCTCTCTTTGGCTGGAAAATGGCTGTGTTTTTTTGTGACTAGGCGCTGACCTAACATAATCGCATGGTATGCTTTCACCGTAAAGCCTTTTTGAAATCGGACACTGTGGTTGGATTAACAAGAAGTTTATCTTTAAAATGGTGTATAATACTTGTATGTTTGAGGAATGTTAATTATGAGATTTCTGTTGTTTGAATTTGGCGCCCTGCACTTTCACTGGCTGTTGTCAAATCGATCCCGTTAACGGGATTTCATCCCTATTAAAGGATATAACTTGTACCTTCCATCTGAGTGGACACCGACTGCATGTGATGGGGGAGGGGGGTGTACTACGGAGGTCATAAATACCTTTGCGGTCCGTTTCTGTGGCGTGGACTAATAAAATATCTCCCGATCCGGCTCGGACATCTGGACCGTCGTCGTTCTAGTATCACGTGGACAGATGAAAAGTTGTAAGGGCAGAGAGAGAGGATGAGCCTAAGTGTTGACCACATAAGGAGTCCTAGTGTAGCCCTACAAGTGACTGTCCTGATGAAACCATTCCGACAATATTGAAAAATATGTTTTGAAAAGCCATGCTAGCCATGAGGGGGTTTTCTATAAGGAGATAGGCGCTACTAAAGCTGCACTGACCTTGCCATGCTAACTCCAGATCTTCACCTACATACTTATTGTCTACTGTGAGAATGTGATCATATAGCCCCCTCAAACTCAACTCTAGACTTCAAAGCCACTTCCACTGTGTTTTTTCATTGTTCCCCTCTAATCAGGGACTGATTTAGACCTGGGATACCAGGTGGGTGCAATTAATTATCAGGTAGAACAGAAAACCAGCAGGCTCTGGACCTCGTAACAGTAACAGACAGGGACGTTGCATTTGAGTTACAGAGGCAGGGGCCAGCAGAGGGCAAGCTCTCTGTAAACAGCTGATTGGTGGCTTATTCTGTATTAATAGTATCCTTCTTGTAGGACAGGGATCTATGCTGACATTTTTTTACAAGGAGCACATGTGCTCCTAAATTGAAAAAGTTACGAGGACAAAAATAAAATGTAGGTGCACAATAAAAGGATAAGGAAGAGTGTTTTTATTCTAAGAAATGGCAAAAAGTTTGGTTTTTGGGGTGTTCCATGCTGAATCCATTACAATGTACCCTCAAATATTTGAGTCACTTAGGTGAGACAAAACATTTCAGCTGCCCCTTTAAGGGGCGGGACGTTACCGTTATAACGGTGGGACTCACATGTCTGTCTGTGAGAGATGAGATTCTCCGACATGTCTCTTCGCTAGCAGTTGAGCAAGCTCAAACTAACGTTGAAATACAACCTAATGTGTGAACAAAACGATGTAAATAGCCAAGCAACACGAGTCACACTTTAGTAGACTTTCAGGTAAGTTTGGACACAGGGGTCTCCCGAGTGGCGCAGTGGTCGAAGGCACTGGTTACAGTCGGCCGTGACTGGGAGACCCATGGGGCAGCGCACAATTGGCCCAGCGTTGGCCGGTTTAGGGGAGGGTTTGGCCGGCAGGGATGTCCTTGTCCCATCGTGCTCTAGTGACTCCTGTGGCGGGCCGTGCGCAATGCACGCTAATACGGTCACCAGGTGTACGGTGTTTCCTCCGACACATTGGTGCGGCTGGTTTCCGGGTTAAGCGCGCATTGTGTCAAGAAGCAGTGCTGCTTGGCTAGGTTGTGTTTCTGAGGATGCACGGCTCTCGACCTTCACCTCTCCCGAGTTCTGTACGGGAGTTGCAGCGATGGGACAAGACTGTAACTACCAATTGGATACCACGAAATTGGGGAGAAAAAGGGGTAAAACATAAAAATGTATATAAAATAAAAATAAAAAAGAAGTTTGCACACATCTATTTCTAGGCGCATATTGCGAGTAAAATAGTCGCACCGTAGAGCCATGTAGGATCCTATGAAGTATCACATAAAGAGGCATCTCCTGCTCTATGATTAAACAGCTTGATCTGAAAGAGACGTGAGGTAAAATGGACTGACCATCAACAGTAGAAAACGAGGACACGTTTACCTCCTGCTTTAGTGTTAACCGGGACATGATCTCCATGTGATCGATGAGGGAAAGCTCATCAGTCTCCTCGCTACTCTGCCCATCTTCAGAGGACTTTTGTCTTCGGCTGAGTGAGAGAGAGAAAGAGAATATAACAAAAAAGAGAATCCTTCCTTCTGTCACTGGAGAGTAGGAACAATGGAGAATATTTGATTCTTTATTTAACCTCAAAATAAAAGGTAACAGAAAGGCCAGATTGTCATGGCATGGGTTCTTACCGGTCATCGGACATGTCCTTGTTATTGCACAGTGGGTTCTCTGAGGCAGTGTCCTCCAGTGAGTCATCTATGGCAGACGAGTCCTGATAACAACACAGAGTGGTTAGGACCGGTCTCGCACCAAATCCAGCAGCCTGAGGTCATGTTCGTTAGGGCATGGCACAGAAAAGATTTCACAATGATTTGCAGTGGATAACGAAAATGTGCATTTCTCATTGGACATTTATTTCTATGCTTGTTTCAGGATATTTTCTTCTGTTCGGTAGCTAATGAACATGACCCTGAGGTGAAGATAAAGGTAAATGCTTTCTTAGTTAAGGTAGATGTGTGGGTACGTTGTCTAAGCACATGGAGGTTTCAACTTAGTATTCAGTGAGTTGTTCCGTCAGCTGTGAGGAAAACAGACAATGGTAGTTCACAGACACTATTAATATCACACGCTGTATGGATCAGTGGAGGCTGCTGAGGGGAGGACGGCTCATAATAATAACTAGAACGGAGAAAATGGAATGACATCAAACACATGGAAACCATGTCTTTAATGTATTTGATACCATTCCACCTATTCCACTCCAGTCATTACCATGAGCCAGTCCTCCGCAATTAAGGTGCCACCAATCTCCTGTGGTATGGATACATGCATAACTCTAGCCTCACTTGTCTAGTGCAACACTAAATACACTATACAGTGCCTTCAGAAAGTATTCACACCCCTCGACTCTTTCCACATTTGGTTGTGTTACAAAGTGGGATTAAAAATGATTTCATTATCTTCTTTTTTTTTTTTTTTTACACAAAATAACTAATGTGTAAGAAAAATAAAACACTAATATATCTTGATTAGATAAATATTCAAACCCCCTGAGTTACATGTTAGAATCATTCTTTCTGGGTAAGACTAAGAGCGTTGCATACCTGGATTGTACAATACTTGCATTTTTTATTTTTTTTATTCTTCAAGCTCTGTCAAGTTGGTTGTTGATCATTGCTAAAGAGCCATTTTCAAGTCTTTCCATAGATTTAAGACAATTTAAGTCAAAACTAGAACTACGCTACTTAGGAACATTCAATGTCATCGTGGTTAGTAACTCCAGTGTAGATTTGGCCATGAGGGACCTTAGAGATAATTGTATGTGTGGGGTACAGAGATGAGGTAGTCATTCAAATGTTAAACACTATTATTGCACACAGAGTGAGTCCATGCAATGTATTATGTGACTCGTTAAGCATTTTTACTCCTGAACGTATTTATGCTTGCCATAAGAAAAGGGCTTGAATACTTATTGACTTAAGACATTTTGGAATTTGTAAAAATTTCTACAAATGTAATTCCACTTTATGGGGTATTGTGTGTAGGCCATTGACACAAAATCTCAATTTAATCCACCTTAAATTCAGGCTGTAACACAACAAAATGTGTAAAAAGTCAAGAGGTGTAAATACTTTCTGAAGGTCCTGTATATACCCATCTCCATCCCAGAAGACAGTCCAGATTTTTCTTTACTAAAAACGTGGGGAATGGGGAGAACTTTGAGCGAGAAAGACTGAATAAATAAGCTGAGCGTTTAGTCGTTTTATTGGGCTGTCCTTCCTGATGAAAGGCCTTAGGGAAGATGTTAAATACACAGACTAAACGCAGAGCCATTCATGAATCTAGTTGTAATTAGTTACTACGATCCAGACCTGACCCAGGTGGACAACCACCACTGGCCTTAACGGCCAAGTTTATGAACATGATAGAAAATGTCTCACTGTCACTTGGAGACAAACCCCCCTTGAGACAATGACAGGGGAGTGACTGATGTCCTTTGAGCTAGAACTACACATAGGCCCATATAGTAGGGAATGGGCACTAGAGGTCGACCCGTTAATCGGAATGGCCGATTAATTAGGGATGATTTCAAGTTTTCATAACAATCGGTAATCGGCATTTTTGGACACCGATTGTGGGCGATTACATTGCACTCCACGAGGAGCCTGCATGGCAGGCTGACCACCTGTTATGGGAGTGCAGCAAGAAGCCAAGGTAAGTTGCTAGCTAGCATTAAACTTCTCTTATAAAAAACAATCAATCTTCACATAATCACTAGTTAACTACACATGGTTGATGATATTACTAGTTTATCTAGCTTGTCCTGCGTTGCATATAATCAATGCGGTGCCTGTTAATTTATCATCGAATCACAGCCTACTTCGCCAATCGGGTGATGATTTAAGAAGCACATTCACGTAAAAAGCCCTGTTGTTGCACCAATGTACCTAACCATAAACATCAATGCCTTTCTTAATATCAATACACAAGTATATATTTTTAAACCTGCATATTTAGTTAATATTGCCTGCTAACATTAATTTCTTTTAACTAGGGAAATTTTGTCACTTCTCTTGCGTTCCGTGCAAGCCGAGTCAGGGTATATGCAGCAGTTTGGGCCGCCTGGCTCGTTGCGAACTGTGTGAAGACCATTTCTTCCTAACAAAGACCGTAATTAATTTGCCAGAATTGTACATAATTATGACATAACATTGAAGGTTGTGCAATGTAACCGCAATATTTAGACTTATGGATGCCACCCGTTAGATAAAATACGGAACGGTTCCGTATTTCACTGAAAGAATAAACGTTTTCACCATATTAATGACCTAAGGCTCGTATTTCTGTGTGTTATTATGTTATAATTAAATCTTAGATAAAATACGGAACGGTTCCGTATTTCACTGAAAGAATAAACGTTTTCACCATATTAATGACCTAAGGCTCGTATTTCTGTGTGTTATTATGTTATAATTAAATCTATGATTTGATATTTGATAGAGCAGTCTGACTAAGCGGTGGTAGGCAGCAACAGGCTCGTAAGCATTCATTCAAACAGCACTTTCCTGCATTTGCCAGCAGCTCTTCGCTGTGCTTCAAGCATTGAGCTGTTTATGACTTCAAGCCTATCAACTCCCGAGATTAGGCTGGTGTAACCGATGTGAAATGGCTAGCTAGTTAGCGGGGTGCACGCTAATAGCGTTTCAATCGGTGACGTCACTCGCTCTGAGACCTTGAAGTAGTTGTTCCCCTTGCTCTGCAAGGGCCGCGGCTTTTGTGGAGCGATGGGTAACGATGCTTCGAGGGTGGCTGTTGTCGATGTGTCCCTGGTTCGGGCGAGGAGAGGGACGGAAGCTATACTGTTACACTGGCAATACTAAAGTGCCTATAAGAACATCCAATAGTGAAAGGTATATGAAATACAAATGGTATAGAGAGAAATAGTCCTATAATTCCTATAATAAATACAACCTAAAACTTCTTACCTGGGAATATTGAAGACTCTTGTTAAAAGGAACCACCAGCTTTCATATGTTCTCATGTTCTGAGCAAGGAACTTAAACGTTAGCTTTTTTACATGGCACATATTGCAATTTTACTTTCTTCTCCAACACTTTGTTTTTGCATTATTTAAACCAAATGGAATGTTGTTTCATTATTTATTTGAGGCTAAATTTATTTTATTGATGTATTATATGAAGTTAAAATAAAAGTGTTCATTCAGTATTGTTGTAATTGTCATTATTACAAATTAATTAATTAATCGGCCGATTAATCGGTAGCTTTTTATTTTTTTGGGGCCCTCCAATAATCGGTATCGGCGTTGAAAAATCACAATCGGTCGACCTCTAATGGGGACAGTCCAGTAGTAGGGGATTTGGGGAAAGGAAGAGAAACATGGTAATGTACAGGCAGTTACCAAAGCAGGGCATGCCAAGCGGTCGAAGAGACACAGCGAATCCTGAATGGTTAGGTCACATACAGATAGGGTTACTTAGTGAGGTCTGTGGTCAGTCATGGTGCAACTGTCTGTGAAAGCACGCTTTTCTCTCCTCGCTCCCATGCAGCCTCTCTGCTAAGGCTACTTACTCGGCGGGAGAGCCCATCTCCGTTGGCTTGGCTGGATGTGTACAGATTAACGTACTCTCCCTCCCCGCCTTCCTCGTTAGCGCTTTCACTCTACGGGGGAAAAAAGAAAGACAGCAAAGAGAATGACAGAGGCTAGGAAAAAGCAAATGTGATTCCGAATGCGAAAGCTTCTCACAACTAGCCGGACAACACAAACAAGTACCTATATCATCTCAAATGAAACCACTAAGAACCAAGTGTTCCAATCACCACAGCATACATAGAGCTGCAGACTTGTTTTTTTTACCTAGGGTTTGGCCTATTTTCAAGGATAAGAACATCATGTCACCGACATTGAAACAGCCCTTTGCTAACAATGCCTATACCCTACTCCAGATCTGTGCTCTTCTTCAATAGCACCCCCCCCCCGTCAAACGCAATCCCATTTTCTTTACGCACAGTACCTAACACTTATCAAAACACACAGCTAGGGCTCACCAAAGAGGTTTGACGAGTGTCAGAGAAAGAAGAGTCAGTAAGAAGACAGATAGCCAGAGAGCCACCAGAGCTGTCCAGAGAGCCGTTGGCCACCAGCACAGGGTCAGGGCTGCCACTGCCCAGGGCCGCTAGGTCCATGCTCTGTGATTGGTGGACAATGGGAGAGTGGGAAGAGACAGATGAGAGAAGATATGGAATGGAAGATTGGCAGAGAGGCGCAAAGTCCTGAGAATAGGACCGGAGAACTGTCTTATGCTGAGAGAGCGAGGGCGAGAAATGAGAAGGAAAGAGAAAGAGAGATTAAGACAAAAGCTACTTGAGAGATCTACAAGGTCAAAGAGCAAATGTTGTTTGAAAAAAAGAATTGAGAGAGAAGCATTGGCATACTTGCCATCGGAGAACAATATGACTGTAGGCTGTATCTGACTGGTCAGTCAGTGACTAGAATTCCTAATTCAACTCAGTCTCTTCAAAATTACATATTCACAAAATGTGCTTGTTGTAACTTGTAACAGATCTGTTGAATATCCCATGCATATAGGTTTAATTGAAACCAAGTCAAAAGGGTGCAACAAGGATCAATGGTTCTTCAGCAAGAACAGATCAATTGTCCTCATCATTGCTCCAAAACTAGAATGATTAGACAAAGAAGAATACAGAACATTCATTTGCTACGTTTGTATCGTAATGGTTCTGGATTGTGTTCAAGCCCCAGTTTTAAATGAATGACATCCGCTAATATAAATAACACATTTCACAAATTCTGGATGAAAACACACCTTTTCAACTGCATGCTTTCTCTGACAGAGATTGTCATTTAGTATGTAAATATTGAGGGGTCTGATAGAGAGTGAAGAATGAAAGTGTTTTTGCCAGTGTGTGTGTTTTGCACAATATACTTCCTTATCAGTAGCTGAACATGTCTACAATGGCTAATGGCTAATGGCTAATAAAATAACTTTTTGTATTGGTGTCAATACTTCTAAAGCAGAAGCACAGTCGTGTCTGTGGCAGAGCAGACAAGGTTTCAACTGGTATTGGTTTTCATTCAAATACTTCTGATGCACTTGATCGAGCTTGCCTGACACGGTGGGACCAATTAAATAGTCCCCAAAGTGCAAAACTTTTATTTGATTTAGCACCGCACTTTGCCCCTGACTTTCCAGGTTAAATAAAACGTTCCAGAAAGAAAACAAATACTATTTAAAGCCAAGTCTGCTGTAGAGAGTGAGAAGAGCAGAGAATCAGACAGGCAGGCAGGCAGACAAGCCCACTGAGAGTCACTCACCATGGGGGTGGTCAGGGAGGAGTTAGAGACTGACATGCTGAGAGCAGCCCCAGTCTCCTCCTCCACCACCACTGCAGCCTGCGACTGCTGAAGGTGGCAGGAGAGAGAGGACGAGGAAGAGGACGAGGAAGAGGCAGAGTGGGAGGCCTGGAGGGGGGGGAAAGGAGAGCGTGGGGGAAGGAGAAAGTAGAGAGAGAGAGGAGCAGAGAGACAGTACAGTGGGAGATGTTAGTTAGCAAAAGAAGACGTAGGTCTACGCAGATAGTTAAGCCCAATCTAGACGCAGCAGAAAACAATAGGCTTGATGGACTAAAAGAATGCTACGGCAGACAAAGCGTTAAAATAGAAACACACTAGTGCTTTCTAATATTCTACTGTTACCTCTGTGTTATGCATCGCTCTGATGGAGGCTGGGCTTTCCAAAAAGAAAAAAGGAATGAGATTTGATGAGTGCAATGGAAAATGAAGCCCCAAAATGTTTTATTTAAAACGCATCTCACGATGAAAAACGTATCATCATGATGATGTGGCCGGTGACACTGCTGGGAACTAGTCCGCGTTCACATCCTTGTCGGAACTAGGAAACTCCAACATTTCCGACTTGCTGATTTGTTGAACGCAGTTACCATGTTGGAAATGTCAGTGTTTCCTAGTTCTGACTAGTGCGTGAACGTGGAGCGTATCAACAGTGGACTAAAGGAAAAAATACTCAAATATAGTTTGAGTGGATTTTCCCTTTAACCCGTTTCACCTAAGCATTTAAATAAATTATCCTAACCTTTGTCATTAGTTCCCCTAACTGCCAACATAAATTCTTTCCATGATTCTCCTTTGTTGTTAAGGCGCAACAAGCAACCTGGTCTCAGAGAAATAGTATAATCCAAACATGCACCAAAATGTATTATAAGGTATATCATCCAATTCCTATGCTATTGTACGTCCAGGTAAGACGTTTGATACTATACGTCCTATAATTAGTATGATATTGTATGATCTATGCATAGTCACCTTACCCCTACCCACATGTACAAATGACCTATTTTTTTACTTTAGTTTATTTAATAGATATATAAAAACTGCATTGTAGGTGAAGGGCTTGTAAGTAAGCATTTCACGGTAAGGTCTACACCTGTTGGATTCGGCGCATGTGACTAATAACATTTTATTTTGATCGCTACTCCATTCATAATTTAAAAAATATATATATATATAAAAAAAAGTTTACCTTTATTTAACTAGGCAAGTCTTAATGCAACCTAACGTAACATAATATATCATACTAAATGGAGTGCCACAGATTTCCGTACAGAATAATACGAATTGCCCTGAGACCATGTTGAACTATGCCTACATACTGTGCAAAGCACATGACTGGCCTAAATGGAAATAACTAGCTACTGTATCAGAAGTGAGTGGACATTCTGCTCAGGTAGAAGTCTATTCATTCTGGCAATCAGAAAGTACACAATGTGGACATGACAGTTAACAATCGCCAGCACAGAAACACTTTTTGATTACATGAAACACAAACACCCTTTCCTGTCCCTGCATAAATCCAGGAGCGCATCTTTCACTGGGGACGGGGACATGTCCCCCCCCACATTCTGACCCCTCCAGTTTTATCATTGGAATGTGATACAAAACGAGGCAACGGTGTGCTTTAGTACCATGCAGACGCCTCAGAGCGGTCTGGTAGACTGTTTGGCGTGTTTATCCGACTGGATACATTTAATTTACACTTCTAAAACCAAAGTTGCGCCCCTACCTACATCTATAGCTTAAGTTCAAACCAATCCTTGTTTTATTTCCCTGCTCCTCAGAGGATTCTGTGATTCGTCTTAATCCTCACCCAATATGAACTGGGCATGCAGTAATCCACAAGGTCAAATAACAGGGAAAAAAATGTTCAGAAATGTTTCATTTTTATTTCTCACATTTTGATCCACTTTAGATATGCTTAAAAATATCCGTAATCATGGATAAACCTTGAGCATGGATTGACTCATTTATATCGGGTTCATTTTTTTTTCTGGCAGAGCAAATTACTTTTTCCAACCATGAATGTCTGGTAGAGAGATTATGGCATTGAATATAATCTGGGAAGTGAACTACTACAGCCTTGCAGAGGCCTGAAACAAACATAACAAATGGCCAAAATTATGAAAAGAAATTCAAGTACAGTGGTGGGATGTAAGATGGGACATCATGGAGGACAAGTCTGTACAAAAGGCCAATCGTCTTATGCCGGCGGAAAAACCCCATTTTACTGAGAAGTGGTAGTAATTTAAATTGTACTGTTGCACTGATTTGTATTTGTTGTTAAGATGTTTTTTTTCTGATGCAAAAGGTAGCCTGCTGGTTAGAGCGTTTGGCCAGTAACTGAAAGGTTGCTGGTTCGAATACCCGAGCCGACAAGGTGAAAAATCGGCTTAAGTTCACTTGAGCAAGGCACTTAACCCTAATTTGCTCCAGGGTGCCGTACTACTATGGCTGACCCTGTAAAGCAACACATTTCTCTGCACCTATCCGGTGTATGTGACAATAAAACATGTCTTTTACATTTTTTTCTCTATGTATTGAAGTAGAGTTTGGAGATGAGTTACCACTAGGGTCTGCTTGCCTTCTGGATGTTCAGGACTTAACACCCTGCTTTTCTTCTTCTATGGTATACAGATGGGCTAAAACATCATGGACTCACTCACCACTCAATCCTACACACTTGGTACAATATATGATAAGAAAATGAGTTTCCTGAAATGCATATGTATTGGGCCTTGGTAAGTGATGGATGTGTGTGAACAGGGTGTGTGGATGGGCTGGCGTACTGCATGTTGTAACACTGGTGAGTGTGAGGCTTCAGTGTGAGGTGAGGGGCTATAGTTTACCAGCTGCCTCTGTTTGGGTGGCAGTGCCGGGGGTGGGAGGGGCTCGTGGACAGAGTCGCTGCTGCTAAACGAGTCGTTGAAGCCGTAGACTTCCTGGAAGCGCTTGTTGCGTTGCTCATAGATGCTCTTGCTCTGTGGCATCTGGTAGAAAACCGAGGGCTGGGGCTCCGAGTAGTCTTCCACAAACTGCATGTACTTCAGTACTGTGGGGGTGAGACGTGCGCACACAGACGCACAGACACGCACACACAGACGCACACAAACACAGACCAAAAAAAACAGGGGATATTACAATGACAATGCGCTTGCAGATGATAATGACAGTGTTCTTCAGAGTATCCCAAACCGTTTACACATTGTTATAGTGTTTAGATGAGGAGGAAACTCTACACGTCAAACGTTGGTTAAAATGGAGCACTTCACTTCCAATCCTGCAAATTGTAAAATGAAAAATGGTCGTGGTGTGCATTAAATACAATTTCAAAACGAGAAAACCGTCACTCCAAAACTAGCGGACCAATGGAGACTCATTGTCTACGCCTCCCTCTAAACCTCGCCCTTCACGAGAAAATTATGCCCAATCTCGTAATCGAAAAGACTGGCAGTGAAAGATACGAGTAGCGTAACCAAAAGGTAGTACATGCAGGCAAGAGTGTAGGCAAAATCTATTCAGTAGGATTGGTTGCTGGGAAAGTTGAACCGAAAACGATTTTTGCATTCGTTTTCAAGAAAACATTTTTTTATAATTTGTCATAGAGTTTTGCTCTCGCTTTAAAATGATTTGCTTACAAGTTGTTGGGGTTTGAATTCTTATTTTTGTTTACAATTCTATACATTTTGCTTTCAATTGTTGGGTTTTTGATTTCAACATCCATTATTTCACCCATCCTGGAAAATATAATGTTTACATTCTCTACTTTATTTTTCATGTTCACAATTTATTTTATTTTGAATTCAACACATATGGCGTGAAATTGACCCCATAGAAGTCTACGCCCCTTCGTCGGTGATTGATTCTTCAATAAAGTCTTTGTTGTCATTCAACAAGAGATTACTCTTTTTCTTGCACACTTTTTCATTCACAAAATACTGCACCAAACATCTTAGATGTATAATCTAAGATATCCTCGGAAAAACATCAAAATAAATGACAGATTTCTTGAGTTATTTTAGATTAATTCTAACTCTTTTGAGGAAGTGTATACTGGCTAAGGCATCTCAAAAAGGACAAACAGTACTATTGGTGCTTTTTTTCTTGTTTTTCAAGCGAAGGTCTTTTAAGGAAGTATGCGAGCACAATCGTTCGGTTCACCTAACCGAGTTTGGCTAGGCGCCAGTCGAACTGAAGCTTGCTGACGCCTTAAGGGTGACGGGTTTCATCTGAACCCAGCCACACCTCCTACTGGAAAAAAAACTTGGGACCAGAACGTTACACTGAGAAAACGTGTTCTATTTAATTCTGTGGTTTTATCATTCTAACACAGCAGTGGGCCTCCATGTGCATTACAGAGGGGCCTAATCCGCTGTATTTGGAGCTTAAATTTGAAAACCCTGGTAACAGTAGAGAATGTATAAGGCTTTTTATGAATTATTTCTGCCTCCCCCTGACATCAGATACTCACTGTGACGGCTCTTCTTCTCAGGGAGTGGAGGTGGACTCTGAGGTACGTCTGTCATCTCGCTGGCGCTGAACTCGGACACAAACCCCCCGGCGGCGTGGCACAGGGGCGAGATGTCGGGCGTGAACAGGGGGAAGGGGGGCACAGGCGGTAGGTCCTCCTCCATGAGGTTGTCATACTGGGATGGGTGGCGCTCAAAGGAAATGCACCAGGAGGAGCCCGAGTAGGAGCCGTCGGAAAAGCCCGAGCAGGCGCCACCTCGGCGCTTCTTTTCCGGCAGGGCAGGGGGCGGCAGGGCGGAAGTCATGCGGGAGTAGAGGGGGGACACGGAGGAGCCCTGGAGGGGGCTGAAGTGGGGCTGTGCCAGCGGCGGACCGGGGCCAGGGCAGGGGGAGGAAGACTCGCTGTGGGACTCAGGCAGGGGGCTGAGGCACGCTCCCACTGGCACAGGAGTCATCTGCTCCAGGCTGGACAGGTCCTGGTGCAGAAAGTCGTAGTCCGGGTCGTAGTGGTCTGTGGTGTCTGTGGAGGGGAGGAGGGAGAGAGAGACGGGGGACAGGTGAGTCACCACACAGAGCACTGAAAACAAAGCCACACTGTCACTTTGGCATAAAAGGTACTTTTACCCCACTCAGGAGCACAACAAACACATTGGCAGAATCTATTTTCATTGGGGGGTGAGGTGGGATATTAGGATTTCACAAAGGGTTGGTTTAGAAACTGATCCATGACACATCAGTTGATCACAATGGAGAAGGCACAAAACAGCTTACTTCTCCTTCCACTGAGAAAAGAGCCACCCAATGACTTGGTGCAACGTTCTTATCGCCTTGACAACCGTCACTTTCTTGTTCCCGGTCCCAGAAGGTTTCAGCCGTGCTATTACAGCTTAGACTTTTTGAGGCTGCATCTCAACAGCGTCACATGGCTTCCTCTCCTCAACAAATTCCCAGTAAGCATCCACCATATTGCCCTCCTCCCTGCTATCCTGTTTCCAGACTGATGCAGATGAAGGAGAGGAGGCTGCTTAAAGACTATTGAGATGCAGCCTCAGTGAAGTCTTGTCTCTTTACTCACAGGATGGTGGTCACAGCTCGTAAACAATGCTCTGTGCTGTTGGAGGTGGCAGGAACAGGAAGCTCCTGCCTGCGTGTGTTGACTCGTTACACGCATCAGCAGCAGGCTTGTTTCCGCACACTGTGGCTGCCACATCAAGACAACCTATGGTGATCCCGTGGTGACCACGGTGCTCCTAATCAAAGAGAAAGGCCTCTCTTGCTGGAATCATAGTGTCTCCTTTCTACCTAATGGGCTCATAGTGGCTCCTCTCTAACCTAATGGGCTCATAGTGGCTCCTCTCTAACCTAATGGGCTCATCATAGTGGCTCCTCTCTAACCTAATGGGCTCATAGTGGCTCCTCTCTAACCTAATGGGCTCATAGTGTCTCCTCTCTAACCTAATGGGCTCATAGTGGCTCCTCTCTAACCTAATGGGCTCATAGTGGCTCCTCTCTAACCCAATGGGCTCATAGTGTCTCCTCTCTAACCTAATGGGCTCATCATAGTGGCTCCTCTCTAACCTAATGGGCTCATCATAGTGGCTCCTCTCTAACCTAATGGGCTCATCATAGTGGCTCCTCTCTAACCTAATGGGCTCATAGTGTCTCCTCTCTAACCTAATGGGCTCATCATAGTGGCTCCTCTCTAACCTAATGGGCTCATAGTGTCTCCTCTCTAACCTAATGGGCTCATAGTGGCTCCTCTCTAACCTAATGGGCTCATAGTGGCTCCTCTCTAACCTAATGGGCTCATCATAGTGGCTCCTCTCTAACCTAATGGGCTCATAGTGTCTCCTCTCTAACCTAATGGGCTCATCATAGTGGCTCCTCTCTAACCTAATGGGCTCATCATAGTGGCTCCTCTCTAACCTAATGGGCTCATAGTGGCTCCTCTCTAACCTAATGGGCTCATCATAGTGGCTCCTCTCTAACCTAATGGGCTCATCATAGTGGCTCCTCTCTAACCTAATGGGCTCATAGTGGCTCCTCTCTAACCTAATGGGCTCATAGTGGCTCCTCTCTAACCTAATGGGCTCATAGTGGCTCCTCTCTAACCTAATGGGCTCATAGTGGCTCCTCTCTAACCTAATGGGCTCATAGTGGCTCCTCTCTAACCTAATGGGCTCATAGTGGCTCCTCTCTAACCTAATGGGCTCATCATAGTGGCTCCTCTCTAACCTAATGGGCTCATAGTGGCTCCTCTCTAACCTAATGGGCTCATAGTGTCTCCTCTCTACCTAATGGGCTCATAGTGGCTCCTCTCTAACCTAATGGGCTCATAGTGGCTCCTCTCTAACCTAATGGGCTCATAGTGGCTCCTCTCTACCTAATGGGCTCATAGTGGCTCCTCTCTAACCTAATGGGCTCATAGTGGCTCCTCTCTAACCTAATGGGCTCATAGTGGCTCCTCTCTAACCTAATGGGCTCATAGTGGCTCCTCTCTAACCTAATGGGCTCATAGTGGCTCCTCTCTAACCTAATGGGCTCATAGTGGCTCCTCTCTAACCTAATGGGCTCATAGTGGCTCCTCTCTAACCTAATGGGCTCATAGTGGCTCCTCTCTAACCTAATGGGCTCATAGTGTCTCCTCTCTAACCTAATGGGCTCATAGTGGCTCCTCTCTAACCTAATGGGCTCATAGTGGCTCCTCTCTAACCTAATGGGCTCATAGTGGCTCCTCTCTAACCTAATGGGCTCATCATAGTGGCTCCTCTCTAACCTAATGGGCTCATAGTGGCTCCTCTCTACCTAATGGGCTCATAGTGTCTCCTCTCTAACCTAATGGGCTCATAGTGGCTCCTCTCTAACCTAATGGGCTCATCATAGTGGCTCCTCTCTAACCTAATGGGCTCATCATAGTGGCTCCTCTCTAACCTAATGGGCTCATAGTGGCTCCTCTCTAACCTAATGGGCTCATAGTGTCTCCTCTCTAACCTAATGGGCTCATAGTGGCTCCTCTCTAACCTAATGGGCTCATAGTGGCTCCTCTCTAACCTAATGGGCTCATCATAGTGGCTCCTCTCTAACCTAATGGGCTCATAGTGGCTCCTCTCTAACCTAATGGGCTCATAGTGTCTCCTCTCTAACCTAATGGGCTCATAGTGGCTCCTCTCTAACCTAATGGGCTCATAGTGGCTCCTCTCTAACCCAATGGGCTCATAGTGTCTCCTCTCTAACCTAATGGGCTCATCATAGTGGCTCCTCTCTAACCTAATGGGCTCATCATAGTGGCTCCTCTCTAACCTAATGGGCTCATCATAGTGGCTCCTCTCTAACCTAATGGGCTCATAGTGTCTCCTCTCTAACCTAATGGGCTCATAGTGTCTCCTCTCTAACCTAATGGGCTCATAGTGTCTCCTCTCTAACCTAATGGGCTCATAGTGGCTCCTCTCTAACCCAATGGGCTCATAGTGTCTCCTCTCTAACCTAATGGGCTCATAGTGGCTCCTCTCTAACCCAATGGGCTCATAGTGTCTCCTCTCTAACCTAATGGGCTCATAGTGTCTCCTCTCTAACCTAATGGGCTCATAGTGGCTCCTCTCTAACCCAATGGGCTCATAGTGTCTCCTCTCTAACCCAATGGGCTCATAGTGGCTCCTCTCTAACCCAATGGGCTCATAGTGGCTCCTCTCGAAAACCAATGGGCTCCTCTCTAACCTAATGGGCTCATAGTGGCTCCTCTCGAAAACCAATGGGCTCATAGTGGCTCCTCTCTAACCCAATGGGCTCATAGTGTCTCCTCTCTAACCCAATGGGCTCATAGTGGCTCCTCTCTAACCCAATGGGCTCATAGTGGCTCCTCTCGAAAACCAATGGGCTCCTCTCTAACCTAATGGGCTCCTCTCTAACCTAATGGGCTCCTCTCTAACCTAATGGGCTCCTCTCTAACCTAATGGGCTCCTCTCTAACCTAATGGGCTCCTCTCTAACCTAATGGGCTCCTCTCTAACCAGGTCTCTGTGAAGCCAGTGCAGGAACATGTAACTTATATGTGTTTGTGTTGTGTGTGAGTTTCATGTGTGTGTGTTAGGGATGAGCATTTGAAATGTTTTGACTGTTCGAGTACTCGCATGAAAAACATTTTTTTTTTTTTTTTAACACAAGGTCCGCACTGGATTTTTTTGTGCATTTATCTAGATGTCATAAGATTGCAAAAACGCGTAATTTATCCTAACCATTATAAATAAATCCTAATAGCTAAATTGCTTTAAAAAAAAGCAAGTGCCATGTAAGATGAATTTATTGAAACCGTAATATCAACTGGTTATTATATTATATCGTGAAACACAATCTTCAAAAAGGCAGTAACCTGCTTGTAGAACTCTATGGCTGTGTAATGGCATAGCCTTGTTTTGTTAATTTAACAGACAAAACGCTCTTATTTCCTGAGCCCTTATCACAGTCAAGACACCTATTTTATAGTAAAAAAAACAATGTAATAAAACAATAACAGAATATTTTTCCAAATGAATAAATTTGGCCGTGTGAAGTGATGCACATCTCGTGCCTGGGGCAGTTATTCTTAAAGAGGGATCATTTGAAACAAGGAAAAATTCAGGGTTACAAACCAACATTTGTCTTCTTTTCGATATACAGACGTTCGATTTAATCTTTGGAATTTTCTGAATGGATGAACATTCCTCATTGAACACTGCATAGTGATGAATTATGGCCATGACATCTGTTTGGTGAGTAGACATACAGTGGGAAGAAAAAGTATGTGAACCCTTTAGAATTACCTGGATTTCTGCATAAATTGGTAATCAAATGTTATCTGATCTTTTTTAAATAATTTTTATTTCACCTTTATTTAACCAGGTATATAATGTTTTCATAACCTACATTACTCATCTCATATGTATATACTGTACTCTATACCATCTACTGCATCTTACCATCCTGTTGTAATGTATCACTCTGTCACGGTTGTTGTCGGTGAAGGAGGACCAATACGCAGCAGGTACGTGTATGCTCATCTTGAGAATTTATTTACTTCAAAAAATGAACGTACAAAAATCACAAAACAAAAGAACGAACGAACGAACAACTACAAACAGTCTGGCTAGCATAGGCTCAACACAGAACAATCACCCACCAATCACACACACAAACACACCCTAATATATGGGACTCTCAATCAAAGGCAGATAGACAACACCTGCCTTCAACTGAGAGTCCCAACCCCAATTAACCAAACATAGAAACACACACACCAGACTAACCAAAAACCCAAAAACTAAATCAAACACCCTTTACACAAACACACCACCCCGAACCACATAAAACAAATACCCTCTGCCACGTCCTGACCAAACTACAAAAACAATTAACCTTATACTGGCCAGGACGTGACAGTACCCCCCCCTTAAAGGTGCTACCCCAGAAGCACCTTAAAAAATAACTCCAAGCAACACCAAAAAAAATTCCCCTTTTCTAAAGGGAGGGAAGGGAGGGTGGCTGCCGTCAACGACGGCACTGTGCTACACCCCCCCTCCCCAACCCACCTATTTCTGGAGGTGGCTCTGGTTCCGGCCGTTCCAGGCTGTCGGGCCACTCTGGCATCGCCGAGGGGCAGTCGGGCCAGTCTGGCATCGCCGGGGGGCAGTCGGGCCAGTCTGGCATCGCCGGGGGGCAGTCGGGCCAGTCTGGCAGTTCGGGACAGTCTGGGCAGTCTGGCAGTTCGGGACAGTCTGGGCAGTCTGGCAGTTCGGGACAGTCTGGGCAGTCTGGCAGTTCGGGACAGTCTGGGCAGTCTGGCAGTTCGGGACAGTCTGGGCAGTCTGGCAGTTCGGGACAGTCTGGGCAGTCTGGCAGTTCGGGACAGTCTGGCCACTCCGGCAGTTCAGCGCAGTCTGGCCACTCCGGCAGTTCAGCGCAGTCTGGCCACTCCGGCAGTTCAGCGCAGTCTGGCCACTCCGGCAGTTCAGCGCAGTCTGGCCTCTCTGGCGACTGTTGACTGGCGGGCAGCTCTGACGACTGTTGACTGGCGGGCAGCTCTGGGACGACTGTTGACTGGCGGGCAGCTCTGGTGACGACTGTTGACTGGCGGGCAGCTCTGGTGACGACTGTTGACTGGCGGGCAGCTCTGGTGACGACTGTTGACTGGCGGGCAGCTCTGGTGACGACTGTTGACTGGCGGGCAGCTCTGGTGACGACTGTTGACTGGCGGGCAGCTCTGGTGACGACTGTTGACTGGCGGGCAGCTCTGGTGACGACTGTTGACTGGCGGGCAGCTCTGGTGACGACTGTTGACTGGCGGGCAGCTCTGGTGACGACTGTTGACTGGCGGGCAGCTCTGGTGACGACTGTTGACTGGCGGGCAGCTCTGGTGACGACTGTTGACTGGCGGGCAGCTCTGGTGACGACTGTTGACTGGCGGGCAGCTCTGGTGACGACTGTTGACTGGCGGGCAGCTCTGGTGACGACTGTTGACTGGCGGGCAGCTCTGGTGGCGACTGTTGACTGGCGGGCAGCTCTGGTGACTGTTGACTGGCGTGGCTGGGTTGACGCACTTGTAGCCTGGTGCGTGGTGCTGGTACTGGGCTTACCAGATTATGTACACGCACCTCCAGGCTAGTGCGGGGAGCGGGAACAGGACGAGTCGGACTGGGTTGACGCACTTCCGGGTCCGCACGAGAGACAGGAGCTGGAAACCCAGGGCTATGGAGGCGCACAGTCGGTCTCGATCTTACCTCCTGCACAACCCGTCTTGGCTGGATGGAACTAGTAGCCCTGTACGAGCGGGGTGCTCGTACAGGGCAGACTGGGCTGTGCAGGGGCCTGATGGTAGCCGTGCGTAGAGCGGGAGTTGGGTAGCCTGGTCCTCGGAGGCGTACCGGCGACCAGATGCGCTGCGCAGGCATCCTCCTACCAGGCTGGATGCCCGCTCTAGCACGGCACCTGCGAGGGGCTGGAATAACGCGCACCGGACTGTGCGTGCGTATGGGTGAGATAGTGCGCTCCACAGCGAAACATAGCGCTCTCCACCCCATACGCTCCTCCATATAACCACGGGTAGCTGGCTTCCGGCTCTTCTTACGCCTAGCCAAACTACCCGTGTGCCCCCCCCAAAAAATTTATTGTGGGTGCCTCTCGTGCTTCTCCTTCAGCGCGTACTTGGCCTCGTACCACCGCCTCTCTGCCTTGGCTGCCTCAATTTCCCACTGCGGGCGTCGATAATCCCCAGCCTGGTGCCAAGGTCCGGCCCCGTCCAGAACTTCCTCCCAGGTCCACTTCTCCCGCCAGTCCAACTCGAACTCCGTCTGCTCCTTCCTCTGCTGCTTGGTCCTTTGGTGGTGGGTGATTCTGTCACGGTTGTTGTCGGTGAAGGAGGACCAATACGCAGCAGGTACCTGTATGCTCATCTTGAGAATTTATTTACTTCAAAAAATGAACGTACAAAAATCACAAAACAAAAGAACGAATGAACAACTACAAACAGTCTGGCTAGCATAGGCTCAACACAGAACAATCACCCACCAATCACACACACAAACACACCCTAATATATGGGACTCTCAATCAAAGGCAGATAGACAACACCTGCCTTCAACTGAGAGTCCCAACCCCAATTAACCAAACATAGAAACACACACACCAGACTAACCAAAAACCCAAAAACTAAATCAAACACCCTTTACACAAACACACCACCCCGAACCACATAAAACAAATACCCTCTGCCACGTCCTGACCAAACTACAAAAACAATTAACCTTATACTGGCCAGGACGTGACACACTAGCCACTTTAAACAATGCCGCTTTATATGTTTTCATACCCTACATTACTCATCTCATATGTATATACTGTACTCTATACCATCTACTGCATCTTGCCTATGCCGTTCGGCCATCACTCATTTATATATTTTTATGTACATATTCGTATTCATTCCTTTACACTTGTGTGTACAAGGTAGTTGTTGTGGAATTGTTAGGTTATTACTTGTTAGATATTACTGCATGGTCGGAACTAGAAGCACAAGCATTTCGCTACACTTGCATTAACACCTGCTTACCATGTGTATGTGACAAATAAATTTGATTTGATTTTAGGTAGGCTAGTTGAGAACAATTTTCCCCTAAAATGACATACCCAAATCTAACTGCCTGTAACTCAGGCCCTGAAGCAAGGATATGCATATTCTTGGTACCATTTGAAGAAATGTGAAAGGAATGTAGAAGAATATAACACAATAGATTTGGTAAAAGAAAATACAAAGAAAAAAACCAACCAGTCTTGTGTATTTTCTTGTACTATCATCTTTGAAATGCAAGAGAAAGACCATAATGTATTATTGCAGCCCATGCTGCAATTTAGATTTTGGTCACTAGATGGCAGTAGTGTATGTGCAAAGTTTTAGACTGATCCAATGAACCATTGCATTTATGTTCAAACTTTTGTATCAAGACTGCCCAAAATGTGCCTAATTTGTTTATTAATAACTTTTCATGTTCAAAACTGTGCACTCTCCTCAAACAATATAATGGAATTATTCCACTGTAATGGCTACTGTAAATTGGACAGTGCAGTTAGATCAACAAGAATTTAAGCTTTCTGACAATATCAGATATGTCTATGTCCTGGGAAATGTTCTTGCTACTTACAACCTCATGCTAATCGCATTAGCCTACGTTAGCTCAACTGTCCCGTGGAAGGGACACCGATCCCGAAGAAGTTTAATAACAGGTTGACCCTCATTTGGCAGCAATAACCTCAACCAAATATTTTCCGTAGTTGCGGATCAGACCTGCACAACGGTCATGAGGAATTTTGGACCATTCCTCTTTATAAAACTGTTTCAGTTCAGCAATATTCTTGGGATGTCTGGTGTGAACCGCTCTCTTGAGGTCATGCCACAGCATCTCAATCAGGTTGAGCTCAGGACTGTGTATTTTCTTCTGTTGAAGCCATTCTGTTGTTGATTCACTTCTGTCTTTTGGGTTGTTGTCCTGTTGCGTCACCCAACTTCTGTTGAGCTTCAATTGGCAGACAGACAGACTTACATTCTCCTGCAAAATGTCTTGATAAACGTGGGAATTCAAACACCAGTCTCAACGTCAACAGTGAAGAGGCGACTCCGGGATGCTGGCCTTCGAGGCAGAGTTTTTCTGTCCAGTGTCTGTGTTCTTTTGCCCATCTTAATCTTTTCTTTTTATTGGCCAGTCTGAGATATGGCTTTTTCTTTGCAACTCTGCCTAGAAGGCCAGCATCCCGGAGTCGCATCTTCACTGTTGACGTTGAGACTGGTGTTTTGCGGGTACTATTTAATGAAGCTGCCAGTTGAGGACTTACGAGGCATCTGTTCCTCAAACTAGACACTCTAATGTACTTGTCCTCTTGCTCAGTTGTGCACCGGGGCCTCCCACTCCTCTTTCTATTCTGGTTAGAGCCAGTTTGCGCTGTTCTGTGAAGGGAGTAGTACACAGCGTTGTGCGAGATCTTCAGTTTCTTGGCAATTTCTCAGATGGAATAGCCTTCATTTCTCAGAACAAGAATAGACTGATGAGTTTCAGATGAAAGTCCTTTGTTTTTGGCCATTTTGAGCCTTTAATCAAACCCACAAATGCTGATGCTCCAGATACTCAATTAGTCTAAAGAGGCCAGTTTTATTGCTTCTTTAATTAGCCCAACAGTTTTCAGCTGTGCTAACATAATTGCAAAAGGGTTTTCTAATGATCAATTAGCCTTTTAAAATCATAAACTTGGATTAGCTAACACAGCGTGCCATTGGAACACAGGAGTGATGGTTGCTGATAATGGGCCTCTGTACGCCTATGTAGATATTCCATTAAAAATCAGCCGTTTCCAGCTACAATAGTCATTTACAACATTAACAATGTCTACCCTGTATTTCTGATCAATTTGATGTTATTTTAAATGGACACATTTTTTTTGCTTTTCTTTCAAAAACAAGGACATTTCTAAGTGACTCCAAACATTTGAACGGTAATGTACTTTTTTTTGCCACTGCATGCTTGATGTTTCTGATGAAAATACTCTCTTTGTCTTAGTCAAACTAATGTTTTTGCATATTGTCAGAGTGGAACCTGTCTATGTTTAGGGAGATTATAGCCCAGGCTAACTAATTCTAAATGGCACTAGCAGTTCACAAAGTAGTTCACAAAGTAGTTTCAGCAGAAAATAGACAGGACGCAATTATTCAAAAAACTGCAGCTCGTTGTTGGAACACATTTTCCTACTTCAATCAACCAGTCCATTTTGAATTTGTGATAAAACTGTCATCATTTGGAAAGGAATGTAGTGTGTGTATCCCATCAGTTAGATATTTTTTTATAGACATTTATTTCTGTAGGCCTTACAGGAGCTTGTGTGCACTGAGCACATGTGGAGGGAGGGGTTGGAATGGAATTGAGTGAATATAACACAAAATAATGTCCAAACGGGCAAGTAAAATGTACAAATGGAACAGTAGTGTCAAAGCAAATTAACTTTGTCTTAAAGACAACATTTTACTTGCCTCTTCGGGCAGCCAAAGCACCTTTCACCAAATAGTTTACATTATTTGAAGAAAAAAAATGGATCTCTGGTTAAAGATCGAGCTTTGACGCCCGTTTGAGTACTCACCCAGAGCCTCACTGCTGGTGTTGCGTGAGCACTGCCCACTGTCCATTGTCCAGGACAGCTGCTCGTCGGACTTGCTCAGCTTGCCCATGCTATTGCAGGGGGATATGCGCGGTGACTCCCCTCTGTAGTAATGGCTGCCCCCAGAGAAGCGCCGCTGCAGGGCATCCACCTCGTACTCCTGCCAACCAGAGAGGTGACAAGACCCGTTTTAGTGGAAAAATACATAATAGCCGCCAAAAAAGAAACAGTGCAAGAAATGGCTGATATATGTCTCACCCTGGTGTAAAACATAGCACAATCCAAAATGGCAACTTATTCCTTATGGGGCCTGGTCAGAAGTAGTACACTATACTGAATATGGTGCCATTTCAGACACAGCCCCAGTGTGTGTAGCTGCTCCTTCCACTGTCCCTGTTTGTGGAGGCCGATGCCCATGAAAGACTGGAGTCACTGTACCTGTTTGTGGAGGCCGATGCCCATGAAAGACTGGAGTCACTGTCCCTGTTTGTGGAGGCCGATGCCCATGAAAGACTGGAGTCACTGTACCTGTTTGTGGAGGCCGATGCCCATGAAAGACTGGAGTCACTGTCCCTGTTTGTGGAGGCCGATGCCCATGAAAGACTGGAGTCACTGTACCTGTTTGTGGAGGCCGATGCCCATGAAAGACTGGAGTCACTGTCCCTGTTTGTGGAGGCCGATGCCCATGAAAGACTGGAGTCACTGTACCTGTTTGTGGAGGCCGATGCCCATGAAAGACTGGAGTCACTGTCCCTGTTTGTGGAGGCCGATGCCCATGAAAGACTGGAGTCACTGTACCTGTTTGTGGAGGCCGATGCTTTCTAAAGAATCAAGACTACTTATAACACACAGTTTCCCATTACTTGCTAGATATTACTGCACGGTAAGAACTAGAAGCACAAGTATTTCGCTATACTCGCATTAACATCTGCTAACCATGTGTATGTGACCAATAAAATTTGATTTGGAAGACAGGAGCCACTGTACCTGTTTGTGGACGCCGATGCCCATGGGAAGACTGGAGCCACTGGTGGCGTGGTTCATGGGGGCCACTACTGCCACCCGAGTGGGGGAGGGGGCAGACTGGCGCTTCTTTGGAGGGAGAGCTGGAGGACTGGAGGGGGAGAAGAGGGGGAGATCATTTAAATATGAAGCAGCGTGCAATGTCCATCAATGCCAAGTATTCCAAAAGCCACGCATGCAGCCCTAGCCACAGTACACTGACTGATTCACTTCTTCTGTGTGTACTGTGTAGTATGTATTATGTAGTATGTATGGTGAAGGGAGGTGGGGAAAAGACTGCACTGACACTGGCTTGGGTGGGTTGAGAGATAACATACAATATCTGACACTTTCCGAGAGCCTTCTGTAGTAGCAGAAGAATGGGGAAAATGTGCAGTGCACGGGTCACTGCCTGGCAGCTTTTGCCTCCTCCACAAACAGATAGGGGTGGAGAGAGCAGCAGCTACTGAATTGTTTCCACACCGCAGTGCACACAGATGGCCCAATGACAAGATGCAGGGCAGGCAGGCAGCTGTGGTGATGAAGAGGTGGAGGATATACTCTATGCCAGTTAGGGAGTGGGGTGAGGGTGACAAGGGAAGCTCCCAGGGAGGAGAAAAAATAAAAACGAATTACCACAAAAAAGAACAACGACAAACAAAATCTGCAGTGTGCCCCTGCATAAGACACACATACTGCTGTCAAGAGCTACCCTGCTGTGGGCAAGGTGACATTCAGAGAGCTACCCTGCTGTGGGCAAGGTGACATTCAGAGAGCTACCCTGCTGTGGGCAAGGTGACATTCAGAGAGCTACGCTGCTGTGGGCAAGGTGACATTCAGAGAGCTACCCTGCTGTGGGCAAGGTGATATTCAGAGAGCTACCCTGCTGCGGGCAAGGTGACATTCAGAGAGCTACCCTGCTGCGGGCAAGGTGACATTCAGAGAGCTACCCTGCTGCGGGCAAGGTGAAATTCAGAGATCTACCTTGCTGTGGGCAAGGTGAAATTCAGATATCTACCCTGCTGTGGGCAAGGTGAAATTCAGAGCGCTACCCGCACCTGCTGTGGGCAAGGTGAAATTCAGAGAGCTACCCGCACCTGCTGTGGGCAAGGTGACATTCAGAGAGCTACCCGCACCTGCTGTGGGCAAGGTGACATTCAGAGAGCTACCCGCACCTGCTGTGGGCAAGGTGACATTTAGAGAGCTACCCGCACCTGCTGCGGGCAAGGTGAAATTCAGAGAGCTACTCGCACCTGCTGTGGGCAAGGTGAAATTCAGAGAGCTACCCGCACCTGCGTGGCAAGGTGAAATTCAGAGAGCTACCCGCACCTGCTGTGGGCAAGGTGAAATTCAGAGAGCTACCCACACCTGCTGTGGGCAAGGTGAAATTCAGAGAGCTACTCGCACCTGCTGCGGGAAAAGTGAAATTCAGAGAGCTACCCGCACCTGCTGTGGGCAAGGTGAAATTCAGAGAGCTACTCACACCTGCTGCGGGAAAAGTGAAATTCAGAGAGCTACTCGCACCTGCTGTGGGCAAGGTGAAATTCAGAGAGCTACTCACACCTGCTGCGGGAAAAGTGAAATTCAGAGAGCTACCCACACCTGCTGTGGGCAAGGTGAAATTCAGAGAGCTACTCGCACCTGCTGCGGGAAAAGTGAAATTCAGAGAGCTACTCACACCTGCTGCGGGAAAAGTGAAATTCAGAGAGCTACTGTTCGGAGCAAAAGGAAAGACAAAGAGCCTTTAAGTATTTCGAAGTATATGGATATGCTGCTGTGCAGTGTGTTTGTGGTGGGCTCTGGAATCTGGTCCATTTCCATTCCTTGTTGTCACTCTCTGGCCATAAACTCGCCAGCCTCTGCTGAGCCCAGTTTCTCCCAAAAGAAAAGAGCCTCAGAGATGGTGCCGTGACAGTTATCTCACCAGAGGAAGTCTAATTTCTGACATCTCCCTTTATTACCCCCTTCAAAGTCTATAAAGATTTCTAAAGAATCAAGACTACTTATAACACAGTTTCCCAGCTATTGTACCTCTCTTGTCTTCTTGTAAAGAGACGAGCGGCAATCACATTGGCCTGTAATCCAAGGACATTCAACGTGATGAGTGGTATACAATGAACGTTTTTCAGTTGATAAATTGGTGTTGGCTTCAAGAGAGCTGTGTGCTGCGCTATCGGCAGGCCTAACAAGTATACAGAGTTGGGGACTTGAGTCTTAGCTAAACAGTGATTTGTTACTGCAATTACTTCAGTGCAGACTTGACCCTGCCTTGTGCTGTGTGACTGAGAGCAGTCAATTAAATAATCTTATGAGGGGTTAAACTTTTCCCATTCCGAAGCAGTTTATTAAGTCTGAATGCAATGGCATCCTGTTGAAAGCAATGGTATCCTGCGTGGATCATGATATTGATATGCAGCTCTGTGCCATTTGAAGAAAGAGAGGTGAGATACTGGAGACTTGACTTGCCTGAAGCGACATGTCTGGGTCAGTGATGGGGGGGCTCCATCGATAAACTACTGTATATTGAAGCTATGAAACAGACACTATCTCCATGAAATGAGCTCTTACTTGTGTTCAGCCATCTTGAGGCCAGGGAGAGGGGGTTTTGGCGGAGCCACCACCTCCTCCTCTACAGTGGGTTCAGTCAGGACTTCCATAGATTGGGACGTGGCTGAGCTCTTGTCCAGACTCTCCTTCTCATTGGCAGGCGGCTCAGCAGCACTGTGGGTATGCAAGTTGTTTACTGATGTTGTTTTACATCTTGTACAATTACCATCAAGTCTGATATGTTCAGTAAATATATATGAGAGAATGAGGTTAGTGGAGGAGTGTATTGATGTCCTCCGTGGCTCACTCACCTTTCGGGTGGGGTGGCCACTGGCACTGGTTTGACAGGAGACGTGGGGGAAGGATTCTCCTGTTTCTCTATGGTCAGTTTCACTAGCTCCTGTGGACAATCACCGTGTGCAGTTAATAAATGCTAGACAACTTCATTGCCATTTTTACCATCTCTTACCGAGAGAGTATTAAGTACTCGGCTAGCTACCATTTCTCCAAAAACCATAACGTGCATGAAATGGTACACATAATCTGAGATGTCTCACATTTCATGTTTACTTGTTTTCTGGTATGCTAACGTTACCTTAACGCCGCCGAGCACTACCTTGATCACAGTGGTGACGGTCTGGTATGCTAACGTTACCTTAACGCCGCCGAGCACTACCTTGATCACAGTGGTGACGGTCTGGTATGCTAACCTTTTCTTAACACCGCCGAGCACTACGTTGATCACAGTGGTGACGATCTGGTATGCTAACGTTACCTTAACGCCGCCGAGCACTACCTTGATCACAGTGGTGACGGTCTGGTATGCTAACCTTTCCTTAACACCGCCGAGCACTACGTTGATCACAGTGGTGACGATCTGGTATGCTAACGTTACCTTAACACCATCAAGCACTGCCTTGATCACAGTGGTGACGGTAACGATGGTTTCTTTATCATCCAGGTTGACCCCCTCCAGCATGACTTGGTCAGACCAACGGATGAGATTGCCCAGACTCTGGTACACACGGTTCAGACAGGAGGACACCCCCGAGCTGTGAACACCCAAGAGGAAAGATTGGGCTAACAGACTGACAAAAACACTCCATGGTTGATTGGCAATTCTGTATCAGTCTTTGAAGGTTCCTCATGAACCTTAAAACTAATATAATCAGCAACCTTAAAATGACATTTGTCTGGATCTCGTCTCGTGACGGTTGAAGCGTTGTCTAAAAACCCTCAATGGGCCAACAAGCTCCAGATACCGTGCATTCAGAATGTATTCAGACCCCTTCCCTTTTTCCACATTGTTACGTTAAAGCCTTATTTTTGTCATTATGGGGTATTGTGTGTAGATTGATGAGGAAAGCAAACTATTTAATCCATTTTAGAATAAGGCTGTAACATAACAAAATGTGGAAAAAGTCAAAAGGTCTGAATACTTTCCGAATGCACAGTATATCCCCTGGGCCAGACTCACCTGTGCTGGATCCTTGCGTCCACTTGGACTAAAGGCAGGATGGCCTCCAGGACCTTACTGGCAGAGCCTGGTAACATCTCCAGCACCTTCTTGTCCACCGCCATCTTGTCAATGATGGTCTTGAAGTAACGCAAGGCACTGACCACATCTTTCTCTTGCTCTTCTAACCGACTCAGACTCTGTAAAAGTAAGACAACGTGAGAGCAATCGTGAACTTGGTGGGGTGGCATTACTTTTATTAATGGCATCTTGGTGGGGTGGCATTACTTTTATTAATGGCATCTTGGTGGGGTGGCATTACTTTTATTAATGGCATCTTGGTGGGGTGGCATTACTTTTATTAATGGCATCTTGGTGGGGTGGCATTACTTTTATTAATGGCATCTTGGTGGGGTGGCATTACTTTTATTAATGGCATCTTGGTGGGGTGGCATTACTTTTATTAATGGCATCTTGGTGGGGTGGCATTACTTTTATTAATGGCATCTTGGTGGGGTGGCATTACTTTTATTAATGGCATCTTGGTGGGGTGGCATTACTTTTATTAATGGCATCTTGGTTGTGTGATTATTGCATTGCACGAGTCTTTGTTTGTCACTCTGCCTTCAGTCTCACTCTTGTAGGATATAAATCCACAACTAATTGCAATTTGAGACGGGCACAGCAAAAGCTTGAGGCCTATGTAGAGGGAGAAATATATACATTAAACACACCTTGTTTGCAGGTTTCTCCGCAGTCTTGACGCCATGTTCTAAAGGCGGCTTACTAACTTTCTTTGAGGGTGTCCTTTTGATTTTGGGAGAGTGGAATTTGTCCATAAGCTTCATGGTGAAGGAAGACAAATGGGAGCGTTGGGAGTCTGAGGAGGAGAGGGAAAGAGAGAGAGGCAGAGTTAAGAGAAGAACCGCTAATCTTCATAATCAAGGGAGCGTGAATTGAGAGAACACTAGTTAGAAAGTGACTTTGAGACACCACACGTCAAAACATGGAACTTTCATTTAACGTTACATGAAACACAACCTCTCCCAACTGCATTTGTTCAGAACTTCGGCCTATAAGAAATAGTAAGCACGTAAATTCTGAAGAACAATCAATATAGGAGAGATCCTCTGAAGATGTTGTGCATTTGTGTTCCTCAAAAGTGAATTTTTGTCAGAGTGAGATAATAGATAGGCCTACCTCACCAACAAAGTACACATATTAGCCTTAACTGCATAATATGAGTGAGAGCCTTGTAATCTGTCCTCATAATTCATCTGCCCGTTTTTCACTGTCAACTGCATGAAGGCCATGGCCCAAATGAATCCTTTAGCAACCCGTACAGACAAAGGGGCTGGGACACAATGACATCAGCTTTATGAGAGAACCTTCTGCGGAATGACGTGTTGCACATGGGACTCTTTATTAGGGAGTGTTTAAGTGGTGACTTAACACACTACATGACAAAAGGCGTACCCTCACTCGTGTTCACTGTTATGAGAGCAGCGATTCCCCACAACCCCAACACCCCGAATCTGGATAGACCACTGCTATGGCAACTAGCAGTTTATTTACAATACTACACGTTTTCTTATGATCTCCAAACAATCTGGCTCCCATCACGGCCCTCTAAGAGTTGACTGCTGGTGGTGCTGCACTGTGCATGCCTGTGTGACCGATTGGGTTCAAAACCAGCCACCCGGACTTCTGTGCTCCACAAGACTAAGAGAGCGTCTGCTAAATGACTTAAATGTAAATGTAAATGAGTACAGTATATACAAATGAGATGAGTAATGTAGGGTATGTAAACATATAAAGTGGCATTGTTTAAAGTGGCTAGTGATACATTTATTACATCAATTTTTCATTATTAAAGTGGCTAGAGATGAGTCAGTATGTTGGCAGCAGCCACTCAATGTTAGTGATGGCTGTTTAACAGTCTGATGGCCTTGAGATAGAAACTGTTTTTCAGTCTCTCGGTCCCAGCTTTGATGCACCTGTACTGACCTCGCCTTCTGGATGATATTGGGGTGAACAGGCAGTGGCTCGGGTGGTTGTTGTCCTTGATGATCTTTTTGGCCTTCCTGTGACATCAGGTGGTGTAGGTGTCCTGGAGGGCAGGTAGTTTGCCCCCGGTGATGCATTGTGCAGACCTCTCTACCCTCTGGAGAGTCTTGCGGTTGTGGGCGGAGCAGTTGCCGTACCAGGCTGTGATACAGCCTGACAGGATGCTCTCGATTGTGCACCTGTAAAGGTTTGTGAGTGTTTTTGGTGACAAGCCGAATTTCTTCAGCCTCCTGAGGTTGAAGAGGCGCTGCTGCACCTTCTTCACCACGCTGTCTGTGTGGGTGGACCATTTCAGTCTGTCAGTGATGTGTACGCCGAGGAACTTAAAATGGTTGCCCTCTTGAAGCATGTGGGAACAGCAGACTGGGATAAGGGTTGATTGAATATGTCCGTAAACACACCAGCCAGCTGGTCTGTGCATGCTCTGAGGACACGGCTGGGGATGCCGTCTGGGCCGGCAGCCTTGCGAGGGTTAACACGTTTAAATGTTTTACTCACATTGGCTGCAGTGAAGGACAGCAGGCCGTGTCAGTGGCACTGTATTGTCCTCAAAGCGAGCAAAGAAGTTGTTTAGTTTGTCTGGGAGCAAGACGTCGTGGTCTGCGACGGGGCTGGTTTCCCTTTTATAGTCTGTGATTGACTGTAGACCCTGCCACATATCTCTCGTGTCTGAGCCGTTGAATTGCAACTCTACTTTGTCTCTATACTGACGCTTAGCTTCTTTGATTGCCTTGGAGGGAATAGCTACACTGTTTGTATTCGGTCATGTTTCCGGTCACCTTGCGTGAATGCTACCATAAATCCACGGTTTCTGGTTGGGGGAATGTTTTAATTGATGCTGTGGGTACAACATCACCAATGCACTTGCTAATAAACTCGCTCACCGAATCAGCGTATTCATCAATTTTATTGTCCGACGCTATGCAGAACATATCCCAGTCCACGTGATCGAAGCAATCTTGAAGCGAGGAATCCGATTGGTCGGACCAGCATTGAACAGACCTGAGCACGGGTGCTTCCTGTGTTAGTTTCTGTCTATAGGCTGGGAGCAACAAAATGGAGTCGTGGTCAGATTTTCTGAAAGGAGGGCGGGGGAGGGCTTTATATGCGTCGCGGGAAGTTAGAATAACAATGATCCATGGTTTTGCCAGCCCGGGTCGTGCATTCGATATGCCGATAAAATTTAGGAAGCCTTGTTTTCAGATTAGCCTTGTTAAAATCCCCAGCTACAATAAATGCAGCCTCAGGATATGTGGTTTCCAGTTTACATAGAGTCAAATGAAGTTCTTTCAGGGCCGTCGAGGTGTCTGCTTGGGGGAGGATATACACGACTGTGATTATGATCGAAGAGAATTCTCTTGGTAGATAATGCGGTCGGCACTAGGTCAGGTGAACAAAAGGACTTGAGTTCCTGTATGTTGTTATGATCACAACACGTCTCGTTAATCATAAGGCATACACCCCCGCCCTTCTTACCAGAGGGATGTTTGTTTCTGTCGGCGCGATGCGTGAAGAAGCCAGGTGGCTGTACCGACTCTGATGACGTATCCCGAGTGAGCCATGTTTCAGTGAAACAAAGAACGTTACAATTTCTGATGTCTCTCTGGAAGGCAACCCTTGCTCAGATTTCGTCTACCTTGTTGTCAAGAGACTGGACATTGGCGAGTAGTATGCTCGGGAGCAGTGCGTGATGTGCCCGTCTACGGAGCCTGACCAGAAGACCCTTCTGCGGCGCCGTTGTTTTGGGTCGCTGGCTGGGATCCGATCCATTGTCCTGGGTGGTGGACCAAACAGAGGATCCGCTTCGGGAAAGTCGTATTCCTGGTCGTAATGTTGGTGAGTTGACATTGCTCTTATATCCAATAGTTCCTCCCGACTGTATGTAATAAAACCTAAGATTTCCTGGGGTAACAATGTAAGAAATAACAGAAATAAAAAAACTAAATACTGCATAGTTTCCTAGGAACGCGAAGCGAGGCGGCCATCTCTGTCGGCGCCGGAAGTACAGGCTTCTTTACCTGCGGGATCACTGATACCAGCCACCAGCTGATGAAACAGTATGTTTGCACAACCAAAGAATTTCTGCACAAACTGTCAGAAACCGTCTCAGGGAAGCTCATCTGTATGCTGTAAGCTGAAAATATCCCAGTTCTTCCATGCCTGCATACTCACCAGACGTCACCCAATTGAGCATTTCTGGGATGCCAATACCCAGAAACTTCGCACAGCCATTGAAGAGGAGTGGGACATTCCACAGGCCACAATCAATAGCCTGATCAACTCTATGTGAAGGAGATGTGTCACGCTGTATGAGGCAAATGGTGGTCACACCAGATACTGACTGGTTTTCTGATCCACGCGCCTACTTTTTTTTTTTTTTAAGGTGTCTGTGATCAACAGATGCATATACATATTCCCAGTCATGGGAAATGCGTAGATTAGGGCCTAATGAATTTAGGGCCTATATTAACTGTAACTCAGTAAAATATTTTAAATTGTTGCATGTTGTATTTATACTGTATTTTTGTTCAGTGTATGTAGCTTAAGTTTGTAATTTAAGTGAGCTTCCCTTGAAAACCAGACTATTTAAACAAAAGTGAAATATTATTTGACTACAAACTAAAATTGAACAGAGGGGCTTAATAAGCTAAGCTACATTATGCATCAGTGAAGCCTATTCGGAAGGCACTAGTTGTGTTGCACAGCGGTCAAAACACCTCAGGTAGCCTATACAGGATACAGCTCATTTCCCCTCTGTGAGGTAGTGAAGATTTGCAGAGAAACTGAAAACAAAAGCTTGATGCTGCTGGCATGCCCATACTAAATGGTTGAAAAGGGGGGGTTGAAACTGAATATTGAGTACATAAATAAACACCAATGATTGTGCTGCTCTTCCGTTGTGTACAGAAGCATGGGACTCCTGCCAGGGATAGGAGCTGTCAATGGCTTTTGAGAGAGAATCAGCAGGCTTCACAACTGGGGGTGAAATGCTTCTGGCTATAGAGTCAATGAGGAGGAATGCAGTCTGGATGTCCATTCACTGCTCATCTCATCCAGTGTTTGCTGTGAATTCCTGGCTGTGCCCATCAGTCTCTGGGGATGTGCCACCCTTCCGCTAAAACAGGCACGTTGTTGTCATTGTGACTGCCTGCTGCCAGCAATGAACAAAATTAATGAGTTTCCAGAATAGAGTCACAACAAGTCATCATCTGGCTAACTAGGTTGCTTTGACCAGTTTGGAAACTATGACGTGAGAATTCTTTACAGGAAAAGGTTGATCATCAGATCCCAGTAAATCTCTGTCTTCCCATGGGCAGATCATGGTAAACATCTTTCTGAAATAGCTACAGAATGGATGATCAGGCAATGGTAAAGGTGAAGTTCACTTAATTTGAACTAAATCTGTATTTCGGATGTACAGTGTCAAGAAAAAGTATGTGAACCCTTTGGAATTACCTGGTTTTCTGCATAAATTAGTCAGAAATGTTATCAGATCTTCATCTTAGTCACAACAATAGACAGACACAGTGTGTTAAATGCAATAATTTGTGTGTTATTAGTTTTTCTTGTCTATATTGAATACATCATTTAAACATTCACAGTATAGGTTGTAAAAAGCATGTGAACCAAAAGCTAATTGGAGTCAGGAGTCACCTAACCTGGAATCCAATCAATGAGACAAGATTGGAGATAAATAAACACTCGCAAAATTTGAGTTTGCTATTCACAAGAAGCATTGCCTGATGTGAACCATGCCTCGAACAAAAGAGACCTCAGAAGACCTAAGATTAATAATTGTTGACTTGCATTAAGCTGGAAAAGGTTAAAAAATAATTTCTAAAAGCCTTGATGTTCATCAGTCCACGGTAAGACAAATTGTCTATCAATAGAGAAAGTTCAGCACTTGCTACTCTCCCTAGGAGTGGCCGTCCTGCAAAGATGACTGCAAGAGCATAGTGCAGAATGCTCAATGAGGTTAAGAAGAATCCTAGAGTGTCAGCTAAAGACTTACAGAAATCTCTGTAACATGCTAACATCTCTGTTGAAGGGTCAACGATACGTTAAACACTAAACAAGAATCGTGTTCATGAGAGGACACCACGAAAGAAGACACTGCTGTCCAAAAAAAACATTGCAGCACGTCTGAAGTTCCCAAAAGAGCAACTGGATGTTCCACAGCGCTACTGGCAAAATATTCTGTGGCCAGATGAAACTACAGTTGATTTGTTTGGAAGGAACACACAACACTATGTGTGGAGAAACAAAGGCACAGCACACCAACATCAAAACCTTATCCCAACTGTAAAATATGGTGGAGGGAGCATCATGGTTTGGGGCTGCTTTGCTGCCTCAGGGCCTGGACAGCTTGCTATCATCGACGGAAAAATGAATTCCCACGTTTATCAAGACATTTTGCAGGAGAATGTAAGTCTATCTGTCCGCCAATTGAAGCTCAACAGAAGTTGGGTGATGCAACAGGACAACAACCCAAAACAAAGAAGCAAATCAACAACAGAATGGCTTCAACAGAAGAAAATACGCCTTCTGGAGTGGCCCAGTCAGAGTCCTGACCTCAACCCGATTTAAAATGCTGTGGCATGACCTCGAGAGCGGTTCACACTAGACATCTTAAGAATATTGTTGAACTGAAACAGTTTTGTAAAGAGGAATGGTCCAAAATTCCTCCTGTACGTTGTGCAGGTCTGATCCGCAACTATAGAAAATGCTTGGTTGAGGTTATTGCTGCCAAAGGAGGGTCAAACAGTTATTAAATCCAAGGGTTCTCATACTTTTTCCACCCTGCACTGTGAATGTGTACATGGTGTTCAATTAAGACATGAAAACGTATAATTGTTTGTGTGTTATTAGTTTAAGCAGACTGTGTTTGTCGATTGTTGTGACTTAGATGAAGATCAGATCAAATTTTATGACCAATTTATGCAGAAACCCAGGTAATTCCAAAGGGTTCACCTACTTTTTCTTGCCACTGTAAATGGCATGTAATAGAAGTGTAGAAAAGAGAAGAATATGCACATCCAATTTCTCAGTTGCAAGACAGAAAAATGTATTTAAAAAAAATAAGGACTGTCTGGAACTCTGGTATGCTCCCTCTTATCAGACGCCAAAAAATACGTTTTGAATCGAGTTGGATCACTGAATCACCATGGGAGCATACCAGAGCTTGTCTGCTCAACTCAATTCTGCCGAAGGAGACGCCCGTGGCAACAGCTTGTCTGCTCAACTCAATTCTGCCCCTGGAGACGCCCGTGGCAACAGCTTGTCTGCTCATCTCAATTCTGCCCCTGGAGACGCCCGTGGCAACAGCTTGTCTGCTCAACCCAATTCTGCCCCTGGAGACGCCCGTGGCAACAGCTTGTCTGCTCAACTCAATTCTGCCCCTGGAGACGCCCGTGGCAACAGCTTGTCTGCTCATCTCAATTCTGCCCCTGGAGACGCCCGTGGCAACAGCTTGTCTGCTCAACTCAATTCTGCCCCTGGAGACGCCCGTGGCAACAGCTTGTCTGCTCAACCCAATTCTGCCCCTGGAGACGCCCGTGGCAACAGCTTGTCTGCTCATCTCAATTCTGCCCCTGGAGACGCCCGTGGCAACAGCTTGTCTGCTCAACCCAATTCTGCCCCTGGAGACGCCCGTGGCAACAGCTTGTCTGCTCATCTCAATTCTGCCCCTGGAGACGCCCGTGGCAACAGCTTGTCTGCTCATCTCAATTCTGCCCCTGGAGACGCCCGTGACAACAGCTTGTCTGCTCAACTCAAGTCTTGCCTGAGCAGCAGGGGCCTTACATTCACCGGAGTTCGGACACGTGTCCAATGGTAGACAGGCATCATGTGGAAAGGACAACAACGCCGTGAATCTCGCTAATGCCCACTAGGTCTCCAGAAGAAATCAATCAAATCTATTGCCGTCATATCATTTCTGTATTCAGCGATAAGAGTGATCATCAGGATAGGCAGACACAAATGTGGGTGTGAATAAAGACTGTATGTACCCCCAGTCCCACCACAATAACTGTACACTATTATTTCAGTCAAGACTTTCAATAAACAGCTTACACCGGCAGGTAGCCTAGCAGTTAGAGTGTTGGGCCAGTAACAAAAAGGTTGGTAGTTCGAATCCCAGAGCCAACTAGAGGAAAAATCTATTGATCTGCCCTTGGGCACTTAACCCTATTTAACCCTAATTGCTCTAGGGTCGCGGTCAATAATGGCTGATCTTAACTGGCTGGCCGGCCGGACCTACATATCTGGCTGGCCGAACCCAGCTATCTGGCCGGTCGGCTGCCCTTGAGCACTTAACTCTAATTGCTCCCGGGTTGCCATCAATAATGGCTGATCCCATGCCGTGACCCCACTCTCTGAGGGTGTCTCAGGGGGAGTGGGATATGTAAATGTGTTTTTTTGTATTTCACACCACACACTTGTACAGGTTACACATGTGTGAAACAGGTCAAATATAAACACCCCATATATTAACTAGCCTAAACATTGAGTTGCTCATTGATTTAAGTGGTGTAGACAGGTTGAAGCAATACAAAAAAGCCTACGTTTGCTGCTCACATCTACTGCCAGCAACATCTACGGCACACCCAGTCATCAAGTAGGCTAATACACAGAGGCCATTATAATGAGTTGTAAGAAACACTCTAATGCAATAGCCCAATAGCAAACAGGGCACAAAAACAATTGAGCAGTGCTTCAGTTACTAAGAAAATGAATTAATTGATCATGAGCGACAGAATTGATCCATCTTTGGACATTCAACAACAAATGAGGTCAAGATAAAATAGAAAAAGAACTAGGGAACAATCATCAGAAATCACAACAATAAAGAGGTAGTAAAACATTGTGCCTTCATGTCAGCGTGAACTTAAACAGAACAGGCAGATGTCCAAATTCAGGACCAATGTTTCGGTTTCCTCTGTATAACACAACGTTTTGCTCCTACTTTACACCAACACCATGACATTGAAATGCCAAAAGGAGCCTTTGTATGTATGGGTTCTGACTGCTCTCTGATGTTGTTGAATGTACTTCCTTGACATGTCCCGCTGCTCCACAAGCTATAAAGGGTCACTTTGCTCTCAGGTCTTCAAGCAGCCTGACTATTAAACCAAAAGATAACCTAGCCTATATGGCCAAGGCATCAGTTTCCAACATTGTGAGGGCTGAACCATTTCACTTCCTGTAATAGATACATTTAGACATTAGCCTCCATAGCCTGTTTTAGAACTTCCGGGTCCTACTCATTACTTCCTCTTCTATTTCAAAACTCATTTAACTAGAACACAATGCTACTGGAACTTAGCTTAGTTCTTCAATTACTATTTTGAGTGTAGAGAATAAGTGTTCCTAGCTAGTTTTAACAACATGGCATGACTGCTATATATCCAACTGCAACAGCCAGTCTAGCTAACTTGAAAAGAACATTTACATGAGCAAGAGGGTGCAGTAACCACTCCCCTGTTTGCTCGGTCTCTGTGCAAGGGTGGAAATCTCTCCACCATGGTTGTAAAGACAGGCGAGGCCAGAACAGGCATGACTGTAGCCAGCAGATACACCCCACTTGCTTACAGCTGCACTAGGGTCGGACAGCATTCCTGTGTATATTAAGACACTGTGGCGCTGGCGCGAGATATGGCTTGGAAAAAAACTTACATCAATTCAGGGATGAGAAATGCGTTGCACTTAGAATTGTCCCATTATCCCAACTGTTACACAAATCTATCTATCAAATCAAATTGTGTAGACTAACAGTGAGATGCTTACTTACAGACCCTTCCCAACAATGCAGAGAGAAAAATATAAAAATAATAGAAAGATAATTACACAAGGAATAAATACACAACAAGTAACGATAACTTGGTTTATATACACGGGGTAGCAGTACTGAGTAGATGTGCAGGGGTACGAGGTAATTGACGTACATATGTACATATGGGTAGGGCGGAAGTGACAAGGCAACAAGATAGATAATAAGCAGTAGCAGCAGTGTATGTGATGAATCAAAAGAGTTAGTGTAAATAGCAGATAGTCCGGGTAGCTATTTGGTTAACTATTTAGCAGTCGTTGACGATTTTAAGGGCCTTCCTCTGACATCGCCTGTTATAGAGATCCAATATGGCAGGGAGCTGGGCCCTAGGGATGTACTGGGCTGTACGCACTTCCCTTTGTAGTGCCTCTGTCAGATGCCAAGCAGTTGCCATACCAAGGGGTGATGCAGCCAGTCAAGATGCTATCAATGGTGCAGCTGTACAACATTTTGAGGATCTGAGGGCCCATGCAAAATCTTTTTAGCCTCCTGTGTGTGGACCATGCTAATTCCTTAGTGATGTGGACACTGAGGAACTCGAAGCTCTCGACCCGCTCCACTACAGCCAGGTTGATGTGGATGGCGGCATGCTCTGCCCTCCGTTTCCTACAACAAGAAGATTGAATGACTGCTCGTTAAGAAAATGTCCATATTCGTCCTCATGCTAGAACCTACATCTGGACCGTTCTGGGAGGGAGAGGAGGACATGTAGGGCCAGCAGTAAGAGCGTTGGGCCAGTAACCGAAAGGTCGCTGGTTCGAATACTCGAGCCGACAAGGTGAAATATCTGTTGATGTGCCATTGAGCAAGACACTCAACCCTAATTTGCTCCAGGGGTGCCGTACCACTATGGCTGACCCTGTAAAGCAACACATTTCACTGCACCCATCCTGTGTGTGACAAAGCATTTTTTTTTGTTTTTTTGCTAGCAGTAGCAACAGCAGCCATTATGGAATGGCATGTCTCAATGAACAACAAAAAGAGCTGATTGGCTGACACTGCCATTCCAAAATGGATGCTGTGGCTTCTACCTACACTAGTGCAGCTGTAAGCAGTTGTAAACAAGTGGGTCGGATCTGCTGGCTAGCATGACTGAGTCATGACTGTTAGTAGGCCCCCAAAAGAATCACAAATGTAGGTCACGCATAATGATGCATCAGAACTTATCAGGGCCCGTTTACACAAGCGTCTCTGAGTAGGAGTTCTGATCTAGGATCAGTTTTGGGGGTTTTGTTCATAATTAATATGATTGTATGGATAGATCCTAGATCAGCACTCCTACTCTGAGACGCTTTGTGGATACGGCCCTAGACCAAGAGGAACTGCAGAGAACTAGTGGGAGGATTACTGAAGATGAAGGTAAATTGTATTTTTTTTGGCCACAACAAAGACATAGCCTCTATAGTTATCTCTCAGTGAGAAAGTATCAAGAATCATAGCTACAAGAGAAAACACATATACAATTGGCCCTCAGACTGTTCCAAACTGATCTGCTGGCTCTGGTAACATTTAGCCTGCAAAACATAAAAATGACATCATTTAAAATAAAACACAGTACCGCAATTCCCCCCACCCATCTGTGTCGCCTAGCCCATTTGGAATCGCTAGCTTGTTGGGCGGTATGCTAGTAGCATCCCTTGTGCAAGTGATGAAACTCCCCCTGAGACTTGAAGTAAGCTAGTTGTTTCCCTTGCGCCGCAAGGACCAAGGCTTTTTTGGAGTGATAGGTAACGCTGCTTTGTGAGTGCATATTGTTGATGTGCAGAAGGTCCCTGGTTCGAGCCCAAAGGGACAGGATCTGCTTTGTATGGCAGCAAGAAGGCCTTCCTCTGACAACCACTGCTGGGAAGCTCTTAATGTGCACTCCTAGGTAGCCTACACATTTTTTTTTTCATCAATCAAAAAGGAATGTGTTGCCAATGGCCACTTAAGACTAGAGAATATTATATCTAATCAGCTCATTTGAACACCACTGGAATTACATATCCGATGAGTCAACACTGTTATTAAAGCGTTAGCCTGTCCAGTCATTCAACCTACACCAACCAGCTGCCACTGATCAGAATCACAGCACACACTCAACAAGGACATCCTGATCCTACCACTTCTAGTTCACCATGAACCAGTAGTGAACAACACCTCCTGAGATTAGTGCTGGCCCTGCCATTTAGAATTCCAGATGCATGTACATTTCTAAACCCGCAACAACCCAACAGAGAGCAAATCAATAGGCCTGAAGTTCTCTCTGAAAGATTATCAACTTTAATCTGATCATTCCTGAATTGTATGGCAGGTATAAGTAACACATTTCATCATAAACACACCCAATTCATTTGAAGGTGGCAAAAAAGATGGGTTGACTAACTCCTTAGCAGTCTCAACTAGCTCTCTAGTGTCCACTCACTAAATACATAGAACACATACATACTGGCTACAGATGGGGACACTTGACTGAAGTAGTTAGAAGTGACTCTCTCCAGCCAAAGAGGATGTAGGAAGGTTTTCAGTGAACTATGACTCACACTAGTTCTCATAACCCATGAGAAGGGCAAGACTCTCACACTGTGAATGAGAAAGTACTTGTTATTCTCCTCGAATAGCTAGTCCCTGATCAGGAAGGTCAGAGCAGGTGGTGAAGGGTAATAACCAACCCTGACAGCTACTGGCTGTAAATCATAGGGATGGAGAAAACACTACTACATTGCTAGCTAGACCCTATTTATCAGGTAGCCTAGAATGAATGACGGCTACTGTGTATTTTATAAGTAACAGTGACAAGCAAACTAGATTATGATGTAGCTATAATTAACTAGCTACCTTGTTAACGTTACTATCAATACTGTCAAAACAATTTTCTATTCGAACTACAGCAGACTAGCTCGACAGATGACGTTAGCTCGAAAGTTACCAAGTTATCTTAACTAGCTAGTTTGCTAGATATTCTATAAATTCGCCACCAGCTCTTTTCAGAATAAAAAAAACTAGCTAGTTAGATAAGTCATTAAATGCGAATATATATATTTAGCAACATTGCAACAAAATATGAAAGTTGTGTTTTCCCATTTCAATAACATTAACTCAGTTAGCTAGGCTACCATGTAGGTAGCCTAGCCAATGCTAGCAATCTAACTTTGCCTGGTTTACTAGCTAATGTTAGCTAGTTAAACACTGATTGAATGTTTGACCAATATTGACTAGGTAGTAGCTGCCTAGCTAACGCTGCGACAGAATGTGAAAGTTTGGTGGGTGATGCGGCCGTATTTCTAGCTAGAACAAGAAAGGCAGACAAATCACAGACTGACTAGGATCTAGCGAGAGTTCATCACTAGTTAACATAGCCACAAAATCCTAATTATGGATAAACCCCGCCCATTTATACAATTTATCTTCTTCAACTCATATTTTCAACCTAACTGTAATAACCCTAACCTTAAATTAAGACCAAAACGCTATATTTTCTCTTTGTGGCTGTGGAATCTGAATGTGTAGCTGTGTTATTTAGTGGAAACCCTAGCTAGCTGCCGTTAGCTATTTAGTCCAGTCTAGCCGTGCTTACCTGATTTACTCTCTATTTTCCCCGACATTTCGAAGCAGAGACAGTATCGTGGAACAAAATCCAGGGAGGTATTTTGTCCTTTTATTTTCTTTTAATCCCACATGCTTCAGCCAAAGCGATTGAGCTTTGACAGTTCCGTCGCAAATACAACAACCAGCAATTTCTGCTATCCCAGGCAGCCAGACCCCGACGATGATAGAATGATGATGCTGGGCAGACTAGCAGGCAGAAGCAGACAACTCGGTTCAGTATCATAATCAATACCTCCCCCTTGAGGCTGGAATGAAGAAATGTTAGTGCACGCGACGAAAAGTGTGCCCTCCGGTGATGGATTTAGTAAAATAATCTGATTCATGAGTTTATTTTTATTATTTTATTTAACCTTTATTTAACCAGGTAGGCTAGTTGAGAACAAGTTATTATTTACAACTGCAACCTGGCCAAGATAAAGCAAAGCAGTGCGACACAAACAACACAGAGTTACACATGGGATAAACAAACATACAGTCAATAATGCAATAGAAAAATCTATATACAGTGTGTGCAAATGTAGTAAGATTAGGGAGGTAAGGCAATAAATAGGCCATACTGGCGAAATAATTACAATTTAGCAATTAAACACTGGAGTGATAGATGTGCAGAAGATGAATGTGCGAGTAGAGATACTGGGGTGCAAAGGAGCCCAAAAATGAAATAACAATATGGGGATGAGGTAGTTGGGTGGGATATTTGCAGATGGGCTGTGTACAGGTGCAATGATCGGTAAGCTGCTCTGACAGCTGATGCTTAAAGTTAGTGAGGGAGATATAAGACTCCAGCTTCAGTGATTTTTGCAATTCGTTCCAGTCATTGGCAGTATAGAACTGTAAGGAAAGGCTGCCAAATGAGGAGTTGTCTTTGGGGAAGACCAGGGAAATATACCTGCTGGAGTGTGTGCTATAGGTGGGTGCTGCTATGGTGACCAGTGAGCTGAGATAAGGTGCGGCTTTACCTAGCAAAGACATATAGCCAGCAGCATACCACCCTGCATCCCACTGCTGGCTTGCTTCTGAAGCTAAGCAGGGTTGGTCCTGGTCAGTCCCTGGATGGGAGACCAGATGCTGCTGGAAGTGGTGTTGGAGGGCCAGTAGGAGGCACTCTTTCCTCTGGTCTAAAAAGAAGAAAAAAAGAAATATCCCAATGCCCCAGGGCAGTGATTGGGGACATTGCCCTGTGTAGGGTGCTGTCTTTTGGACGGGACGTTAAACGGGTGTCCTGACTCAATGAGGTCATTAAAGATCCCATGTCACTTATCGTAAGAGTAGGGGTGTTAACCCCGGTGTCCTGGCTAAATTCCCAATCTGGCCCTCAAAACGTCATGGTCACCTAATAATCCCCAGTTTACAATTGGCTCATTCATCCCCTGTAACTATTCCCCCAGGTTGTTGCTGCAAATGAGAACGTGTTCTCAGTCAACTTACCTGGTAAAGTAATGGATAAATAAAAAATAGATGACCTGGAGCCAGTGGGTTTGGCAATGAATATGAAGCGAGGGCCAGCCAACGAGAGCATACAGGTCGCAGTGGTGGGTAGTATATGGGGCTTTGGTGACAAAACGGATGACACTGTGATAGACTACATCCAATTTGCTGAGTAGAGTGTTGGAGGCTATTTTGTAAATGACATCGCCAAAGTCAAGGATCGGTAGGATAGTCAGTTTTACGAGGATATGTTTGGCAGCATGAGTGAAGGATGCTTTGTTGCGAAATAGGAAGCCGATTCTCGATTTAATTGTTGATTGGAGATGCTTAATGTGAGTCTGGAAGGAGAGTTTGCAGTCTAACTAGACACCTAGGTATTTGTAGTTGTCCACATAAGTCAGAACCGTCCAGAGTAGTGATGCTAGACGGGCGGGTGGGTGCGGGCAGCGATCGGTTGAAGAGCATGCATTTAGTTTTACTAGCATTTAAGAGCAGTTGGAGGCCACGGAAGGAGTGATGTATGGCATTGAAGCTCGTTTGGAGGTTTGTTAACACAGTGTCCAAAGAAGGGCCAGATGTATACAGAATGGTGTCATCTGCGTAGAGGTGGATCAGAGAATCACCAGCAGCAAGAGCGACATCATTGATGTATACAGAGAAAAGAGTCAGCCCAAGAATTGAACCTTGTGGCACCCCCATGGAGACTGCCAGAGGTCCGGACAACAGGCCCTCCGATTTGACACACTGAAATCTATCTGAGAAGTAGTTGGTGAACCAGGCGAGGCAGTCATTTGAGAAACCAAGGCTGTTGAGTCTGCCGATAAGAATGTTGTGATTGACAGTGTCGAAAGCCTTGGCCAGGTCGATGAAGATGGCTGCACAATATTGTCTTTTATCGACAGCAGTTATGATATCGTTTAGGACCTTGAGCGTGGCTGAGGTGCACCCTTGACCCGCTCGGAAACCAGATTGCATAGCGGAGAAGGTACGGTGGGATTCGAAATGGTCGGTGATCTGTTTGTTAACTTGGCTTTTGAAGACTTTAGAAAGGCAGGGTAGGATAGATAGATGAGTGAGAGCGAGAGAGACCTTTAAAAAAAGATAGATTTAGAGTTAGATAAACTTAGATTTTTTTATCATGAACATATACAGGATGCTACCTTTTACAACATAACCTTCACTCCAAATCAAAACTTACAACCTGATTTGGGACGGAATTACGGAATCACCTGGAAGGCTTACAATTACCAAGGATTATTATTCCAACTCTATACAGCTAATGCTCTGGAAAACAATAGAAACCTGAAAACACCATCCAACCTGGAACTGAGTGAGTAATGTTTAGTCTGAAGCTATATTTTATTTCCAAAAGCCAAAAAGAAAAATACATTACATTAGTTTATAAGGACTGAATGCTAAATGAAGGCTGCCAAGCTTGATACAACCTCAATTAGCAATGACTTGTCAAGTGAGAAGTGTCAAATACCTTTAGCCCAACAATGGCAGGAGAGTCGCACAGTCTACTCCAAACAAATGGAGAGGCCTTAGAAGCTGCCTCCCGCTGTTCAGAGGTAATTAAAATACAGCACCCTGTGTATGTAAAGAATGATAAAGCAAGAAAATATCACAAAATGAAGCTCCTTATGGAAAATCAAGACACACTTTTTGCTGACTATTTTAAAAATGGGAACATCAGCAACATCATCGTCCACACAAACCTTCCCCTGGCATGGCACAGTGCTATATTAGCACACTACCCCTCTGTTAAGGGGGGGGGGGTTAACAAGGGGTGGAAACTCAGGATACTAGACAACAAGGACTCTGAGTCAGCTAATATAAATCTCTATAAGTCTGGAACAGTATTGGTTCAGGGCAACCCCAGTTTCAGCTGACTAACACCTAATCAAAGAATTATCCCAGCAGGAGAAGCTCTCCCTTGAGAAAGATACCCCCACCCCAAGCGGGTCAGACCAGATCTCTTCATTATATAACCCCACAGACGAGCAACCCCAAGCGTAAAGTCAATCTCCCAGCACAGAGTTTTACCCCCTCATTGAAATGAAGGATAAATTCACCCAGCTGGAGGTAAGTCAGGTGGAGCTAGAACAGCAGGTGATTACACTCCAGTCAGCACCGACCCAGACAACAGTCCAGCACAATAACACCCCCTTAACCAGACCCGGAGAGCTGGAGGTGGAGAGGGACATATCTGCACTCTGGACTGTGGTGAGACAACTTCAAAAATATAAAAAGCAAGAGCGGGAGAAGAACAGAGCACTAGAGGAGAGGATCTGACTGCTGGAGGAGAGAGTGAGGGGGATGGCGTGTGACAGAGAACAACCCACTAGAGAGGTGGCCACCCCCGCAGAGAAGCCAGCAGAACAGCCCACCTCAGCTCCCGGAAAAGTATCAACACCACAGAAGAACAGTCCACACCAGACCCTGACCATAGCGTCGACATCACAGCAGAACAGACAAACGAAGAACCCCAAGCCCAGGGGATCTCACCCCCTCTGAGCACCCCCCTTGTCAGCCACCCTGATAGCCCTCCTGACACCCACTGAGGACATACACAAGACGCAGATTGTACTCTTTATGGACTCAAATGGGAAATATATACAAGAAAAAAAAACTTTTTCCCAAATGCAGTGTGTCTAAACTCTGGTGTCCAAACACCCAGCGCGCCCTAGACCTTCTGTCTGAGGACCAACTAGGGTCACCCAGCCACATAATAATACACACAGGCACAAATGACCTGAGAACACAGCAGGAAAGGGTGGCCACAGCACTGAAGGGAGTGATTGAAAAAGCTTCTTCTACTTTCCCCAATGCACAAGTGGATATCTCCACCCTGCTACCACGAAAAGACTTCCACCCTGCTACCATACAGTGGGTAAATGCAAGTATTTCCCGTGACTGTGCCTCAAAACCAAATGTTTTCCTGGCCCACCACTCCACCCTGTATTTGAACAGCCTCTGTGACCAGGTCCACCTATACAAGGCAGCAGTGCCCACCTTCACCTGGACTCTACAGGACATCGCTCTCAAACGCAGCCCCAACACTTCACACAGGAGCAACAGATCATTAGACACCCCGCCCAGACCTGCGGGACCCCCCCAGACCTACACATAGAGGACCCACGCTGAGAGGACCTACATCCAGACCACAACACCACCAGCCACATACACACCCCCTCCCCAACCAATCAACACCCCCTCAAGTCAACCATGCCCACACCCCATTTAGGCCCCCTCAGATCAGACCTATGCCCCTCCCCCCGCAAGGAGGGCCTCAACATGGAAGTCACACATACAGTTAAAGTCGGAAGTTTACATACACCTTAGCCAAATACATTTAAACTCAGTTTTTCACAATTCCTGACATTTTATCCTAGTAAAATTTCCCTGTTTTAGGTCAGTTAGGATCACCACTTATTTCAAGAATGTGAAATATCAGAATAATAGTAGAGAGAATTTTTTATTTCAGCTTTTATTTCTTTCATCACATTCCCAGTGGGTCAGAAGTTTACATACACTCAATTAGTATTTGGTAGCATTGCCTTTAAATTGTTTAACTTGGGTCAAATGTTTCGAGTAGCCTTCCACAAGCTTCCCACAATAAGTTGGGTGAATTTTGGCCCGTTCCTCCTGACAGAGCTGGTGTAAGTGTTTCAGGTTTGTAGGCCTCCTTGCTCGCACATGTATTTTCAGTTCTGCCCACCAATTTTCTATAGGATTGAGGTCAGGGCTTTGTGATGACCACTCCAATACCTTGACTTTGTTGTCTTTAAGCCATTGTGCCACAGCTTTGGAAGTATGCTTGGGGTATTTGTCCATTTGGAAGACCCATTTGCGACTAAGCTTTAACTTCTTGACTGATGTCTTGAGATGTTGCTTCAATATAGCCACACAATTTTCCTGCCTCATGATGCCATCTATTTTGTGAAGTGCACCAGTCCCTCCTGCAGCAAAGCACCCCCACAACATGATGCTGCCACCCCCGTACTTCACGGTTGGGATGGTGTTCTTTGGCTTGCAAGCCTCCCCCTTTTTCATCCAAACATAACGATGGTCATTATGGCCAAACAGTTCTATTTTTGTTTCATCAGACCAGAGGACATTTCTCCAAAAGGTACGATCTTTGTCCCCATGTGCAGTTGCAAACCGTAGTCTGGCTTTTTTATGACGGTTTTGGAGCAGTGGCTTCTTCCTTGCTGAGCGGCCTTTCAGGTTATGTCGATATAGGACTCTACCTGTTTGCTCCAGCATCTTCACAAGGTCCTTTGCTGTTGTTCTGGGAGTGATTTGCACTTTTCACACCAAAGTACGTTCATCTCTAGGAGACAGAACGCGTCTCCTTCCTGAGCGGTTTGATGGCTGTGTGGTCCCATGGTGTTTATACTTGCGCACTATTGTTTGTACAGATGAACGTGGTACCTTCAGGCATTTGGAAATTGCTCCCAAGGATGAACCAGACTTGTGGAGGTCTACAATATTTTTTCTGAGGTCTTGGCTGATTTCTTTTGATTTTCCCATGATGTCAGGCAAAGAGGCACTCAGTTTGAAGGTAGGCCTTGAAATACATCCACAGGTACACCTCCATTTGACTCAAATGATGTCAATTAGCCTATCAGAAGCTTCTAAAGCCATGACAACATTTTCTGGAATTTTCCAAGCTGTTTAAAGGCACAGTCAACTTAGTGTATGTAAACTTCTGACCCACTGGAATTGTGATACAGTGAATTATAAGTGAAATAATCTATCTGTAAACAATTGTTGGAAGAATTACTTGTGTCATGAACAAAGTAGATGTCCTAACCGACTTGCCAAAACTATAGTTTGTTAACAAGAAATTTGTGGAGTGGCTGAAAAACAAGTTTTAAGAAGAGAGGGAGAAGAGTCCCCTAAGCAAGCTGGTCCTGGGGCTCTGTTCACAAACACAAACACACCCCACAGAGCCCCAGGACAGCAACACAATTAGACCCAACCAAGTCATGAGAAAACAAAAAGATTACTTGACACATTGGAAAGAATTAACAAAAAAACTGAGGAAACTAGAATGCTATTTGGCCCTAAACAGAGAGTACACAGTAGCAGAATACCTGACCACTGTGACTGACCCAAACTTAAGGAAAGCTTTTACTATGTACAGACTCAGTGAGTATAGCCTTGCTATTGAGAAAGGCTGCCGTAGGCAGACCTGGCTCTCAAGAGAAGACAGGCCATGTGCACACTGCCCACAAAATGAGGTGGAAACTGAGCTGCACTTCCTAACCTCCTACCCAGTGTATGACCATATTAGAGATACATATTTCCCTCAGATTACACAGATCCACAAAGAATTTGAAAATAAACCCGATTTTGATAAACTCCCATATCTACTGGGTGAAATACCACAGCAGCAAGATTTGTGACCTGTTGCCACAAGGTCAACCAGTGAAGAACAAACACCATTTTAAATACAACCCATATTTATGCTTATTTATTTTCTCTTTTGTACTTTAACCATTTGTACATCGTTACAACACTGTATATATACATAAAATGACATTTGTAATGTCTTTATTCATTTGGAACTTCTCTGAGTGTAATGTTTACTGTTCATTTTCATTGTTTTTTTTCTCACTTTTGTATATTATCTACTTCATTTGCTTTTGAAATATTAATATATGTTTCCCATGCCAATAAAGCCCCTTGAATTGAATTGAGAGATGTTATTGACTGTGTTTTCAATCATGATGCATGTTTTAGTATAGGAAATAGGAGAGAAAATATAAATATGACATATTATTATGGGTTTAGTGGAGTATGCAGCTCATGTCATTTCGTATTTAAAGTAAAAACAGTCCCCAACATTTTCCATCAGAAAATATATATTGATTTCAGGATTCACAAACTATCAGAAAAGGCTAAATCTGGGCTATTTCCTGCTATTCAATGGTATTTTCAGTTGATGATATTGTTGTGACCTTTGTACAGTTAGCAACCTTGTCCAGATGTTTAGACCTCTTGGTGTAAAGGTTAAGGGGTTGGGCTGACAGCAGAAGTGGCCGGAGCTATCCCTGAACTTGTACATTGGTGTCGGAAGTGGGATGGCACCCTGGTGAGGCCATCGAGAGTCTGTCCCAAAGGTATGGGCGCGAGGGTCTCAAGAGTGTGGAACGCACTCTCCGAAGCAAGCAAATAGAGTAGCGACCTTGGTACAAAACCTCATCAAGAGGTTAGGACCTCTTGGGTTAGCTGACAGCCACAGGAACATTTAACATATTGTATTGTATTTGTGCTTGTGCTTGTATTGCATTTGTGCTACTATTTGTGCTGTGGCTACTTGGCAGGATTAAACTATGAGAAAAAAGGAACTCCATTCCATTGTAACCCAATTCTTTATCATTCAATTCCCTCCAGAAGCCCTCCAGAAGAGGTGACTGATAAGTCTAGACATTATGGATACACAACCTTAGATTTTGGTTTATGAAAAGGTAACACATTCCTAATGTCTCATTCCTCATAACAATCAATGGGTATACCATTAAATAAAATAAAATGTTGTTTGTCACATGCGACGAATCCAACAGGTGTAGTAGACCTTACCGTGTAACGCTTACTTACAAGCCCTTAACCAACAATGCAGTTTAAAAAAAATAAAAGTTAAGAAAATCTTTACTAAATAAAGTAAAGTAAAAAAATAATAATTGAAATGAAATCTGCATTGACCCTTCTTGAACAAACTGTTTTTTTTAAATCATCACATCCACTGCTGCTTCTGTTTATTATCTATCCTGTTACCTTGTCACTTTATTCCTAGTTACACTGAGGGTACTAAACATTATGAACACCTGCTCTTTCCATGACATCGACTGACCGGGTGAATCCAGGTGGAAGCTAAAATCCCTTGTTGATGTCACTTGGTCCTGTGTGGCTCAGTTGGTAGAGCATGGTGTTTGCAACGTCAGGGTTGTGGGTTTGATTCCCACGGGGGACCAGTACGGAGAAAAAAAAAGTATGAAATGTATGCATTCACTACTGTAAGTCGCTCTGGATAAGAGCGTCTGCTAAATGACTAAAATGTAAATGTACTTGTTAAATCCACTTCAATCAGTGTGGAGGAGACAGGTTAAAGAATCATTTTTTGAGACAACTGAGACTGCCGGGTTTTTCACACTCAACAGTTTCCTGTCTGTTTCAGGGGGGGTGCAACTGAATATTAGGAAGGTGTTCTTAATGTTTTATACACTAAGTGTATGTACACATCTACTTCAATTACCTTGTACTCCTGCTCATCAACTCAACTCGGTACTGGTACCCCATGTATAGAGCCAAGTTATCGTTACTCATTGTGTATTTGTTATTAATTTTATTATTACTTATATATTATTTCTCTATTTTCTTTCTCTTTACATTGTTGGGAAGGGCCCATAAGCAAGCATTTCACTGTTAGTCTAAACCTGTTGTTTACGAAGCATGTGACAAATAATATTTGATTTGATTTGAAATCAGCAGGAAATCTGTCAGATCAATCAAGTCCATTTTTGAAGAGATTGCAGGATAGTTTGGCAGGGATGCACTATCTCTGCTCAGGGAAACTGATATATCCTATACCCTATTATGTCAATTTGACAAAGGCAACTCAATACCACAAACTGAGAATATTCCTTTTGTTATACCCTGTTGTTCAGTGGACATTGGTGGCCACTAGATGGCCATCTATCTCTATCATCAACTAGTTGCTCAACAACGTGATCTAATTGATGCACAGAAGCAGGTGAGTTTCCTTCTATAGCATATTTATTTTGATGTATCTTATTGAACCAGGAAAGTTGCATCAAGATTGACATCTCTTTAAGTGAACCCTTGTCAAGAAAAGCAGCATATAAATACACAATATATTTAAAGTCCTCAGATTGTACTCCATTCTGTACATCGTAGAATGTGACCAATAATGACCTCACTTAAAGATATGACTACCTATCTGATTATTGAGATTTGAGTTAAGAGAAAATGATTTTTTGATGGTTGAGCTGAGGGTGAGAAAGTTTTCCATTGAGACAGCACACATCTTTGATGTTTATGTTTGTTGTTTTGTGTAAAAAACATTGAGAGCCACACTAACTGCCAGAGCGCCGGCGGGCAGACTCCACACACACACACACACACACACACACACACACACACACACACACACACACACACACACACACACACACACACACACACACACACACACACACACACACACACACACACACACACACACACACACACACACACACGAGGACTCCTTTTTCAATTATTAATATTACAATACCTATTCAAACTCTGCTGTTTCTGAGTATTCCTTCCCATGTGTTTTGTTTACCTCATATTTATGCTGTGACGAGCACAACTACAATTTGGTAGAAGGGTTCTGAACAACATTCCTACATACTGTAGAGAAGGCTTGTTTAATAAATGTATTGATCTGTTTTAGAGGGAGGTACTGTATCTGCAATGGGGTGTAGTTGCTAATTAGGTTCTACCTCTGGCAATGAGTTATTGGACGGGGTGGAACACAAAACTGAAAGGCCCAGACATCAATGTGGTTTCACCATGGCTCAAAGCCATCTCATCACTAAAACTACAACAACAGTATCACAATTTGTTTAGGACCCCAGGAGGTTTGCTAAGATATTAGTAATTCATTATTCAAAAAAAATATATAAGGTTTTCAGTTGCAGATCTGTATGCTGTTTTCCTTGTTTTTTTATTAAAACCCCCCTGGTTGCCTTAAAGTCTATGGGCATCTAGTTAACAGCAAATAGGACAAAACAAACAATACCCAGCGTTGAGCGAGTGGTCCAATTCATTACCAGCTTCACTAATAGCTCTATGAATAACAAACGCACTATCCTCCCCTCTCCAAGGAACCCATACAGACGGCATCAGGAGCTCAGTATGGGCTGCATGTGTTCAGCTGAAATATAAATTATAGTATACTCAGTCTAAGCACTTCTCACTGCCTCAGTCTATTTATTATCAAAGACCAAATTTACATTACTGAGAGGGAGTGAGAGAAGGGGGGGGGGGGGGGGGGTGTAGAAGGTAGATGAAGGCATGCATTTATGAATTCATGAAAAGTGAGAATCATGCTTTTCCATTTTGTGTGGGGTAAAAATGTAACATGCAGAGCAATCTGTCCAGAAAGACTTCCTAGGTCAACACCTTCTGACAGGCCATGTTTAATGTATACCCAACCCACTACCCCACTGGTGCAACAACGGTGTCTTTGCGGCTTTACACAAACACGACTCGAGGATACCACACCCATTTCAATCAAATCAATCAATCACATTTATTTATAAAGCCATTTTTACAACAGCAGATGTCACAAAGTGCTATACAGAAACCCAGCCTAAAACCCCAAACAGCAAGCAATGAAGATGTAGAAGCACGGTGGCAAATTATAAGAGTGTATGGCCGGGACAAGGTAGCACGTCAGGTGAACAGGTCAGGGTTCCATAGCAGCAAGCAGAACAGTTGACACGAGCAGCAGCACGGCCAGGTGGACTGGGGACAGCCAGGAGTCACCAGGCTAGGTAGTCCTGAGGCATGGTCCTAGGGCTAAGGTCCTCCGGGAGGGGAGGGAGAGAGAGAGAATTAGAGGGAGCATACTTAAATTCACACAGGACACCAGATAAGACAGGAGAATTACACCAGATATAACAGTCTGACCCTAGCCCCCCAGCACGTAGACTATTGCAGCATAGATACTGGAGACTGAGACGGGGGGGGGGGGGGGGGGGTCGGGTGACACTGTTCAACAATACCCCCGGACAGGGCCAACCAGGCAGGATATAACCCCACCCACTTTGCCAACGTATAGCCCCCACACCACTAGAGGGATATCCCACGAAGATCTCCTCCGCACGAGCCCGAGGGGGCACAAAACCCGGACAGGAAGATCATGTCAGTGACTCAACCCACTCAAGTGATGCACCTCTCCTAGGGATGGCATGGAAGAGCACTAGTAAGTCAGTGACTCAGCCCCCGTAATAGGGTCAGAGGCAGAGAATCCCAGTGGAGAGAGGGAAGCCAGTCAGGCAGAGAGAGCAAGGGTGGTTCGTTGCTCCAGTGCCTTGCCATTCACCTTCGCACCCCTGGGCCAGACTACACGTAATCATAGGACCTACTGAAGAGATGATCTTCAGTAAAGACTTAAAGGTTGAGACCGAGTCTGAGTCTCTCACATGGATAGGTAGACCATTCTATAAAAATTGAGCTCTATAGGAGCAAGCCCTGCCTCCAGCTGCTCGCTTTGAAATTCTATGGAAAATAATGAGGCCTGCATCTTGTGACCGTAGCGTACGTGTTGGTATGTACAATAGGACCAAATCAGAAAGATAGGTTGGAGCAAGCCCATTTAATGCTAGGTTTGTAGTAAAACCTTGAAATCAGCCCTAGCCTTAACAGGAACAGAGGCTAGCACTGGAGTAATATGATCAAATTTGATTCTAGCAGCCTAACTGAAGTTTATTTAGTGCTTTATCTGGGTAGCCAGAGAGTATAGCATTTCAGCAGTCTAATCTAGAAGTAACAAAAGCATTGAGTAGCTTTCCTGCCTCATCTTTTGAAAAAAGTTTCACATTTTTTGCAATGTTACAAAGATGGAAAAATGCTGTCCATTAATAATTCTTGATATGTTCGTCAAAAGAGAGATCAGGGTCCAGAGTAACCCAGAGGTCCTTCACAGTTTTATTTGAGACAACTGTACAACCATCAAGATTAATTGTCAGATCCAACAGCAGATCTCTTTGTTTCTTGGGACCTACAACTTTTGTCCGAGTTTAAAAGTAAAAAATGTGCCGCCATCCACTTACTTATGTCTGAAACACAGGCTTCCAGGGTAGACAATTTTGGGGCTTCACCATGTTTCATCGAAATGTACAGCTGTGTGTCGTCCCCATAGCACTGAAATTTGACATTGTGTTTCCGAATGACATCACCAAGAGGTAGAATATATAGTGAAAATTATAGTGGTCCTAAAACGGAACCTTGAGGAACACCGAATGTTACAATTGATTTGTCAGAGGACAAACCATCCACAGAGATGAACTGATATCTTTCCAACAGATAAGATATAAACCAGGCAAGAATTTGTCAGTGTAGACCAATTAGGGTTTCCAATCTCTTCAAAAGAATGTGGTGATCGATGGTGTCAAAAGCAGCACTAAGGTCTAGGAGCAGGAGGACAGATGCAGAGCCTTGGTCTGACACCACTAAAAGGTCATTTACCACCTTCACGAGTGCAGTCTCAGTGCTATGATGGGGTCTAAAACCAGAATGAAGTGTTTCATATACATTAATTGTCTTCAGGAAGGCAGTGAGTTCCTGCGCAACAGCTTTTTCAAACAGTTTTGAGAGGAATGGGAGATTCGATATAGGCCAATAGTTTTTATATTTTCCGGGTCAAGGTTTGGCTTTTTCAGGAGTGGATTTATTACTCAAAGACGAAATAAGAGAAACACCATCGCCCATTCCCATATAAATTACATGACGATAAGGTACTGAAATGTATCTTCCTGTTACCTATACAGTAACAGTGAAAAGTTTGGACACACCTACTCATTCAAGGTTTTTCTTTATTTTTGCTATTTTCTACATTGTAGAATAATAGTAAATACATTAACAATATGAAATAACACATACGGAATCATGTAGTAGTCAAAGAAATCGTTAAACAAATAAAAATATGTTTTAGATTCTTCAAAGTAGCCACCCTTGGCATTCTCTCAACCAACTTCACTTGGAATGCTTTTCCAACAGTCTTGAAGGAGTTCCCACATCTGCTGAGCACTTGTTGGCTGCTTTTTCTTCACTCTGCGGTCCAACTTATCCCAAACCATCTCAATTGGGTTGAGGTTGGGCGATTGTGGAGGCCAGGTCATCTGATGCAGCACTCCATCACTCTCTTTCTTGGTCAAATAGCCATTACACAGCCTGGAAGTGTGTTGGGTCATTATCCTGTTGAAAAACAAATGATAGTCCCACTAAGAGCAAACCAGATGGGATGGCGTACCGCTGCAGAATGCTGTGGTAGCCGTGCTGGTTAAGTCTGCCTTGAATTCTAAATAAATCACAGACAGTGTCACCAGCAATGCACCCCCACACCATCACACCTCCTCCTCCATGCTTCATAGTGGGAACCACACACACACAGAGATCATGCATTCACCTACTCTGCATCTCACAAAGACACGATGGTAGGAACCAAAAATCTCGAATTTGGACTCATCAGACCAAAGGACAGATTTCCATCGGTCTAATGTCCATTGCTCGGGTTTCTTGGCCCAAGCAAGTCTCTTCTTCTTATTGGTGTCCTTTAGTAGTGGTTTCTTTGCAGCATTTCAACCATGAAGACCTGACTTACGCAGTCTCTGAAAAGCTGATGTTGAGATATGTCTGTTACTTGAACTCTTTGAAGCATTTATTTGGCCTGCAATTTCTGAGGCTGGTAACTCTAATGAACCTATCCTCTAACTCTGGGTCTTCCTTTCCTGTGCCAGTCCTCATGAGAGCCAGTTTCATGATAGCACTTGATGGTTTTTGCAAATGCACTTGAAGAAACTTTCAAAGTTCTTGAAATGTTGTCTTGACGTAATGATGGACTGTTGTTTGTCTTTGCTTATTTGAGCTGTTCTTGGCATAATATGGACTTGGTCTTTTACCAAATAGGGCTATCTTCTGTATACCACCCATACCTTGTCACAATACAACTGATTGGCTCAAGCACATTAAGAAGGAAAGAAATTCCACAAATGAACTTTTAACAAGGCACACCTGTTAATTGAAATGCATTCCGGTTGACTACCTCATGAAGCTGGTTGAGAGAATGCCAAGAGTGTGCAAAGCTGTCATCAAGGAAAAGGGTGGCTTCTTTGAAGAATCTCATATATAAAATATATTTAGATTTCTTTAACACTTTCTTGGTTACTACATGATTCCATGTGTGTTATTTCATAGTTTTGATGTCTTCACTATTATTCTACAATGTAGAAAATAGTAAAAATAAAGAAAAACCCTTGAATGAGTTGGTGTATCCAAACTTTTGACTGGTACTGTACATTGACACATTACCCGCCAATATCCTCTGTCATACCACATGAATGATCTCAGTTGGAACATTTAGGCTGTGGTTACTATATTCAAGTTGTTCTTTGGAAAAGTGACATCAACGACAGTAACTATAGGAACTGTGCTCTAATCTGCATTTTAAATGGAAGAGGTTTGAAAAAGATGCCCACTCTGACAACCTTGGCAAAGGTCACCTCCAGCACTGAAGTGGGACTATGGCTGTCAAAGTACATAGACAGCTTGGCCAAACCACTCATCCATCACGAGCAACCACGTCTACTTTGCACACCCAGATAACAGGGGAATTAAGAACAAGTCCAGAGATCAATACATTATTTAAGAGGCAGCATGCAGATTGGTGATAAAAATGTATGAGTATCCTCCACCCCTCCCTCTCCCCCCACCTCTCTCTCTCCTTCTCAATCTCACTCTCTCTTACCTCTCTCTCTCTCTCTCCTTCTCAATCTCACTCTCTCTTACCTGTCTCTCTTTCTGCCCCTCTCCCCCCACCTCTCTCTCTCCTTCTCAATCTCACTCTCTCTTACCTGTCTCTCTTTCTGCCCCTCTCCCCCCACCTCTCTCTCTCCTTCTCAATCTCACTCTCTCTTACCTGTCTCTCTTTCTGCCCCTCTCCCACCTCTCCCTCTCTCTCTCCTTCTCAATCTCACTCTCTCTTACCTGTCTCTCTTTCTGCCCCTCTCCCCCCTCTCTCTTTTCTTCCTCTCTCTTTCTCCCTCTCCCGGTCTCTCGAGTTCTCTCACACACACCTCTGTGTGCACATGGTGATTGCTTACAAAATTCACTAAAATGTAAAATCCCCCCCAGGCCTGAGAGATGCACCGTTCCCATCTATTATTGACACAGACCTTGACAAGTCTTCCATGAAAGAGCAGAGGAAGGAAGAAGATCTCATCCCAGGCCGCTGTCAGCGGGGTCACGCTGTTTTATTTCAGATGACAGGCCCTGTGATTCAATAAAAACGTATTGATGGTGAGCTACTATCCCATCCACATATCTGCTCTGACCCCCAACACGCACACAGACACGCACACAGACACGCGCAAGCACACCTTTAAAATATAGCAATATTGTATAACAGTGCAGACAATTTTACAAGGTTTTAATTCCTCTGTTTGCTGGTCCATTCCCGATACTATTCTTTGAGTATCGCTTACTCTTGCTTGATGCTTCAGTCTGTATGCACTTTGACTGTGTACCCTTGAGGAAATGCAGTCTATCCTGGAACAAGAAGAACACATCCCTCATTACTGTAGTCTGCAGGAAGGACGTGCAGCGGTAGTCTCTCTGTGACCTTGGCCAAGCACACAGCAGTGGCCACAGTCCTAAACAGGCTTTTCCCCCGAGGTAAAGGAAAAGACAAAAGACAGTATGCTTAAAGAGTGATTACATGTGATCTGATAGGGGAAGCTGAGCAGGTCCTTTCAGCGTTGCAGGAGAAAGACGGAAGCAGTTGGACAGGGCCAGGGGAGTAACACATCTGCAATACATGGCGTTTATACCAAGCCATGTGGAGCAGGACAGAGGCGTGGTGTTTAAAGCCAGCTATTTAACTTTCTGGCTCCTGATAAATTGAGGATAATGAAGCCCTCGGAGAACTGGTCCCTCAAAGATCCATTATTTATCCATGTCCATATAACAAGCAGAATGTATCGCTACACACACCAAAAAAAACATCTTACATCACACATCATTAAGATTGGTGCACTGGTAGAGCAGACTTATTTTAAGAGTCAAGTGCTCGATGAGACATGATCTGATGAGAGGTGAGGGATGTCTCTACAGTAAAGCAGTGGCAGCTGGTGATTTAAAAAGTTGAGGAGGATGATTGAGACACTGATGCAACGAGGAATAAAGGAGCTTTTTAGAGGCTGAAAAGCCATGGGTTTCTATTACTTGGTCAATTCTCTCAGCAGTAGTTAATAAAACATAATCATAAATTAATATACTACCTGGGACAACATACTTATGAAAGAACAGAGATACTTGAAGTGTATGCTACTTGCAGTAATGCCCAGGCATACATGGCTGACAAAGTGTGCACTCATAGTCATAGAATTCTATGAATTGGACACAATTTACTATTTCGGAAACCTTATTTTGAGTTTAATTATTATTATTATTATTATTATATATTATTTAATTTTTTACTCAAAGGATTATTTCCAGAGAAATGCTTGGGAATATTTCACAATATAATTTAAAATGTCCCAAACTACCTTTGGTGGTTTATGGCAGGAGTACTGATGTAAAAAAATATACAGTATTTGTATGATGTATCTTTAAAGAAAAACAGCTTGAAAGATATTCAAATAGATTTCCCATCAAAAGGAATTTCTAATATCCCTCCCTCATTGGAATGCATGGTGTAGTGCGCTCTATTTTCTTTCTGCTGACATATTTAGTGGGAATATGACAGCTAGCATATCGCTCCCAAAGTAATGAGGAAAGCCAGGATAAATATTCACACATTAATAAAAGAATGATGAAGCATTTTCTTCTAAATGAATTTAGATGCAGTATGTTCTAACATAAACTAAAATAAACGGGGTGGTATCTGATTACAGAAATTAGCAGTGTTGACATTTCTTTCATCGCTGTAGTTTAAGTGGTTTCTTACCTCAAGGTATGAATTGGTAATGATTCAAAGTTATATACTTTTTTTTGTAAGATTAAATTATTTTAAAGTAGTGCTTAATGAGGGGCTCCCGAGTGGCTCAACAGTCTAAGGCACTGCATCTCAGTGCTAGAGGCGTCACTACTTTCATTTTATTTATTTCACCTTTATTTAACCAGGTAGGCTAGTTGAGAACAAGTTCTCATTTACAACTGTGACCTGGCCAAGATAAAGTAAAGCAGTGCGACACAAACAACAACACAGACCCTGGTTCAATTTCAGGCTGTATCACAACCGGCCGTGATTGTGAGTCCCATAAGGTGGCGCACAACTGGCCCAGCGTCGTCCGGGTTTGGGTTTGGCCAGGGTAGGTCGTCATTGTAAATAAGAATTTGTTATTAACTGACTTGCCTAGTTAAATAATGGTTAAATATTTTTTCTTTTTTAATGATGCTCAAACCTTCAGGACATCAAAACATCCTTGACAAATAGTATTCCACATTCCATGGTTATCTTGCTCCTCTTTGAATAGAGGTCAATCCACTTCCTTTGTGAACAAGCACATACATTAGGTTAGTATTCTGGTCTTGCACTTCCCCCACTCTAAGTAGGGGCCTTCAAACAGCAGAGAAATCTAAAATCAAATGCATTGAGGAATCATTTAAGAATGGCCCCTGGAGTGATCTGCTCATCTCTAATGAAGGTTAGACTTTCATGCAAATTAAAGAAGCTATGCTCCTGTTAGAGAAGCTAGATCAGAAATAAATCTACACGTTTCCAGCTAAGTTCAAATTGTAGAATGCAACAGTGTAAAAGTGCACGTTTGTAATTGGTTGCCCATCTGTTGTATGGTAATTAGCTGCCTGTTATTACTGACCCTCTGTGTATAATGACGGAATATAGTAAAATGATAGTAATACAACAATGTTGAATGATAATTAACTGCTACGTCCAAACAAGGGTGTGATCATGTGATTGTGCTTTACATTAGATTAGTTTCAGAAACAGAAAGCATTCGTTGATTGAAATTGTGTCTGTATTCCAAATCCAATAGCAAATAAAAAATGAATACTGCATATTACATCCCGGTATACAAGGTTTTATGAACAAACTTAATGTAATGATCAGTAGTCACCTCTTACTTGATGATATATTTAATCATTTTGATTTGCTTATAAATGAAAAATTGCAATTTCTTGGTGAACATGTTCTCTTAGAAGTTGACAGGAATCAAAGAGAAATCAAATCTCTGATCTGTCACTGAGAAAAAAGATAATCCAGCAAAAAAGTTACAGAATTTGATAATGAGCCTCAAATAAACATGAAATGCATTATTCATTTTGAGTGAAGGTCATATGTGATCGTGCTCAAATAATACGATTTCATCAAGTACAATTATTTACTTCCATGAACTATATCAGACCATTTAGCATCCCATCATATCCTTTCCATTAGGATGAGAGGGGGCAGAGTAGGGTAGAGCAGGGCTGCCATGCCCATTGAAACTGTATACATTAGGTGCATGTTATCTTTGGGGTAGGGAGATCAGAAGTGACATGCACCAATTAAGCAATGGCCAAATTCGATCTTTGAATACACAGTGCATTCGGAAAATATTCAGACCCCTTGACTTTTTACACATTTTGATACATTACAGCCTTATTCTAAAATGTATAAAATAATTTTTCTCCATTATCAATCGACACACAACTCAGCACCTTCTTAAAGCTCCTTTGGCAGCGATTACAGTCTTGAGTCTTCTTGGGTATGATGCTACAAGCTTGGCACACATGTATTTGGGGAGTTTCTCCCATTCTTCTCTGCAGATCCTCTCAAGCTCTGTCAGGTTGGATGGGGAGCGTCACTGCACAGCTATTTTCAGGTCTCTCCAGAGATGTTAGATCGAGTTCAAGTCCGGGCTCTGGCTGGACCACTCAAGGACATTCAGAGACTTGTCCTGAAGCCACTCCTGCGTTGTCTTGGCTATGTGCTTAGGGTCATTGTCCTATTGGAAGGTGAACTTACGCCCCAGTCTAAAATCCTGAGCACTCTGGAGCAGGTTTTCATCAAGGATCTCTCTATACTTTTCTCCATTCATCTTTCCCTTGATTCTGACTAGTCTCCCAGTCCCTGCCGCTGAAAAACATCCCCACAGCATGATGCTGCCACCACCATGCTTCACCGTAGGTATGCTGCCGGGTTTCCTCCAGATGTGATGCTTGACATTCATGCCAAAGAGTTAAATCTTGGTTTCATCAGACAAGAGAATCTTGTTTCTCATGGTCTGAGAGTCCTTTAGGTGCCTTTTGGCAAACTCCAAGCAGGCTGTCATGTGCCTTTTACTGAGGAGTGGCTTCTGTCTGCCCAGTCTACCATAAAGGCTTGAATGGTGGAGTGCTGCAAGATGGTTGTCCTATGGAAAGTTCTCCCATCTCCACAGAGGGAATCTGGAGCTCTGTCAGCCTGACCATCGAGTTCTTGTTCACCTCCCTGACAAAGGCCCTTCTCCCCCAATTGCTCAGTTTGGTCGGGTGGCCAGCTCTAGGAAGAGTTTTGGTGGTTCCAAACTTCTTCCATTTAAGAATGATGGAGGCCACAGTGTTCATGGGGACCTTCAATGCTGCATAAATGTTTTGTTACCCTTCCCGAGATCTGTGCCTCGACACAATCCTGTCTCTTTGCTCTACAGACGATTCCTTCGATCTCATGACTTGGTTTTTACTCTGACATGCACTGTAGGACCTTATATAGACAGGTGTGTGCCTTTCCAAATCATGTCCAGTCAATTGAATTTACCACAGGTGGACTCCAATCAAGTTGTTGAAACATCTCAAGTATGATCAATGGAAACAGGATGCACCTGAGCTCAATTTCGAGTCTCAAAGCAAAGGGCTTGAATACTTATGTATATAAGGTATTTCTGTTTTTTATTTTTAATACATTTGCAAACATTTCTAAAAACCTGTTTTTACTTCGTCATTATGGGGTACTGTGTGTAGATTGATGAGAAAAAAAATCTATATTTGATCAATTTTAGAATTATATATATATTTTTTTTAACCAGGTAGGCAAGTTGAGAACAAGTTCTCATTTACAATTGCGACCTGGCCAAGATAAAGCAAAGCAGTTCGACACATACAACAACACAGAGTTACACATGGAGTAAAACAAACATACAGTCAATAGTACAGTAGAAAAAATAAGTCTATATAGAATGTGAGCAAATGAGGTGAGATAAGGGAGGTAAAGGCAAAAAAGGCCATGGTGGCAAAGTAAATACAATATAGCAAGTAAAACACTGGAATGGTAGATTTGTAGAGGAAGAAAGTGCAGAGTAGGAATAGAAATAATGGGGTGCAAAGGAGCAAAATAAATAAATCAATAAATACAGTAGGGGAAGAGGTAGTTGTTTGGGCTAAATTATAGATGGGCTATGTACAGGTGCAGTGATCTGTGAGCTGCTCTGACAGCTGGTGCTTAAAGCTAGTAAGGGAGATAAGTGTTTCCAGTTTCAGAGATTTTTGTAGTTCGTTCCAGTCATTGGCAGCAGAGAACTGGAAGGAGAGACGGCCAAAGGAGGAATTGGCTTTGGGGGTGACCAGTGAGATATACCTGCTGGAGCGCGTGCTACAGGTGGGTGCAGCTACGGTGACCAGTGAGCTGAGATAAGGGGGAACTTTACCTAGCAGGGTCTTGTAGATGACCTGGAGCCAGTGGGTTTGCGACGAGTATGAAGCGAGGGTCAGCCAACGAGAGCGTACAGGTAGCAGTGGTGGGTAGTATATGGGGCTTTGGTGACAAAACGGATGGCACTGTGATAGACTGCATCCAATTTGTTGAGTAGAGTATTGGAGGCTATTTTGTAAATGACATCGCCGAAGTCGAGGATCGGTAGGATGATCAGTTTTACGAGGGTATGTTTGGCAGCATGAGTGAAGGATGCTTTGTTGCGAAACAGGAAGCCAATTCTAGATGTAACTTTGGATTGGAGATGTTTGATGTGAGTCTGGAAGGAGAGTTTACAGTCTAACCAGACACCTAGGTATTTGTAGTTGTCCACATATTCTAAGTAAGAACCGTCCAGAGTTGTGATGCTGGACGGGCGGGCAGGTGCGGGCAGCGATCGGTTGAAGAGCATGCATTTAGTTTTACTTGTATTTAAGAGCAGTTGGAGGCCACGGAAGGAGAGTTGTATGGCATTGAAGCTCGTCTGGAGGGATGTTAACACAGTGTCCAAAGAAGGGCCAGAAGTATACAGAATGGTGTCATCTGCGTAGAGGTGGATCAGAGACTCACCAGCAGCAAGAGCGACATCATTGATGTATACAGAGAAAAGAGTTGGCCCAAGAATTGAACCCTGTGGCACCCCCATAGAGACTACCAGAGGAGAGAATAAGAGAGAATAAGAAAATAAGGCATTATTAGGCTGTAACGTAACAAAATGTGGAAAAAATGTAGGGGTCTGAATACCTTCCGAATGCACTGTATATGCAAAAATATATATATATTTTATACTTTCAGTGTGCAAGTGGATACATTTGAGGAAGCCTCAGCCCTCAGTTTCAAAAGACATCATGCCCCTGTGACAAGTCTATTTGCTATGGCATAGGCACTGCATTTGTGGATCTCATCCCCAATCCACACAGATCTGATCTGAGGGTTTATATGTGGCAAGTTTAATGTGAGCTGATCTCCATCTTTTCTGCATGAAAATCTTTGTGTAGAAGAACAGGCTGACTCGACAGACGTTCTCTGCATGTGTTTGAAGAGTCTAACACCCCCCTAGCCCTGCGAGACACAGATGGTCATAGGGATACAGATTAGTCCGGAATGTGGATTGAGCGGCCCTCTCTCCCCAGCTATGATTTAATCCAACAGTGTTACACGATTTCCATTTAAAAAGACAAAGGACATGTGCGGTTTAGTTGCCTGGCAGCCAGCGCTGGTTATTCCTCGGATGTTTTTATTTAGGATCTTTCTCCAAGATTAATTCCTTGCCTTCCTTTTCCTGCCTGCCAGTTCAGGGATTAAAGTAAAACATTTTAACAGAGCTGTGCTCTCTGGGAGCAGGCCGCGCTGTGGAAAAGATTGAGTAACACCGTTCCTCTGAGAGTTTTAATAAAGGACTAATGTATTGCCCCCAAACTATCAGTGCATGTCTGAGAGTAATGCACTTGGCAAACCCAAAAGCACTTGAGAATACATTTTTAATGCCACTGTCTACAGTATATCCCTTGATATTGCAACATGTAAATTTAGTGCCATGGTCAATTTTACCACATGGAAAGTGGTCAATAAAACCTGCTTGAAACCCCCAAATAATTTGTTAGTATCATGTATCTCAGATTATTTGATATCAATTCAACTGTCTATAGTAAAACAAATTATTTAATTTGTTGGAATTGAAAATTAAAACCTCAAACCCTTTGAAGGAACAAAAATTTAGGCCTGAGTTGGAGGGTGGGTGACTGGGAGGTTTTGAACCTGGGGCCAGTTTCTCACGGCACTGCTAGCTTACAGCCGGCTGCAGCATGCATTGATTGGCTGATAAAGCACAAATGTATTAGCCGGCCCTCATTAGCATCCTGTTAGCGATGACCTATACCTACTGAGCCCTACCACGATCTGACTTCAATGGATTAACAAGCAGCACAATTCTGCCTGGGACAGAAAATCAGTTAACACTTGTCAGAGAGCCCAACATCAATACAATTCACATCATTAACCCCCTACGGACCCCACAGTAGCACTTTCAAGCTGCAACTCAGATACAAACATCTATTTTAATATTTGCATTTAATTAAATTATCAATCAGTCTTCTGACCTCAATGACTTGTTAATCTCCAATCCAGATTTCAGGTGTGTTTACCACCGGGGGCTGTAGCTGCCCTGACTGTGCTGCCTTTAATGCTCTGCCAGGCTATTGATACTGTAGCTGCCCTAACTGCGCTGCCTTTAATGCTCTGCCAGGCTATTGATACTGTAGCTGCCCTAACTGTGCTGCCTTTAATGCTCTGCCAGGCTATTGATACTGTAGCTGCCCTAACTGTGCTGCCTTTAATGCTCTGCCAGGCTATTGATACTGTAGCTGCCCTGACTGCGCTGCCTTTAATGCTCTGCCAGGCTATTGATACTGTAGCTGCCCTGACTGCGCTGCCTTTAATGCTCTGCCAGGCTATTGATACTGTAGCTGCCCTAACTGCGCTGCCTTTAATGCTCTGCCAGGCTATTGATACTGTAGCTGCCCTGACTGTGCTGCCTTTAATGCTCTGCCAGGCTACTGATACTATAGCTGAATTCACTTTAGTGGCTTCAACCAGCCAGGAAATGCTTGTTCCCAGAAGGAAGAGAATGGGGGAATATATTTCACATTGATTATAGTACTTTTTCGATGATATTCTAGTTTCCTCGTTTAGTAGGAACAACAAATAGCATTCAATTATCACAATAGGGCCCGATTTCCAGTCCTCCAAATCTGTAAACCTATGTGTTTTTGCCGTAGTTTACTGAACTGATAGGGACTCTAATTTAAACACAATTATCAATGAATTAGAAGACTGCTGCCCGGCGCCCACTGAAAACTTCTAGGAATAACGCATTCTTCTTTGAAGCAAATTCAATTCTGTCAGATATCACACTAAAGCACTCTTTCCAAATAAAGAAACTGACATTAGAATGCTGTAATTCATCACTATGAAAAGTTCAAGCACTTATTCATAACTGTACATTTGCATAGATATATAAAAATGACAGCATTGAAGGAACAATGCCCTGGAGATGATATTTAATTGGATGACTATAATGAATATTGTAATACGTGGGGTTCATCAGGGCAGTACATCTCTCACTGTTTATTGCAAACTTATTCTGTGATTAGCCTGTCTAATCATATCGTTGTGCTTTTCTTTTTTCTCTCCCAGTATTACAACTTAATCATAGGCATAACATTTACACAGTATAACGTTTAAGAACTTCATCATAAAACTATATACGCATGTCTACCATTACAAACTCGTATTGGTGAGTTCCAACTACTGGACAATGTACCAACGGTATCAATGTTATGGTATGTACATTAGGGAATGTCATTTCATCTGTTTAGCTAGGAAAGTCCACTCAGTAACAATTCCCACTGTTTTCCAGGGAATCCTGGATTCCACAGAATCAATAAAAACACACAATCACATTTGTAAGTCGCTCTGGATAAGAGCGTCTGCTAAATGACTTATGTAAATGTAAATGTATAAAAGTGAATGTGATTGTAAGACCACCTGCGGCCAACTGCTGGGCTTCATTTTCCTCAGCAGAACTACTGTTGAGTAGCAAATCTTTCCCCTTTCTCCCTAAAACTGTGCATCTTGTACTTGACTTTTGTTTCTCTCTATGAAAGTTTCACCATCTGTTATGGAAGGGGATACAATTCTATTTCTGTCCAGGAGCCAGTAGAGCATCTGATTCAGAGAGCTTTCAGGGCTGTTGTATCACTAGCTTGGTGCCTCGCTACTCCTAAGCCAAGAGCCCCCCCCCCCCCCCCCCCCCCCCCAACTGTCATTGAGTACGGTAGCATGCACACAATGTGATAATTGTGAATAGTCAGATTAAAATAGTTTGATTTTAACATTTACATGCTTTGCAAGAATAATGATTTCCCTAATAATCCTGTTTACATGGACATCTGAAATCAGGCTTCCTGATGGAAACATTCTACCACAGTGACCACTTTATATTTGGGAAGCCTACTTGATTGAGTTTGGACATACAGTGCCTTCAGAAAGTATTCATACCCCTTGACTTATTCCACATTTTGTTGTGTTACAGCCTTCAAAATAGATTAAGAAAATAAATATATAATTTACATAAGTATTCACACCCGAGTCAATACATCTTGGAATCCCCTTTGGCAGTGATTACAGCTGTGAGTCTTTCTGGATAAGTCTCTAAGAGCTTTGCACACCTGGATTGTACAATATTTGCACATTATTCTTTAAAAAATTCTTCAATCTCTGTCAAGTTGGTTGATGATCATTGCTAGACTGCCATTATCAAGTCTTGCCATAGATTTTCAAGTCGATTTAAGTCAGAACTGTAACCAGACCACTGAGGAAAATTCAATGATGTCTTGGTAAGCAACTCCAGTGTATATTTGGCCTTGCGTTTTAGGATATTGTCATGCTAAAAGGTGAATTTGTCTCCCAGTGTCTGTTGGAAAGCAGACTGAACCAGGTTTTCCTCTAGTATTGTGCCTGTGCTTAGCTCTATTCCATTTCTTTTTATTCTAAAAAACTCCCTAGTCCTTGCCGATGACAAGCATACCCATAACATGATGCAGCCACCGCCATGCTTGAAAATATGAAGCATGATACTCAGTGATGTGTTGTGTTTGCCCCCAAAAATAAGGCTTTGTATTCAGGAAATGAAGTTCTTTGCAGATTTACTTTAGTGTCTTACTGCAAACAGGATGCATGTTGTGGAATATTGTTTTCTGTACAGTCTTCCTTCTTTTCCCTCTGTAATTTAGATTAGTATTGTGGAGTAACTACAAAGTTGTTGATCCACCCCCAGCTTTCTCCTATCACAGCCTTTCAACTCAGCAACTGTTTTAAAATCATCATTGGCTAGATTGTGAAATCCCTCAGCGGTTTCCTTCCTCTCCTATTGCAACTGAGTTAGGAAGTACGCCTGTATCGTTGTAGTGACTGGGTGTATTGATACATCATCAAAAATGTCATTGATAACTTCACCATGCCCAAAGGGATATTCAAATGTCTGCTTTTAAAAAAAATAGGTGCTCTTCATTGCGAAGCATTGTAAAACCTCCCTGGTCTTTGTGGTTGAATTTGTGTTTGAAATTCACTGCTCGACTGAGGGACCTTGCAAATATTTGTATGTGTGGGGTACAGAGATGAAGTAGTCATTCAAAAATCATGTTAAACACTCTAATTGCACACAGAGTGAGTGCAATTAAATCTAGAATTGGCTTCCTATATCGCAACAAAGCATCCTTCACTCATGCTACCAAACATACCCTCGTAAAACTGACCATCCTACCGATCCTCGACTTCGGTGATGTCATCTATAAAATAGCCTCCCTACTCTCTCTACTCAACAAACTGGATGCAGTCTATCACAGTGCCATCCGTTTTATCACCAAAGCCCCATACACTACCCACCATTGCGACCTGTACGCTCTCGTTGGTTGACCCTCGCTTCATACTCGTCGCCAAACCCACTGGCTACAGGTTATCTACAAGTCTCTGCTAGGTAAAGCCCCACCTTATCTCAGCTCACTGGTCACCATAGCAGCACCCACTCGTAGCACGCGCTCCAGCAGGTATATCTCACTGGTCACCCCCAAAGCCAATTCCTCCTTTGGTCGTCTTTCCTTCCAGTTCTCTGCTGCCAATGACTGGAACTAACTGCAAAAATCTCTGAAGCTGGAGACTCATATCTCCCTCACTAGCTTTAAGCACCAGCTGTCAGAGCAGCTCACAGATCACTGCACCTGTACATAGCCCATCTGTAAACAGCCCATCTATCTACCTACCTCATCCCCATACTGTATTTATTTATTTATCTTGCTCGTTTGCACCCCAGTATCTCTACTTGCACATTCATCTTCTGCACATCTACCATTCCAGTGTTTAATTGCTATATTGTAATTACTTCGGCACCATGGCCTATTTATTGCCTTAACTTACCTCATTTGCACTCACTGTATATAGACTTTTTGTTTTCTTTTGTTCTACTGTATTATTGACTGTATGTTTTGTTTATTCCATGTGTAACTGTGTTGTTGTATGTCTCGAAGTTGCTATGCTTTATCTTGGCCAGGTCGCAGTTGCAAATGATAACTTGTTCTCAACTAGCCTACTTGGTTAAATAAAGGTGAAATAAATAAAATTAAATAAAATGCAACTTTTGCAACATTTTTACTCATGAACTTTTTTTAGGCTTGCCATAACAAAGGGGTTGAATACTTCACTCAAGACATTTCAGCTTTTCATTTTTAAACATTTCTAAAAACATAATTCCACTTTGACATTATGGGGTATTGAGTGTAGGCCAATGACACAACATCTCAATTGAACCCATTTTAAATTCAGTCTGTAACACTACAAAATGTAGAAAAAGTCAAGGGGTGTGAATAGGGTTGCACATTTTGGGAAATATTCAGAGGTGTAAACTTTCCGTGGGAATTAACGGGACTATATGGGAATTAACAGAAATATATGCAAATTAATATTAAATCCATTTAAATGTCGATGTTTTTTTAATTGGATATATTTACCATATCATATGGAGACAGAAACATAAACCTTTTACCTTATCAAATTACTAAATCCTTCCAATAGAAATGTCAAAAAAACTATTTAGTTATGAATTGAACTTTAATTAAATGAGTTGACTCTTCACATGGGATGATTTCACTGAACAACAAAAGAAAGGGAATATTGAATGATCCCCAATGATCCATCGCATCTCCCAAAAACGTTTTCAACATACATCTGTAAAATGATAGTCTAGAAACGAATGCTTTGGTTGTCTTCCTCTCAGGCTTCCATGTCTTCTTCCTGGACCTCAATGTCCACCTCTTGAACATCAGACTCTGAGGCCTCATCTTCACTGTCACTTTCCAACCTTGTTGAGGATGGCTCGTTGTCAGGCTCAAAAAGCCTCAAATTTGCACGATTGGCAACCAATTTTTCAACCCTTGTATTGGTCAGCCTGTTGCGTGCTTTGTTGTACGTGTTCCAAACAAGGACCAGTTGCGCTCTGAGGCGGCTGATGTTGGTGGAATTTGGAGGATGATGGTGGCAAATTTGGAGGATGATGGTGGCAACAGGGGAAAGAGCCTCAGATCCACAAAGTCCCTTCCACCAGGTGGCTGATGGGATATGTTGGCACGACTGCCATATTGCATCTCCATCCCAAAGCACTTTCTTGGAAGTGTACTTCGCCAGACTGCCAAGAACCTTGCCCTCATCCAGGCCAAGGTGGCAAGACATGGTAGTGATGACACCATAGGCCTTGTTGATCAGGATTCTCTTGCCAGCATACTTGGGGTCCAACATGTATGGGCTTCAGGCAGAAGTCTTCACGCTTTTTGATGTACTTCAGAACTGCAGTTTCCTCTGCTTGGAGCAACAGTGAAGTAGGCAGGGCAGTACGGATTTCTTCTCTTACATCTGCGAGCAGAGTCTGAACATCAGACAGGATGGCATTGTCTCCCTCAATCCGTGCAATGGCTACTGCTATAGGTTTCAGGAGTTTCAAGCTGCTTACCACTCTCTCCCAAAATACATCATCCAGGAGGATCCTCTTGATGGGCTGTCCATATCGGCAGACTGTGATATGGCCATTTCTTGGAGACTCTTTCCCCTCCAGGAGACAGTCAAACATGATGACACCACCATCCCAACAGGTGTTGCTGGGCTTCTTCAATGTGATGCTCTTATTCTTCTCACTTTGCTTGGTGAGGTAGATTGCTGCTATAACTTGATGACCCTTCACATACCTAACCATTTCCTTGGCTCTCTTGTAGTGTATCTATTGTTTTCAGTGCCATGATGACCTTGAGGAGCAGATTCAATGCATGAGCAGCACAGCCAATGGGTGTGATGTGAGGGTAGGACTCCTCCACTATAGACCAAGCAGTCTTCATGTTCGCAGTATTGTCTGTCACAGGTGCAAATACCTTCTGTGGTCCAAGGTCATTGATGACTGCCTTCAGCTCATCTGCAATATAGAGACTGGTGTGTCTGTTGTCCCTTGTTTCTGTGCTCTTGTAGAATACTGGTTGAGGGGTGGAGATGATGTAGTTAGTTATTCTTTGCCCACAAACATTTGACCACCCATCAGAGATGATTGCAATACAGTCTTTCTCTATGATTTTCTTGACCTTCACTTCACTTGAACCATATCTACATGTACATACTACCTCAATAAGCCTGACTAACCAGTGTCTGTATGAAGCCTCGCTACTTTTATAGCCTTGCTACTGTATACAGCCTCGCTACTGTTTTCCACTGTCTTTCTACTGTTGTTTTTATTTCTTTACCTACCTATTGTTCACCTAATACCTTTTTTGCACTATTGGTTAGAGCCTGTAAGTAAGCATTTCACTGCAAGGTCTACACCTGTTGTATTCGGGGCACGTGACAAATAAACTTTGATTTGATTTGAACTCTGCATCCAGCAAATGAGTAGATAAAGCATGTCTCGTTGGAGGGGTGTATGCTGGGCGAAGAACATTCAGAAATCTCTTCCAATACACATTGCCTGTGAGCATGTGTATGAGGTGAACCAGTTGCATACACAGCTCGAGCAAGACATTCATCAGCATTTCTCTGACTAAGTTCCTCCATTGAGTCAAAAAAACCTCTGATTCCAGGAGGACCATGAGTTGCTGCTATCGATAAGGTGTCTGATTCATAATTTTCACCTCGAATAGAAGTAGAGGGACTTTTGTCAGAGGTTGGTTGCTGTCAGCGCTGAGGGAACTTTATGCACTTGGCCAGATGATTCTGCATCTTCGTTGCATTCTTCACATGTGATTTGGCACAGTATTTGCAAATGTACACAGCTTTTCCTTCTACATTAGCTGCAGTGAAATGTCTCCACACGTCAGATAGTACCCGTGGCATTTTCCTGTAAAGATTAGAAAAAATGTGTAAAAAAACAACAAATACAATACTATGTACAAATAGTTAAGCAGTTAGATTAACCTCTCTGGGCTAGGTGGCACCAAATCGTCCCACCTACGTAACAGCCAGTGTAAACCCGTGGCGCGTTATTCAAATTCCTCAAAAATGCTAAAACTTCAATTTTTCAAACATATGACTATTTTACACCATTTTAAAGACAAGACTCTCGTTAATCTAACCACACTGTCCGATTTCAAAAAGGCTTTACAACGAAAGCAAAACATTAGATTATGTCAGCAGAGTACCCAGCCAGAAATAATCAGACACCCATTTTTCAAGCTAGCATATAATGTCACAAAAACCCAGAAGACAGCTAAATGCAGCACTAACCTTTGATGATCTTCATCAGATGACACACCTAGGACATTATGTTATACAATACATGCATGTTTTGTTCAATCAAGTTCATATTTATATCAAAAACCAGCTTTTTACATTAGCATGTGACGTTCAGAACTAGCATACCCCCCGCAAAGCTCTGGTGAATTTACTAAATTACTCACGATAAACGTTCACAAAAAGCATAACAATTATTTTAAGAATTATAGATACAGAACTCCTCTATGCACTCGATATGTCCGATTTTAAAATAGCTTTTCGGTGAAAGCACATTTTGCAATATTCTGAGTACATAGCTCAGCCATCACGGCTAGCTATGTAGACACCCACCAAGTTTAGCCCTGACCAAACTCCGATTTACTATTACAAAAGTTTGATTACCTTTGATGTTCTTCGTCAGAATGCACTCCCAGGACTGCTACTTCAATAACAAATGTAAACCCACAGTACTCTGACCAGCCACTATCCAAACGCGATAAAGTGTTTCAGCCAGAGCCTGCCTCGATATCCTTCAGCTTTTTCCCGGGCTCTGAGAGCCTATGGGAGCCGTAGGAAGTGTCACGTTATTGCAAAGATCCTCAGTCTTCAATAAAAAGAGCCAAGATAAAACACACCTTGTCAGACAGACCACTTCCTGCATGGAATCTTCTCAGGTTTTGGCCTGCCATATGAGTTCTGTTATACTCACAGACACCATTCAAACAGTTTTAGAAACTTTAGGGTGTTTTCTATCCAAAGCCAATAATTATATGCATATTCTAGTTACTGGGCAGGAGTAGTAACCAGATTAAATCGGGTACGTTTTTTATCCAGCCGTGTCAATACTGCCCCCTAGCCCTAACAGGTTAAACAACTCCTTTGTAAGATAAATGTTTTAAAATGAAACGTATGGAAATAGGTGAATTAACACTCCTCGGTTAGCATGCTCAAGCAAGCTAAAACCCACATTGTAGCAAAAACTAACTAGCAGAAATTGTTAACAAGTTAGGAATTATTTAAACACAATTTCCTGGAGGCTACTATTTACTAGTTAACAAAAAATCATGTTTGTCATATAAAATACACTGCTCAAAAAAATAAAGGGAACACTAAAATAACACATCCTAGATCTGAATGAATGAAATAATCTTATTAAATACTTGTTTCTTTACATAGTTGAATGTGCTGACAACAAAATCACACAAAAATAATCAATGGAAATCCAATTTATCAACCCATGGAGGTCTGGATTTGGAGTCACACTCAAAATTAAAGTGGAAAACCACACTACAGGCTGATCCAACTTTGATGTAATGTCCTTAAAACAAGTCAAAATGAGGCTCAGTAGTGTGTGTGGCCTCCACGTGCCTGTATGACCTCCCTACAACGCCTGGGCATGCTCCTGATGAGGCCAACTCCTGGACAGTCTGTGGTGCAACGTGGCGTTGGTGGATGGAGCGAGACATGATGTCCCAGATGTGCTCAATTGGATTCAGGTCTGGGGAACGGGCGGGCCAGTCCATAGCATCAATGCCTTCCTCTTGCAGGAACTGCTGACACACTCCAGCCACATGAGGTCTAGCATTGTCTTGCATTAGGAGGAACCCAGGGCCAACCGCACCAGCATATTGTCTCACAAGGGGTCTGAGGATCTCATCTCGGTACCTAATGGCAGTCAGGCTACCTCTGGCGAGCACATGGAGGGCTGTGCGGCCCCCCAAAGAAATGCCACCCCACACCATGACTGACCCACCGCCAAACCGGTCATGCTGGAGGATGTTGCAGGCAGCAGAACATTCTCCAAGGCGTCTCCAGACTCTGTCACATCTGTCACATGTGCTCAGTGTGAACCTGCTTTCATCTGTGAAGAGCACAGGGCGCCAGTGGTGAATTTGCCAATCTTGGTGTTCTCTGGCAAATGCCAAACGTCCTGCACGGTGTTGGGCTGTAAGCACAACCCCCACCTGTGGACGTCGGGCCCTCATACCACCCTCATGGAGTCTGTTTCTGACCGTTTGAGCAGACACATGCACATTTGTGGCCTGCTGGAGGTCATTTTGCAGGGCTCTGGCAGTGCCCCTCCTGCTCCTCCTTGCACAAAGGCGGAAGTAGCGGTCCTGCTGCTGGGTTGTTGCCCTCCTACGGCCTCCTCCACGTCTCCTGATGTACTGGCCTGTCTCCTGGTAGTGCCTCCATGCTCTGGACACTACGCTGACAGACACAGCAAACCTTCTTGCCACAGCTCGCATTGATGTGCCATCCTGGATGAGCTGCACTACCTGAGCCACTTGTGTGGGTTGTGGACTCCGTCTCATTCTACCACTAGAGTGAAAGCACCGCCAGCATTCAAAATTGACCAAAACATCAGCCAGGAAGCATAGGAACTGAGAAGTGGTCTGTGGTCACCACCTGCCGAACCACTCCTTTATTGGTGGTGTCTTGCTAATGGCCTATAATTTCCACCTGTTGTCTATTCCATTTGCACAACAGCATGTGAAATTTATTGTCAATCAGTGTTGCTTCCTAAGTGGACAGTTTGATTTCACAGAAGTGTGATTGACTTGAAGTTACATTGTGTTGTTTAAGTGTTCCCTTTATTTTTTTGAGCAGTATATATTCACCCCACCCAGTATTGTAATCAAAACTTACCAGAACGCATGTAGTTCTTGGCTCAGACAGTGTTGTAACGTGGGCTCAATAGCATCTCATTAGTGTGCAAGATCTTGAGAATCAGCTGTACATGTGATGGAAGAATGCACTGTGCATGCAGAGGATTGCAATTCCATTGAATTGGGGATAGTGTAACCAAAATATGCCACAAGACTTAGAATTGCCTTATGTGTATCCCACAAAAAAGGTTCACTGTTATAAGCTAACTTTTTTGATGAATTTAAGCAAAATTCCCCAAATTCCCGGGCTTAACTTCCCATGGAAAATTTCCAGTATGATTCCGGAAATTTACCGGAAAGTTTCTGACTCTTTTGCAACCCTAGGTGTGAATACTTTCTGAAGGCACTGTATAAAGTTTGTATGTGAAAACCATTCGTAAAAAACACCAAACTTGAGCTGCTGGTGTTGGCACACGCTATAAAAGAATCCAAGATGGCGTAGCGATCAGACGTCTTTTGTCCCTGTCTTGTCATGTCCCATGTAAATATATTTTTTCAATCTTTTCTTTGCATATCTTTTTATATTTTTTTCTAAAACTCAACTTCAAAACACTCTCCTGCAACCCGCCTCACCCAATGTGGTGCGGATCTGTCTTTTTCGAAAGTATTATTCACCTCGTATTCGGAATCCCCCAACAGAAGCTAGCCAGCTCACTAGCTACTAATAAGCTAACCACTGCTAGCGGTCATCAGCTGACCTTTAGCTCGGAAAGCTCTCACCAGTTTGTACAACGCGACTCAAACCAGAGCATACCGGACATATTTTCTCTCCATATCCCCGGATTCCTACCGCAAGCTCTGGACATTTACACCTGGATCTTCCCAGCTAGCTAGCTGCTATCCGAGTACTGGCTAACGTCGGTCCCGGAGCAAGCACCAATTAGCCTGGAGCTAGCCCATGCTAGGCCCTTTCTCCCGTCTAGCTAAAAGAGGCCCATCAGCCACTCCTGGTCTACAATACCCGGACCCCTTCTACTGCCGGTACGGAGCACGGAACCCCGCCGATCCTTCACGACTGGACTACGATATAATCTGCTCGAGGGGGTACTCAACTGGCCTCTACATCGCGACCACCCCTGAATGCCCATCCGATAGCCGCGGCCCGCTAGCTGCTAGCGGTCTAGAGCATATTGGACTGTTAGCTGTATAGATCCATCGGCTAATTTCTTGGGCCACTATACCTATTTTGCCAATTGGACTTGGACCCCTCTGATAGCTTTGCTAGCCCCGGTCTGCTGACTTGTTATCCCCGGCCTGCTAGCTGCCTGAATTGCCGTGTCTCCAGCCAGCCCGACCACTCACTGGACCCCTATTGATCACCAGGCTACGCATGTCTCTCCCTAATATCAATATGCCTTTTCCATTACTGTCCTGGTTAGTGATTATTGTCTTATTTCACTGTAGAGCCTCTAGCCCTGCTCAATATGCCTTAACCTACCATTTAATTCCACCTCCCACATACGCGGTGACATCACCTGGTTTAAACGTCTCTAGAGACAATATCTCTCTCATCATTACTCAATGCCTAGGTTTACCTCCAATGTACTCATTTACCTCCAATGTACTCACATCCTACCATACCTCTGTCTGTACATTATGCCTTGAATCTATTCTCTCACGCCCAGAAACCTGCTCCTTTTAGTCTCTGCTTTGAACGCACTAAACGACCAGTCGTGATAGCCTTTAGCCGTACCCTCATCCTACTCCTCCTCTGGTGATGTAGAGGTTAATCCAGGCCCTGCAGTGCCAAGCTCCACTCCTACTCCCCAGGCGCTCTCATTTGTTGACTTCTGTAACCATAAAAGCCTTGGTTTCATGCATGTTAACATTAGAAGCCTCCTCCCTAAGTTTGTTTAATTCACTGCTTTAGCACACTCTTCCAACCCGGATGTCCTAGCCGTGTCTGAATCCTGGCTTAGGAAGTCCACCAAAAACCCTGAAATTTCCATCCCTAATTATAACATTTTCGGACAAGATAGAACTGCCAAAGGGGGCGGTGTTGCAATATACTGCAGAGATAGCCTGCAGAGTTCTGTCTTACTATTCAGGTCTGTACCCAAACAATTTGAACTTCTACTTTTAAAAATGCATCTTTCCAGAAACAAGTCTCTCGCTGTTGCTGCTTGCTCTAGACCATCCTCTGCCCCCAGCTGTGCCCTGGACACCATATGTGAATTGATTGCCCCCCATCTATCTTCAGAGCTCGTGCTGCTAGGTGACCTAAACTGTGAAATGTTTAACACCCCGGCCATCCTACAATCTAAGCTTGATGCCCTCAATCTCACACAAATTATCAATGAACCCACCAGGTACAACCCCAAATCCGTAAACACGGGCACCCTCATAGATAGTATCCTAACCAACTTGCCCTCCAAATACACCTCTGCTGTTTTCAACCAAGATCTCAGCGATCACTGCCTCATTGCCTGCATCCGTAATGGGTCTGCAGTCAAACGACCACCCCTCATCACTGTCAAACGCTCCCTAAAACACTTCAGCGAGCAGGCCTTTCTAATCGACCTGGCCCGGGTATCCTGAAAGGATATTGACCTCATCCCGTCAGTAGAGGATGCCTGGTTATTCTTTAAAAGTGCCTTCCTCACCATCTTAAATAAGCATGCCCCATTCAAAAAATTTAGAACCAGGAACAGATATAGCCCTTGGTTCTCTCCAGACCTGACTGCCCTTGACCTCCAGAAAAACATCCTGTGGCGTTCTGCATTAGAAACTTTTCAGGGAAGTTAGGAACAAATATACACAGGCAGTTAGGAAAGCTAAGGCTAGATTTTTCAAACAGAAATTTGCATCCTGTAGCACAAACTCAAAAAAGTTCTGGGACACTGTAAAGTACATGGATAATACGAGCACCTCCTCCCAGCTGCCCACTGCACTGAGGCTAGGAAACACTGTTACCACTGATAAATCCACTATAATTGAGAATTTTAATAAGCATTTTTCTACGGCTGGCCATGCTTTCCACCTGGCTACCCCTACCCCGGTCAACAGCCCTGCGCTCCCCACAGCAACTCGCCCAAACCTCCCCCACTTCTCCTTCACCTAAATCCAGATAGCTGATGTTCTGAAAGAGCAGCAAAATCTGGACCCCTACAAATCAGCCGGGCTAGACAATCTGGATCCTCTCTTTCTAAAATGATCTGCCGAAATTGTTGCAAATCCTATTACTAGCCTGTTCAACCTCTCTTTCGTATTGTCTGAGATTCCCATAGATTGGAAAGGTGCCGCGGTCATCCCCCTCTTCAAAGGGGGAGACACTCTAAACCCAAACTGCTACAGACCTATATCTATTCTACCCTGCCTTTCTAAGGTCTTCGAAAGCCAAGTTAACAAACAGATTACCGACTATTTCAAATCACACCGTACCTTCTCCGCTGTACAATCTGGTTTAAGAGCTGGTCATGGGTGCACCTCAGTCACGCTCAAGGTCCTAAACGATAACATAACCGCCATCGATAAGAGACATTACTGTGCAGCCGTATTCATCGACCTGGCTAAGGCTTTCGACTCTGTCAATCACAACATTCTTATTGGCAGACTCAACAGCCTTGGTTTCTCAAATGACTGCCTCGCCTGGTTCACCAACTACTTCTCTGATAGAGTTTAGTATGTCAAATTGGAGGGCCTGTTGTCCGGACCTCTGGCAGTCTCTATGGGGGTGCCACAGGGTTCAATTCTCGGGCCGACTCTCTTCTCCGTATACATCAATGATGTCACTCTTGCTGCTGGTGATTCTTTGATCCACCTCTACGCAGACGACACCATTCTGTATACTTCTGGCCCTTCTTTGGACACTGTGTTAACTAACCTCCAGATGAGCTTCAATGCCATACAACTCTCCTTCCACGGCCTCCAACTGCTCTTAAATGCAAGTAAAATGAAATGCATGCTTTTCAATCGATCGCTGCCCGCACCTGCCCGCCCGTCCAGCATCACTACTCTGGACGGTTCTGACTTAGAATATGTGGACAACTACAAATACCTAGATGTCTGGTTAGACTGTAAACTCTCCTTCCAGACTCACATTAAACATCTCCAATCCAAAATTAAATCTAGAATCGGCTTCCTATTTTGCAACAAAGCATCCTTTACTCATGCTGCCAAACATACCCTCGTAAAACTGACCATCCTACCGATCCTCGACTTCGGCGATGTCATTTACAAAATAGCCTCCAACACTCTACTCAACAAATTGGATGCAGTCTATCACAGTGCCATCCGTTTTGTCACCAAAGCCCCATATACTACCCACCACTGCGACCTGTACGCTCTCGTTGGCTGGCCCTCGCTTCATACTCGTCGCCAAACCCACTGGCTCCAGGTCATCTACAAGTCTCTGCTGGGTAAAGCCCCGCCTTATCTCAGCTCACCATAGCAGCACCCACCCGTAGCATGCGCTCCAGCAGGTATATCTCACTGGTCACCCCCAAAGCCAATTCCTCCTTTGGCCGCCTCTCCTTCCAGTTCTTTTCAGAAAACCAGGTGTTTTAATCAGCGTGTGCTTACTTAGCTTACGACCTTATGCTGAAGATAAGCAGAGTAAGGTGTTGACATGACCAATGCCATACTCTGCCTACTGCCATAATCAGTTTAATATCAAATGATTAGGAAGCACATAAACATACGGAGGACCAATGATATGTACTGCTTGCTTAGTTTCCTCAGATTGTTGCATCACAATTTTAAATGCCAATCAAATGTGTCACTGTATCTTTCTATTCAAACATGCCGATATACCATCATTACTGTGGTGTGGTTTGGACAGGTTCACAGTTAATGACCTTTCTATGACCAGAGAGAGGGCAGGACTCAAGTGGTGGGGGGCTGCTGATAACACAGTGCTAGTTGGAGATCTGGTGGTGGAGCCAAAGAACAGATGGGAGTTGGATGTGGCCTCCACTGCTGAGGCCGTCCCCGGTGTACGCACCTCCTACATACGCCTAGGGCTGTGTGAATGGAGCCTGTCCAGACTTCTCCTGGCATCGAGAGGAACTCATCACCATCTGCCTCCCGGGACAACGACTGACCTCCCTTACACAGACCTCCTTCCACCTCCCCTCTCTACTCATTAATGCAGGCAGAATGGGAGACCATGGTAAAAAAAAGCCTCCACTGTAATTAAGAAATGTCAGGGTGTCTGTTCAATAGGTTTTTGACAACCTTTGACATAGACTTAGCCACTCTTTTATTATGCTGCCAGTTTCCATTTTCATGACGAGGGGAAACTTTATTAAACAAGGAGGGAACACGTCTTGTCTGTGTATAATGTCAACATTTTCTAACATAACACACATTATAGTGTGTATTTGGATAGTGAATCCTGTGAGGATAATTGAGTAGTCTTAACTACCAGTGTGTGCACTGAAAAGTGTGCAGGCCCTAAACTACCTTTGCATCCACCCAGAGGAGGCTTACGGCGCGGGGCACAGTTGGCTCTGCAGACACCAGTCATACAGCAGCATTGCTAGCTACACACCTTACACCCTGCTCTCTTGGTCTTCTTTCACACTTGAGGGGAGAGCAACACCAGCACTCATTATCAATCATAAGCCGTGTTGGGGAGCAATAATTAGGCATTCCAAGGGAGAATGTGAGGGGTAGGATTAGGAGGAAATGCAGCAACAACGGGGAATTCAAAGGAAACAGGGGGAGGCTAATGGAAATGCAGCAACAACGGGGAACTCAAAGGAAACAGGGGGAGGCTAATGGAAATGCAGCAACAACGGGGAACTCAAAGGAAACAGGGGGAGGCTAATGGAAATGCAGCAACAACGGGGAACTCAAAGGAAACAGGGGGAGGCTAATGGAAATGCAGCAACAACGGGGAACTCAAAGGAAACAGGGGGAGGCTAATGGAAATGCAGCAACAACGGGGAACTCAAAGGAAACAGGGGGAGGCTAATGAAAATGCAGCAACAACGGGGAACTCAAAGGAAACAGGGGGAGGCTAATGAAAATGCAGCAACAACGGGGAACTCAAAGGAAACAGGGGGAGGCTAATGGAAATGCAGTGGTGGGACAAGACTCTTTATTGTAAAAAATAATAATAAATAAAACATTAAAACATCCTATTGTGGAAAAAATGTATTAGGTATCCATGTTTGAGTAAAGAAAAAAGCTTGAATCTATGTACCTCTTTATACCAGCGGTGGCTTGAGGAGTTTTAAGAGCACACATTGGCAGTAGGAGGGATTCATACAGGCATCAGTCAACTCCATAGGAATACTGGATGTGTGGGAGAACGTAATATTAATCATAAATGGGGACCCATGTAAGAACCTCCTTTAGACAGTTGCATGCATCTTTGGGGCAAAACAGATGGGGTTGGCTTTGAATCATAGGACTATTCACAACATGTAAACAATATTTAATCTCCAAATGTTTATTGAGAACATAAATACATTTACACATTAAGCACTTGTTGTCTCTCAAATACACTATATATACAAAAGTATGTGGACAGCCCTTCAAATTAGGGGATTTGGCTATTTCAGCCACACCCGTTGCCGACAGGTGTATAAAAAAATCAAGCACACAGCCATGCAATCTCCATTGGTTGATTGAGCCTGCTGTCTGATATAAAAATGAATGGAGTAATGTTTTGTAGCAATTGTTGTGGCCTTTGTGTTTTTCGCCGATTGCCCCCTCACGCTAGCAGAGAGTAGATATGGTTGTCCTTATTCAACAGAGTCACTGGACTTGTCTCATCGAAGTTCCCATAATTAGCTAAAATGGCTGCTTCTGAGGATTCCTCTTACACCCTTTTTAAAAATGTTATTTTACATAGGAACATACAGCCCTATTTATTTGAACCGGAATACACTGAAGAGGAGTTGAGACCGTGAGAAAAAGTAATTGCGAGACCAGCAAGCAGCGGCGGCAGCCTAGAGCAGCGGTTACCAATAGTCCAGAGAAGTATTCTTCTGGTGTTCAGTCAGACAACCGTTATTTTACACTAACTAGTGTTGCAATCTATCATATACTGTACCATTTTATGTTTTCATGATTCATTATTAGGAGTGAGTCTGTTTTCCAAAGATAAAATTACATTCACATCCTCATACTCAAGTGTACAGTAGCTACCCAGTGTTCCAGAGTCTGGTCTAATGGTAACGTGAAGAGTCCAGACTAAACACTGCCCCTGGTGGAGGCAGGGGTTCGATCCCGAGGTCCCCCACTTTCTTCTGTATATCCCACTCATATCTCTATCGTGTTCCGGTGTATCCTAATAAACAAAAAAACAGTGTAGCTTCCCAGGAGGAACTAGAGCGGCCATTTTTTCAAAACCTCTGATTAGGGCCCGGTGGCTATTTTACACAGCTAAATAAACTGGACGGAAGGGGTGTGTGGAGCTTCTCTGAACGGAGCACTGACCGCTTCCAATGGACGGACGGACAAAACAGATGGACAGACACACGGTCCTGTCCTATGGAAGAGACGGCACTAACAGTATGCTGTTACCACCATCATCATTATTCCTTTTCTGCTTAATCTGACTGGCTCTTTCGATGGCTGATTCTACATTGTAACATAAACAAAATCAATCATTCAGAGCTGTAAAGCTAGAAAGCAACATGTACAGAGGTGACAAAGTACAACGTCCGTACTGTACTGGGGAGGTTACTGAACAACGGCCCATTCCACTTTCACTCTTCATGCAATCTCAACCCCTCACGTAAACTCATTGTTTTTTCAAAACTGTGCAACAAAGTTTTTAGTTTGGAGAGTGTTGTGTGCGGTCTCTTCGTGACTTAAAATACCTTGGTTCAGTATTTCAGTTTTGCGTGTGGTGTAAAACATTTACACTACATTTGACAGGGAACTGTATGCTCTTTGAGAATGTGCCAAGGATCCTTGATAACTGCTGTTCACACTCACAAAGAGCCCCATGAATGATGAAATGCATGCGTAATGTCTAATCTGAAAATTGATGAACAACATTGAAGACTAGAGATATTCAAAATGTGTTGTGAATTGACAAGACCCTTTCCGCCATCCTCCAGAAGATTGAGATAAGATGACAGACGGCTACAATTAAAACAATTCTGTACTTTTATTTAGACAATGGTTATAAAAAAATACAGATTATTTTGAAAATGTACAAAAAGGCAGGCGCCTAATTCTACAGATGTAGGATCTTCATTTGAGCAAGTTTGATACAGCAAGAAAATAATCCTGCAGCAACAGGAAACTGAAATTACTTTGTGGATTATATTTTATGGACATTTGAGTAGGGGTTGATACATTTTTTTGTAAGGTAAAATCAAGTCAAACTTCTAAACGGCAATTACAAACTTTTAAAACCTTTTAAAACCTCAAATACACTACAAGTTAAACATTTCCTGCATTGCAGGAAAGTTGTCCTGCAATCGGGTGATAAAATTAAGATATTACATCTGTACAAAATTAGCAATTCCCTTCGCATGCCATCTAAATACATAAGGGTCATGACCTACTTACAGAAGTTGACTTTTTAACTCCCACCTCACAAAAAAGCCTTTTTCCTCCACATATCCAGCATAGATCAAGAAATATTAAACCCAGCTTCTGTATAAAACTGACCAGTTACAACACAATGCCCAAAAACTGCACAAGATTTGGGGCATGAATATGTTCGCTCTACCTTTGATACAAAATAACTTTTTATTTTGTTATTTGGAGAGTTGGGTAGACAGAAATATAGGTTCCCGCACAACCAGGGGACTGGAGTAGGAGCAATGAACAATACTCTATAAGGCAAACATTTGGACAGCTGTGTGAGATTAGGTTAAAGGTAGACTCATTAATATGACATCATCATACACAGCGGGGGAGGGGGGACTTACAGACCAAAACAACATTCATGTCATGTTAATGATGGAAGAGTCAACGGTGGCAGTCTTGGCAGATTTTAATTCTGATGTTGATGTCTGTAAACTGGAATTCCCCCTACTTACTGGAGCCCTCTCTCCATCCCAGTCCAACCCAGTCGGCTGCCTGATGCCTATTCAACCAGGAAGTGGACTAACAGGCATGACAGTCTATAAATCCCGGGGTTGTTGCTCTACATGCACAATGTAGACAGAGGTTGAAGAGAAGGTGAAGTCTTGCCATGCTCTAGTCTTATCAGATGAGTTGTCAGAGCAGTTTCTAATGGAACCTTTCCCCACCGTTTCCTCATTGCCTGCATGTGTCGTGGAAGGCCTCCAGGGTACGAAAGTCTCTCCAGGTCGGTGGAAGACCCTCCTGCAGGAACTTTCCACAGCGCTGACACGGGGTCTGGAACAGCTTGATGTAGCTTCTTAGCCAGGTCTACCGAGGAGAGCAGAAAAGGGACATTCAGGCAGGAGGACAGTGATATATTTGTCACGAGGATTCACCAATAGACTGATTCTAGTAAAACATCACATTTTGAATCAAAACTCAATGATGGCCACTACAATGAGCTTATGTGCTGACAATGGTGAGAGAGACCCAATGTGGGGGCCTGCGGTTGATCCACTCAGGGGGGTGAAATGGAGCCTCTCCTCCTGCTTGTCCCCCCCCCCCCCCGGTTCTCTCTCCCAGCCAGTCAGTGGGCTCCAGCCAGCCACACCTCCCTCTCAGTCACACACCTGGCAGAACACATTCACTGGCACCATCAATCTAGAGGATTAAACCCGCTCCAAGATTCATCAGCAGCCAGGGTAATGTTCACCACCCTCACTGGGAAGCGTGAGAAAAGACCCATTACAACAATCTCAGGTTAGCTCTGCAACCAGAAGGCTACATACAGTTATGTGTAAGGAGGGAGAAATGTCTCTGCAAGCCTATGGAATAGCAACTGAGAAACAGGTGCAGAAAAGCCATATATGTTTTGACTGTTTTAGTAGCTACTTAAGACGGGACTTAGGCCAACTGTTCCTTTAAACAGGACTGATTGCAGACATACAGTACCTTCAGAAAGTACTCAGTACCCTTTACTTTTAGCTCAGAGAACAGGACCGCTGAATGCTGAAGCGCGTAAAAATCGTCTGTCTTGAGTTGCAACACTCACTACCGAGTTCCAAACTGTCTCTGGAAGCAACGTCAGCACAAGCACTCTGTACATTTAGCTTCCTATCATGACCATCTACTTCTATGAATCTGTACATTTAGCTTCCTATCATGTCCATCTACTTCTATGATTCTGTACATTTAGTTTCCTATCATGTCCATCTATTTCTATGAATATGTACATTTAGTTTCCTATCATGACCATCTATTCTTTTTTATATCAAAAAATGTTTTACCCCTTTTTTCTCCCAATTTCGTGGTATCCAATTGGTAGTTACAGTCTTGTCCCATCGCTGCAACTCCCGTACAGAACTCGGGAGAGGAGAAGGTCGAGAGCCGTGCATCCTCCGAAATACAACCCAGCCAAGCCGCACTGTTTCTTGACACAATGCCCGCTTAACCCGGAAGCCAGCCGCACCAATGTGTCGGAGGAAACACTGTACACTTGGTGACCGTGTCAGCCTACATTACGCCCGGCCCGCCACAGGAGTCCCTAGTGCGCGATGGGAAAATAACATCCCTGCTGGCCAAACCCTCCCCTAACCCGGACAATGCTGGGCCAATTGTGCGCAGTCCCATGGGTCTCCCGGTTGTGGCCGGCTGCGACATAGCCTGGACTCCTGCCCATCTTTCCTATCTGAATATTTACAGCTATTGAGAAATAATCACATACTTAAATGTAATATTGTATTTCACTGTTCTTAGGTCCTACTCTAGCACATCAGAGGTATCCCGCAAGTGTTGCAGTGATCTGTTTTGAACAGATTTCTTTGTAAAGTTTGTGCTAGCAATGAGTAAGTGATTGCCAAATCACTACAAGACAAACATGGAATCAATAAGTAAACAACTAAACCATATAAATACTATTTATAGTGCCTTGAAACATCTCATTCATTCTAAGATTGTCTTAAGATGTATTGAGACAGTCTATAGATGCACCTTGAAGATGTCTTGACTTTTTAGGATGTCTTAAGACGTTTCAAAACATGGTGATGGCTGGGTATGTAGTGATCATGTCTTTCTGGACAGTGTCAAGCTGTAAATGAGGACAGGTCAGTAAAGGAGGCGTCCCACTGTTGGCCCTGAAGCCGAGCCGCTGATCTGTCTGTTTGAAACCCCTCCCTAAAGGATGGCAGTGCTACCTAGCCCCCACACCCTGGCTGGGCCAGATCAAAATAGTATCTCATTGATTTTCAGCACCGGAGAGGAGCGGCTAATCAATCTCCCTCACTTCAGCACTAAGAGCATGGGTCTACAGAGTGGACAGTCGGGCTATTTAAAGACTAAAACATCAAAACACTAATATATAACCCCGCCCTGCACTCCGGGAAGCCAGGAGTAAGAACATCCGATGGTATCTGATACATCACACAATAACAATGACAAGTATTTTCTATGCTTCCTGAGGTACCACCGCTATTGGACTCTATGTGGTGACTGGCTACTAGCTTCAGTGATAGATGGAAGCTTTGTCCAACTCTCAACCAGTAGTCATTCAGTAATAGCCTGACAATTTTCAACCCCCTCCTCCCCTTATCAAAAATGAGTCTCAGAGCTTTAAATCAAATGAGGTACTGTTACAGTACTGTGTGATAAGATGCCTGGACCGACTAGCAATGCAAGTGCAATCCATCGGCTATGTGTACATGGTGAAGATATGGGACAAAAGACAGAGTGGATTATCAAGTAGAGGAGCTCAGACACAGGGTGGGAGAGGGTTATGTAGTTTGCGTTGTGAATGTGCTCACCATGAAGGACCGTACCACCACGTCGGGCATTTGTGGAAGTTGGTAGTGCAGCAGAGCAGTGGTGGCGTGATCCGTAACCTTAGAGAGAAAAGGGGGTTTGTAAAAACACATGAACATTTGAGAACATTCCAATTGTCTCTGCTAAACCTGAAACAATAAAATCACATTAAGCCTGCCAGTTCATTTTCAAATCAATATGGTTTTATGAGCAAGCATTACATAACATAATCAATACAAGCGGTCAAGTAAAACAAGATGTTTTCAAAGACAGAGTACTTATTACTCAACTTTTAAAACAACTAAAAGAGTTCTGGTAGACTACTGCATGGTTGTCATTGGAGCAATACTAATCATAGCGTATACTGTATCCATCTCTCCCTCCTACACATTCACTTGGCAGTGACTGGGTTTCTTATTATTCTTAATACTTTGATCAAAATCAAATATTCATCCCACATGCAATTATCTGCGGGCCATCTATTACGTAACTAAGTTCTTCTGTCGATGTAGCTAGTATTGTTTTATTCTGTGTCCAGTCAATATGTCCATTGCTATTACATTTTTACCATCTGGCGAAGCATGAGGGACACGGCTATTAGCAGCACATGGCAGGCATATAGTACACTAAATGCACAGAGAAAACATATCAAAACAGAAGGGGGGGGGGTTTCTCTTCAAAGAAGATGTAAGGATATGACTGGGCGGTTAACAAAGAGGCTTTGGTGACAAGACACACCTTGGCAGTGCAGTGACAGATGGGAGGGGAAGCTGAGAGGTGCCATCCTCCCTCTCTCTCTCTCTCGCCTTCCTCACGGTCTGTTTGAGTTAGCATTAGGATGAGATCAAGAAATAAACATACTGTGCTTTGAACAGCCAGGGGGCACAAGTGACAATTCTCTATGAAAAACACAATTGGGGGCTCTCTTTCTTTAATGCTGGCTCCATCCCAGTCATTGGTGTGTGTGGCTTTCTGGCTGCCCATATGCTGCCATGGCGATGACTCCGCCTGATGAGATTTTGGTGAGGGAGGATGAGAGGGAAGTGAGGACGACTCATAACCCCCATATGCTCGCCAGAAATGAGTTTGAAATGAAATCCGACCGGAAACAGAGTTCATTTTGGTATGACAGGGCTTGACAAGTGGGAGAGAACACACAGCAACAGCTGGCCTAACAGGAGAGAGACAGAGGGTTCCACAATACGGGGAACTATATGACTACTCGTGAGTTCCTTAGGTTGTGCATTGTATCTCCGTTTAGAGTAAACTTTGAGATAGGGTCTCACCTTTTGAAAAACCTGATAGTTTGACTTTGACCAGATATCCAGCTGAGGAGAGAAAAGGACATTATTCTCATATCTATGTAATCAATCGTACATTTTCAAATCCACACACATTATTTTCTTCAGTTGTATACGATACAAATCACAGCAAGTGTTACTTTTGAGAATTTAGAACAATGAGATTGGAGTACAAGTGTAGTCGTCATCAAGACTGACCTCACCCTTCAAACTCAACTATGGACTTCGAAGCCAGTTCCACTGCATTTTTTTCCAGTTTTCCCCTCTAATCAGGGACTGATTTAGACCTGGGACACCAGGTGTGTGCCATTCATTATCAGGTAGAACAGAAAAGTTGTAAATGAGAACTTGTTCTCAACTGGCCTACCTGGTTAAATAAAGGTGGGGTGAAAAAAAACTAAAAAAACAGCAGGCTCCGGACTTCATTCGGTAAGAATGAATACCTCTGGACTACACCATCAACTTTCACTTAAGTCTATAATCTTTGTAATACCATTCATTAACATTGTATTGATAATTTGATCAGGTCTATATTTTAAGTTCAAATGACTCCTCTCTTCATGCTCCCCTGCTGTTCTGTGACTTGCATGGTCCTTCAGTGAACCGGGAGAGAAGGGCAGGAGATTGTGCGAAGGTCGTCCAAACAGTTTCAAAGGCGATAACAAATCAAAACACTACCCTGAAACTAATATCAAACAGGCCTGGTGTCAGCATTTATTAGAGAAATCGGATTCAATCCCCCTCTGTCCCTTTACCCACTACCGACACACAGAGACCCTTTGAAGGGAAAATAATACAGGATCACAAATTACCCAAGAGATGCCTTCGATAGTCTTTGAAGCCCTCCTTTGATAGTGCAGTTTTCCTTCTCCTTTCCCCCCTCTCTCTGTATGCTAGAAGGTTCAGCTTGCTGCTCCTGCTGCTTCTTACCGTATGATAATTAGTGGAGAAAATGGCAGAAATAGGGATGTTGGAGCCTGAGGGCGGGGGTGCGAGATATCCTAAACAAAACCCTGGCTGCTGTTGTGTCTGTCTAACTCATCCTAGGTGGAGCTTTGGGAATGTCTGGACTTCAAAACATGTTCCATGGAGCACATTATCTCTATAAAGTACCCTGGGTGGTTGTGACAGTTACATATACACTACCGTTCAAAAGTTTGGGGTCACTTAGAAATGTCCTTGAAAAAAAAAATAGCACATTTTTTGTCCATTAAAATAACACCAAATTGATCAGAAATACAGTGTAGACATCGTTAATGTTGTAAATGACTATTGTAGCTAGAAACGGCAGATTTTTTATGGAATATCTACATAGGCCCATAATCAGCAACCATCACTTCTGTGTTCCAATGGCACGTTGTGTTAGCTAATCCAAGTTTATCATTTTAAAAAGGCTAATTGATCATTAGAAAAGTATTTTGCAATTATGTTACCACAGCTGAAAACTGTTATGCTGATTAAAGAAGCAATAAAACTGGCCTTCTTTAGACTAATTGTGTATCTGGAGCATCAGCATTTGTGGGTTCGATTACAGGCTCAAAATCACCAGAAACAAAGGACTTTCTTCCTAAACGCATCAGTCCATTCTTGTTCTGAGAAATGAAGGCTATTCCATCTGAGAAATTGTTAAGAAACTGAAGATCTGGTACATTGCTGTGTACTACTCCCTTCACAGAACAGCGCAAACTGGCTCTAACCACTATAGAAAGAGGAGTGGGAGGCCCCGGTGCACAACTGAGCAAGATGACAAGTACATTAGAGTGTCTAGTTTGAGGAACAGACACCTCACAAGTCCTCAACTGGCAGCTTCATTACATAGTACCCACAAAACATCAGTCTCAACGTCAACAGTGAAGATGCGACTCTGGGATGTTGGCCTTCTAGACAGAGCTGCAAAGAAAAAGCCATATCTCAGACTGGCCAATAAAAAGAAAAGATTAAGATGGGAAAAAGAACACAGACACTGGACAGAGGAACTCTGCCTAGAAGGTCAGCACCCCGGCGTTGCCTCTTCACTGTTGATGTTGAAACTGGTGTTTTGCAGGTACTATTTAATGAAGCTACCAGTTGAGGACTTGTGAGACGTCTGTTTCTCAAACTAGACACTCTAATGTACTTGTCCTCTTGCTCAGTTGTGCACCGGGGCCTCCCACTCCTCTTTCTATTATGGTTAGAGCCAGTTTACGCTGTTCTGTGAAGGGAGTAATACACAGTGTTATACCAGATCTTCAGTTTCTTGGCAATTTCTCGCATGGAATTGTCTTCATTTCTCAGAACAAGAATAGTCTGACGAGTTTCAGAAGAAAAGTGCTTTGTTTCTGGCCATTTTGAGCCTGTAATCGAACCCACAAATGCTGATGCTCCAGATACTCAACTAATCTAAAGGCCAGTTTTATTGCTTCTTTAATCAGCATAACAGTTTTCAGCTGTGCTAACATAATTGCAAAAGGGTTTTCTAATGATCAATTAGCCTTTTAAAATGATAAACTTGGATTAGCTAACACAACGTGCCATTGGAACACAGGAGTGATGGTTGCTGATAATGGGCCTCTGTACGCCTATGTAGATATTCAATTAAAAATCGACTGTTTCCGGCTACAATAGTCATTTACAACATTAACAATGTCTACACTGTATTTCTGATCAATTTGGTGTTATTTTAATGGACAAATAAATGTGCTTTTCTTTCAAAAACAAGGACATTTCTAAGTGACCCCAAACTTTTGAACACACACACACACACACACACACACAGCTGAGTACATCAGACAGCATTGTTCTGGCAGGAGGTTCAGAAGTCTACCATTCATTGGCATAATTAATGGTGATCAAGGTTCTCTGTGGCTTTGATGGCCTCCTAATATTGATGTCAGTTCAAAGAGTCCTCACTCTCTGGTTGAGTGAGGGCGAAACACCAACACAGAGCTACATTCAAAATTAATTAGGGATTAATGTTGAATCTGATAGAGTGGAAATCGTAGAGGAAAGCCAATGTCACCTATCCTTTACAAGTTTTTCATGTGAGTGTGCAAGAGAGGAAGTGGTCACCTAAATTATTCAGCCGTGCCAACAGAAAACTGACAATGAGGAATGGAGGTCCAGACCCTGGATTGCATCGTGTTACGTTAGCAGCTGGAGACCATCAGCCCCCTTGTATAAAAGGCTATATGAGGTCACATAGCCCAGAGGGATCCTTCATTGTAGCCAGGACAGTCTCAAGAAGACTGAAGTAGAGGTCTTCACAGGTCCAATAGACCAGAAACTCCGAGATCTGACCTGGGACCCGAGTGGTTCCTAAATTCAGACTTCAGTCACGGATTTGGGTATCGTCTGATACACTACATGACCAAAAGTACGTGGATCTCGACAAAGGTACTTCTGTATGGACCTCGCTTTGTGCACGGGGGCATTGTCATGCTGAAACAGGAAAGGGCCTTCCCCAAACTGTTGCCACAAAGTTGGAAGCACAGAATTGTCTAGAATGTCATTGTATGCTGTAGCGTTAAGATTTCCCTTCACTGGGACTAAGGGTCCTAGCCTGAACCATGAAAAACAGCCCCTAAACCATTTTTCTTCCTCCACCAAACTTTACAGTTCGGGGAGGTAGCGTTCTCCTGGCATCTGCCAAACCCAGACCCGTCCGTCAGACAGCCAGATGGTGAAGCACGAATCATCACTCCAGAGAAAGCGTTTTCACTGCTAGAGTCCAACGGCGGTGAGCTTTACACCACTCCAGCCAACGCTTTTTCATTGCGCATTGTGATCTTAGGCTTGTGAGCAGCTGCATGGCCATGGAAAACCATTTCATGAAGCTCCCGATGAACAGTTCTTGTGCTGACGTTGCTTACAGAGGCAGTTTGGAAATCGGTAGTGAGTGTTGCAACCGAGGACAGACAATTTTTATGCGCTACAGTGGTCCCGTTCTGTGAGCTTGTGTGGCCTACCACTTCGCAGCTAAGACGTTTTTGCTCCTAGATGTTGCCCCTTCACAATAACAGCACTTACAGTCGACCAGAGCAATTCTAGCAGGGCAGAAATTTGACAAACCGACTTTTTGGAAAGGTGGCATCCTATGAGGGTGCCACATTGAAAGTCACTGAGCTCTTCATTTAGGCCATTCTACTGCCAATGTTTGTCCATGGAGATTGCATGGCTGTGTGCTCGATTTTATACACCTGTCAGCAACGGGGGTGGCTGAAATAACCGAATCCACTAATTTGAAGGTGTGCCCATATACTTTTGTATATATAGTGTATGTTGGCCACAGGTCTCGGGTATGTGCAATTAAAATTGATTTACCGACTGGACCCGTCCTCTTAATTTAATGTGTGAGGTGATGACAATTGTGTGAACTTGTTATCTGTGTCAGCCAATAGCAACTCAATAAAACGTATAGCTTATGTCCAGCTGAAACTGGTTCTGGCCACTCGCCTCACATGCGTCTGCGGCTGTTGATTGCAAAGATGGAGGACATTTTTAATGAAGTAAAACGAAAGCTAGAGGAGAAAGAGTATAGTGAAAAGAAGCGGAATCTCTGTGAGTGAACAAAGATGAGAAGGTTGGCGCGGCCAAATGGACTGTATGCAACTCGCTATTCAGGTTTGATGCAATTTTCTAACTTTGATTTATTTATTATAATTTGGTTTCTTATCATCATCATTATTATTATTATTATTATTATTATTATTATTATTATTGGCCTATTTAAGAATCTAAGCCAGTTCTTTAAATATGCTCAAAGGGTTTTTGTTTTTGCTGCGACATTTTTGTTGGCTAAATTAAGTTCGAACTGTCTTTTTAATTTAATTTACGATTAAAAGTAAGCCTGTTGTAAAAATAAAAAACTTTAGCCTATTGCAGTCATTTGTTGGGTAGGCCATCACACAGTTGTCGAAACATTGGTAAATACCCAATAAATTACTGGGAGTTTATATATGGAGAGTGCGACTCTATTTTGATAGTTTATAGTATATTTTTCGTTAGTCAGCACCTTGGTAATTGCTGCAATATAGGCCTAAGCCTGTTAACTTTTGTGAAGGTTTAAATCAGTTCTTTAAATATGCAACAAGTGTTTTGTTTCATCCTGTTGAGACATTTTCTTCGGCCAAATTGAGTTCCAACTCTAATGTTGTGTTGCCGGAAGGCTACTCGCACTCAAGCCATGAAAAGGAGAGGCGAGATGCAAAACTTTATTTAATGACGCAATAACCTGTTTGTATTTTCCGTATAAACAACGATGCCTTACTTTTGATATTAACCTAATAAAGTTAAGAATCCTTCGTCAAGGTCTGGTATGGCTATATACTTTTTATTTATTTAACTAGGCAAGTCAGTTAAGAACAAATTCTTATTTACAATGATGGCTTCCGGGTTGGATGTGCATTGTGTCAAGAAGCAGTACGGCTTGGTTGGGTTGTGTTTCGGAGGACGCATGGCTGTCGACCTTCGCCTCTCCCGAGTCCTTTCGGGAGTTGCAGCGATGAGACAAGACTGTAACTACTACCAATTGGATACCACAAAATTGGGGAGAAAAATAAAAAAAGCCAGACTACGGTTTGCAACTGCACATGGGGACAAAGATCGTACTTTTTGGAGAAATGTCCTCTGGTCTGATGAAACAAAAATAGAACTGTTTGGCCATTATGACCATCGTTATGTTTGGAGGAAAAAAGGGGGAGGCTTGCAAGCAGCATCATGTTGTGGGGGCGCTTTGCTGCAGGAGGGACTGGTGCACTTCACAAAATAGATGGCATCATGAGGGAGGAAAATTATGTGGATATATTGAAGAAAAATCTCAAGACATCAGTCAGGAAGTTAAAGCTTGGTCGCAAATGGGTCTTCCAAATGGACAATGACCCCAAGCATACTTCCAAAGTTGTGGCAAAATGGCTTAAGGATAACAAAGTCAAGGTATTGGAGTGGCCATCACAAAGCCCTGACCTCAATCCTATAGAAAATGTGTGGGTAGAACTGAAAAAGCGTGCGAGCAAGGAGGCCCACAAACCTGCCTCAGTTACACCAGCTCTGTCAGGAGGAATGGGCCAAAATTCACCCAACTTATTGTGGGAAGCTTGTGGAAGGCTACCCGAAACATTTGACCCAATGCTACCAAATATTAATTGACTGTATTTAACTTCTGACCCACTGGGAATGTAATGAAAGAAATAAAAGCGGAATTAAATAATTCTCTCTACCATTATTCTGACATTTCACATTCTTAAAATAAAGTGGTGATCCTAACTGACCAAAGACAGGGAATTTTTACTAGGATTAAATGTCAGGAATTGTGAAAAACTGAGTTTAAATGTATTTGGCTAAGGTGTATGTAAACTTCCGACTTCAACTGTAAATCATTTGGCCAATATCGCTTGTTTATTGATGGCGCTAGCAGGTTTCTCTCTCTCTCTCTTTTTCTACTATCGGAGGTGAATGGGTCTCTCTGATCCGAACCGGCACAGGTCTGTTGGGGTCTGTTTTTCCACAGGCCTTTTTGGAACGGGTCTCTCAACAAAAAAAAAATGAATTTATGCATTTTCATATATATATATTTTTTTAATTTGAGTGATTTAGCAGACACTCTTATTCAGAGTGACTTAAAGGAGCAATTAGGGTTACGTGGCCTTGCTCAAGGGCACATCAACATGTTTTTTTTACCTAGTTGGCTCCGGGATGCATATTGGGTCATGTGGGAAAGCCACGGATCCATTTCGGAATGGATCAACATTTTTGGGACCCGTGAAGACCTCTAGACTGAAGTCTCCTGGGATGTGTACAGATAATATGCCTAGTATGACATCTCTTGACCCGAGTGTAAAAGTAATACCTTATGTAAAGTAATACCTTATGTAAAGTAATACCGTATGCATATTTTTTTCAATGGAGAGAGGGTCGCACCTCACCATCTCATGCAGTACTACCCAAACCAGCTGTTTGGGCACTAACCTCCCTTTTAACCCTGAACACAATACCTTGCCATCCTCGGAATACACATTCTCACTGAATCCTCTCACGATGGTCCGGTCTATGAACAGGCTTCTCATCACCACAATGGCTTTCAGCACCTTCCCCAATGTCACCTAAAGGAAGAGACAGCAGAGACGAAAAGACAACAACAAATGAAGACCTGTTCAATCCTCTCCTAACCAACCGCCATGTCAAAGAAATGTGCTTAGACTTCTCTCCCCTTGAGGCGAAGGTTAACCTACAGTGCTCTCCACTGGATGGCCCAATAGGCTTATTGTACTTTCCAGTGAATTAACCTTGGAAAGGAGCAGACACCTCTTTTCATCTGACACACGCTTGACATACATAATTACTGAGTTGCAAAGTGTGCCCTGTTAGATATTGACCTTGATCTTTCAAGGCTGAGTAAAGCTTACAAAGGGCTTTGACTATCTCTGTGTAAGAGCAGGGGATAAGAAAGAAACAGCAGAAATTGACCTCTTTAGGTACCAGAGAGAGAGGGAGGGAGAGAGGGAAAGATGGAGAAAAAGGGAGAGAGAGAAAGAGAGAGGAGGGAGAGAGATATAGGGGGAGAGAAGGGGTTACAGGGGGAGCATGATAAGAGAAAAAAAACCTGCTTTATTTGTGAAAGCTGTTCCAACAGCAGCAGCGTCCCTAGAACAAAACAGCGGTGATTATCGCCTGCTCTACCCAGTCGGAATTATTCATCCAAGTCAGCGCTCCGGCTCAGTTGGCGAATGGGAGGGAAGACGGTCCCAGACTGACAGGGAGAGCACAGTATTTGGGAGGGCTTTCATGGCTCCACTCAAACATGAGAAAGAGGGGGGTGACTGAGAAAACCTTTTGTTTAAACAAGCCAGTTGGATTCAATGGCAGACTTTGCAGAACAACTTTGCATGAACTGAGCAACAACACCTTAGAGAGAAAAGAAAGATGTTTCAAAAGAGGTTGCATGGTACAAAATAAACTAAGTAGGACTACACATTTTGAAATACATTTTTCAATAAATTAAAGACCTAAATAATCAGAGGCAGTCTTTTTTACGAATGTTAACAGCTATTTACCTCGACATTAGGCCATATCTACAAAAAAACTATTTTCAGGAATATAGTATAGCGTTCACAACTAAATTGTCTTCATCAGGCTTCCCCAAGCTGAGAACATTGTGTGGACATTGTTTTGGAGTCTGAAAGCCTTATGGTAGGCTTACATGGTAACATGTTAATTACACAGTAATAAGCTAACCAATTAAATAATTAAACCATTTCATGGGTACAATTTAGTACCAGTTACAGTAGTTACCAATTGTGTTGAATTCTATCCATTTGTTGCCACAATTTCCTGTTAATATCATACGGTACTGTTTCCACAATGTTTGTAAAATGAAGTGCCCCCAAGACTTCTGCAATGGTCATTTCAGATGGCTCATTAAATCGTTTCTTATTAAATAGTTGACCAGTTGGAGGTTTTTCTAGCTCTAAATACAATGGAAACTGATCAGTTTCAGTTCATAATGGATTAGTAAGCTCTAAGCTATGAGAGAAAATGGTCATCTTACTGTGGTCTGTATTTGAATTTGTGCAGTGAGGAAAACCCCCCAGCATTGTCGAACACTTCAAAAGCATTTGACTTGATGGATTGTTCTGCACACCAAAACAAAAAACAAAAGGACACTTTTTAAGTCCGGTGACAGAGAATCTAACAACCTTCCATGCATAAATGAATAAATCCATTAATGGAGAAAATATCACCATTGAAAATAATTTGTTTCTCCACAGAAGACGTCCTGTTAGATGGCCTAAGAGGCTTCTGTAAAAGGCTTGTCACTTCCACAGCTCTTGTAAGCCAGCTAATTGGAGAGGTGATCAGCAAACAAATTTCAAGGAGCGCCTGAACCCATCGAATGCACTTACAGTGTAGAAAGGAGAGAAACGTACTCCTGTTAAGTGTTAGCACAGACTAGTAAAAGACAGTGATGGTTCCAAAACAGTTCAAGGCTAACTAGGTAAATGCAGTATTTATGCAGTATGATGAGAGGAGGAAAGTCTTGCTGCATGGCCAGTCAAAGTAGGATAAACTGTGGATCAACCCAGAACCACTACTGAGAGAAGTACACACACGTCTCTCAAAAAGTCCTTCAGAGAGATGACATACCAAAATACATTTTGAAACAATTGAATACTGCAGACCTGGAAGGCCCCTTTATGTTCAACGTAGGAGTGTGGACTAGAAAATTCTCTGACGTGATTAAACGTGCCTAGAAAACGCAGGAGCATCCATTCATATTTCATGAGGGTTCTTCAGCAACACATTTTCCAGTCTTTAGCGGTTGGGCTGTGTCAAGGCGGCTCTAAGGCTGTCATACCTCTCCGGCGGCCTGCTCGCTCCTTGCCAAGACAGGTGCTCAAAGGGAGAATACATTACTGACGACAGGCCTTTTATAAAGGCAGGGCCCAGGCTCTCTGCTCTGCTTTACCCTGGCCAGGCCCAGGACATGAGGCTCGAGTACACATTGACCGAATGACTGAGTACTGACTTCTCCCATGTCTGACAAACAGTCACCAACCTCACTTCAGCTACAGCAAATCCAAATCAATCCTCCATTTTAAGAGCCTTTTCTGTAGTTTTAGTAGCCTTTTCAGTATTTATAAATTATTCTGCAGGAAAATTTGTTATTGACAACAAATCAATCATCATCATTACATGGACGGTTCACACCGAATCAAAGTTGTCAGAAATGTATGTACCTCACAAGTCAATATGGAGTCTAGAAAAACATTTATTTGTAAACAGCTAAAATTACAGTTGACTAGAGGATGAAGAACCTGGCATGCTTCTACACCTGCATTGCTTGCTGTTTGGGTTTAAGGCTGGGTTTCTGTACAGCACTTTGAGATATCAGCTGATGTAAGAAGGGCTATATAAATACATTTGATTTGATATACAGTGCATTCAAAAAGTATTCAGCCTCCTTCCCCTTTTCCACATTTTGTTATGTTACAGCCTTATTCTAAAATGGATTCAAATTACTTTTTTCCCCCTCATCTTACTACACACAATAACCCATAATGACAAAGCAAAAACAGGTTTTTAGACATTTTTGCAAATGTATTTAAAATAAATAACAGAAATACCTTATTTACATACAGTACCAGTCAAAAGTTTGGACACCTACTCATTCCAGGTTTTTTCTTAATTTTTTTCTACAATAGTGAAGACATCAAAACTATGAAATAACACATACGGAATCATGTAGTAAACAGAAAATGGTGTTAATTTCAAGAACTATAAAACTTTCTTCAAGTGCAGTCGCAAAAACCATCAAGCGCTATGGTGAAACTGGCTCTCATGAGGACCGCCACAGGAAAGGAAGACAGAGTTACCTCTGCTGCAGACGATAATGTTATTAGAGTTAACTGCACTTCAGATAGCAGCCCAAATAAAATGTTTCAGAGTTCAAGTAACAGACACATCAACAGAACAGAGGAGACCTTCATGGTCTATTAGCTGAAAAGAAACCACTACTAAAGGACACCAATAAGAAGAAGAGACTTGCTTGTGCCAAGAAACACAAGCAATGGATATTAGAACAGTGGAAATCTGTCCTTTGGTCTGATGAGTCCAAATTCGAGATTTTTGGTTCCAACAGCCATGTCTTTGTGAGACGCAGAGTAGGTAAACGGTGCTTCCCACCGTGAAGCATGGAGGTGGTGGTGTGGGGGTGCATTGCTGGTGACACTGTCAGTGATTTATTTAGAATTTAAGGCACACTTAACCAACATTGCTACCACAGTATTCTTCAGGGATACGCCATCCCGTCTAGTTTGCACTTAGTGGGACTATCATTTGTTTTTCAATAGGACAATGACCCAACACACCTCCAGGCTGTGTAAGGGCTATATTACCAAGAAGGAGAGTGATGGAGTGCTGCATCAGATGACCTGGGCTCCACAATCACCCGACCTCAACCCAATTGAGATGGTTTGGGATGAGTTGGACCGCAGAGTGAAGGAAAAGCAGCCAACAGGTGCCCAGCATATGTGGGAAATCCTTCAAGACTGTTGGAAAAGCATTCTAGGTGAAGCTGGTTGAGAGAATGAGTGTGCAAAGAATGCATGTGCAAAGCAAGAGTGTGCAAAACTGTAATCAAGGCAGAGTGACTACTTTGAAGAATCTCAAATATAAAATATATTTTGATTTGTTTAACACTTTTGGTTACTACATGATTCCATATGTTATTTCATAGTTTTGATGTCTTCAAGGTAGAAAATAGTAAAAATAAAGAAACAACTCTTGAATGAGTAGGTGTGTCCAAACTATTGACTGGTACTGTACATAAGGTCCCACAGTTGATGCATGTCAGAGCAAAATCCAAGCCATGAGGTCGAAGGAATTGTCCGTAGAGCTCAGAGACAGGATTGTGTCGAGGCACAGATCTGGGGATGGGTACCTAAAACTTTCTGCAGTATTGAATGTCCCCAACAACACAGTGGCGTCCATCATTCTTAAATGGAAGAAGTTTGGAACCACCAAGACTCTTCCTAGAGCTGGCCACCCGGCCAAACTAAGGAATCAAGGGAGAAGGGACTTGGTCAGGGAGATGACCAAGAACCTGATGGTCACTCCGACAGAGCTCCAGAGTTCGTCTGTGGAGATGGGAGAACCTTCCAGAAGGACAAACATCTCTGCAGCACTCCACCAATCAGTCCTTCATGGTAGAGTTGCCAGCCGAAGCCACTCCTCAATAAAAGGCACATGACAGCCCACTTGGAGTTTGCCAAAAGGCACCTCAAGGACTATCAGACCATGAGAAACAAGATTCTCTGGTCTGATGAAACCAAGATTGAACTCTTTGGCCTGAATGTCAAGCGTCACGTCTGGAGGAAACCTGGCACCATCACCATGGTTAAGCAATCCAAAATCAAATCTAGAAGCTGGAGACTTACATTTCCCTCACTAACTTTAAACATCAGCTATCTGAGCAGCTACCCGATTGCTGCAGCTGTACATAGTCCATCTGTAAATAGCCCACCCAATCTACCTACCTCATCCCCATATTGTTTTTATTTACTTTGCTGCTCTTTTGCACACCAGTATCACTACTTACACACCATCATCTGCTCATCTACCCCTCCAGTGTTAATCTGCTAAATTGTAATTACTTTGCTACTATGGCCTATTTATTGCCTTACCTCCTCATGCCATTTGCACACACTGTATGTAGATTTTTTCTTCTTCTATTGTGTTATTGACTGTACGCTTGTTTATTCCATGTGTAACTCTGTGTTGTTGTTTGTGTCGCACTGCTTTGCTTTATCTTGGCCAGGTCGCAGTTGTAAATGATAACTTGTTCTCAACTAACTTACCTGGTTAAATAAAGGTGAAAAAATAATAATGATTAATAATAATGGCGGCAGCATCATGCTGTGGGAATGTTTTTCAGAGGCAGGGACTGGGAGACTAGTCAGGATCGCGGGAAAGCTGAACGGAGCAGAGTACAGTGAGATTCTTGATGAAAACCTGCTCCAGAGCACTCAGGACCTCGGACTGGGGCAAAGGTTCACCTTCCAACAGGAAAACGACCCTAAGCACACAGCCAAGACAACGCAGGAGTGGCTTCGGGACAAGTCTCTGAATGTCCTTGAGTGGCCCAGCCAGAGCCCGGACTTTAACCTGTTCAGAATTTGAAAGATTGAGAGGATCTTCAGAGAAGAATGGGAGATACTCCCCAAATACAGGTGTGCCAAGCTTGTACCCAAGAAAGGGGGATACCTAGTCAGTTGTACAACTGAATGCCTTCTTACGCAAATTTATTTTTTTTACCTTTAACTACGCAAGTCAGTTAATAAGAACAAATTCTTCTTTTCAACGATGGGGTTAACTGCCTTGTTCAGGGGCAGAACGACAGATTTTTACCTTGTCAGCTCGGGGATTCGACCTGGAAACCTTTCGGTTACTAGTCCAACACTCTAACCACTAGGCTACCTGCCTCCCCATTTAACCCAACCCCAAGACTCGAGGTTGTAATCACTGCCAAACGTGCTTCAACAAAGTACTGAGTAAAGGGTCTGAATACTTATGTAAAATTGATATTTTCGGTTAAATTTGCAAAATTTAAAAAAACAGGTTTTGCTTTGTCATTATGGTGTATTGTGTGTAGATTGGTGAGGGTAAAAAATATTAAATCAATTTTAGAATAAGGCTGTAACATAACAAAATATGGAAAAAGTCAAGGGATCTGAATACTTTCCGAATGCACTGTAGATTGTAACGGTACTGTAAACAATTGGATTCCTCTCGGTTTTCTTTTCCAAGGTGAATTGACATCAACTAAGTACTAGTAAGTACTAGGCTACTTACGTACTTATTACATTAAAGTAATAAAGTAATCTTTCATTTGAGACCTACAGATTTCTCCAGTCCCAAAGGAATATAACGGTATCAATGGAACATGTGGCATGGAATGTAGACCCGGGCTCTACTTTAGACAATTTGTCATTCCTAAAAGCCTCAGTTGATACATTTGTGGGAGCAGATTGTGAATCACCTTTCACATAGTGCCTTGTTCTAGTCCTTGATGCCTTCTCTCTGTGGAGGTCCAAACAGAAAGTGTGTGTGGAGCTCCAAAGTACTACATAACCTACACGAACGAGTCGCTAAAATACAGACCCATCAGCTAATGGCTCTGTCTATCCAATGAAAATGGGACAGACGAAAGCCTAGCAGTGCGCTCATACATAGACGCACAGGTGCATGTACGCTTACATGAGGAATTGATCTGGGTCTCCTTCCTGAACAAATCTTGACAGATTATGTTGGACATATTCCCAACCACAATAAGCAAAAGCATTGAGTCTTAAGACTTCTCTCTACACACAGGTACTCTCTACTTAATATTTTCTGAAGGTTTCAAACGTGTTTGAAATGACTGACACACTACTATTACATATTTTACAAATGAGACTAGCAGACTCCCTACCTAGGCAGCTATACTTCATACGTTTACAAAGTGCTCTCCTGATGCCCAGACTAAAAGTATGACTCAGTGGGCAGAACAGAGCTCCACTTTGGACCCCGATGAGCTGGCCTAGTGTGGTTAATTAGGAAAAGGAAAAGTGCATTTCTGTCCGTGGCTGCAGCATAGGCTCACAGATGGTGGGCCGTTTTATTTAGAGAGAGAGAGAGTGGGCAGCAGATCACATACTGTAGAGAGCAGAGCACACAACAAATTGGAGACAATTAAAAAAAGGAACAGTTTCCAAGCAACAAGTGGGTCTGGATGTGACTGACGTCCTCTATGGTACTGAGAGGAAAAAAAGAAAGCTGACAAGTTGAGATTGAGAACAGAAAAAGACAGTGAGAGAAAGAGAGAAGTCAGCCTTGCAATAAAATGCTCTGCCATTTTCACATCCTATAGCCTATTCACAGCAAACATGTCAAAGACACGTAGAGGCTCATAATTTAACATCCCAAACTATTAGCCCACTGACATGTCACCATAAGGAATGATGTCAAGTTTTTTGAATTTGTGTGGCTCTGGGCAACAAATGGTAGAAAAAACAACAATAACCTTTCCTCTTGACAGTTAATCATTTGGTCTGAAGAAAAAGTCAATTAAATCCAACAATGCTGCTGTGTGACACAAGGGGGAGTGAATTGTTGACAGTAAATCTGTTTCTTCTTTGAGCTGGTTAAAAAAAAACAGCGTGAGAGGGATCACTGATTTATTTCATCACCAAAACAGGCCTTATTTGCCCACCTGGCTGCCAGTCAGTCTGCTACCTGATCCTGCTTGTTGAGGATTTGCTGAGGCTGGCTATATCTTTTGATGACGGCCATGTTTGTTGGTCTCCCTTTCCTGACCTCAGCGCCTGGAGGTTCTCTCCTCCTCAGAATTAAGCCAGTCAGAGGATATCAGGTCAATATTCCACACATGGAGCGCTGCCTGCCCGCCCCGCTCCCCTTGGCCCAGGTGTTCAGTTCCGCTCCTGGTGTAGCGACCTTGATGTGGGATTAAAACATTTTTTAAATTTAGATCGGTACCCCAACAAGGTCACTTTAAAATTAAATGAATGAGCCCCATGTACAGCACGCCCCTGCTCCTCTCAAATGTTTCAAAAGAAGCAACCACAAACAACTAGGATCATCAAACATAACTATCAAGATGCAGTATTCACACCCCTGAGTCAATACAGGTTAGAATCACCTTTGGTAGCGATTACAGCTGTGAGTCTTTCTGGGTAAGTCTAAAGAGATTTGCACCTCGATTGTTGGTCATTACTAGACTTTTTCAAATCTTGCCAAAGATTTTCAAGCAGATTTAAGTCAAAACTTTAACTAGGCCACTCAAGACCATTCAATGGCATCTTGGTAAGCAGCTCCAGCATATATTTGGCCTTGTGTTTTACATTATTGTCCTGCTGAAAGGCGAATTTGTCTCCCAGTGTCTGTTGGAAAGAAGACTGAATCAGGTTTCCCTTTAAGATTGTGCATGTGCTTAGCTCTATTCTGTTTATTTTTATGCTAAAAAAAACTCCCTCGTCCTTGCCGATGACAAGCTTACCCATAACATGATGCAGCCACCACCATGCTTGAAAATATGAAGTGGTACTCAGTGATGTGTTGTGTTGGTTTTACCCAAATCATAATGCTTTGTATTCAAAGTAGCCACATGTTTTGCAGTTTTACTTTAGTGTCTTATTTCAAACAATATGCATGTTTTGGAACATCATTCAAAGAGTACTCGCACCCAAAAGCATGAAAAGGGATAACCCAAGGAGGTCGCAATGGAAAAAAATAATATAATTAATTGAATCCATGCTCGAAATATTAAAAAAGGTGTAAGTGCAAGGTGCTAAACAAAATGACAAAGGAACGGAGCATACGTTTTGGCCTTATGCCTACGACAGTGCTGTACAAAGAAATGTTTCGCCTACTTGAGTATTTCATATCTATTGCTTCTGATATTATATAGCCCAGACTGTTGTCTCTTTCCAATTATATGTGACATTTGAATTGCCAATTTTTGATACTCTTCTATATATTCCTTGTTAATATGCATTGACTTCCGATTCCCCAGTCTCTAATCAACTATCGGCCTGCGCCTGTTACGCACAGCAGGTGTGTCTTCTTAAGTACTTGTCTTCTTAATTTGTTTCTACAGCTCTGATGAAGGCATAAGGCCGAAGCGTATGCTCTGTTCCCTTTTCATTCTATTTAGCACCTTGCACTTTCTGTATTATTTCGAGCATGGATTCAATTAATTACATTATTTTTTACATCATCTCGGACTCCTTGGGTTATTCCTTGTCATGGTTTTGAGTGCGAGTACTTTTTGAACTCCTCCACGCACCGGCCGCCTTTCATTCTAACCTAAGTGCCAACCCTCATACTGGATATCTAAACACTATTATTGCACACAGTGTGAGTCCATGTAACTTATGGGATTTGTTAAGCACATTTTTACTCCTGAAGTTATTTAGGCTGGTCATAACAAAGGGGTTGAATACTTGACTCAAGACATTTCAGCTTTTAATTGTTTATTAATTTGTATTGGTCATGTAGTGTATTTTTTTCTTTTTGAGGTTCTTCGGACCCGTTTTAAACTAGATAAATAACTATGAGGTTCAGAGTTACTCCAGAATCAGTTCATAAAACACAGGCTTGATTTAGAAATGCATGAAAAAGACACTCCAGAATCAGTTCATAAAACACAGGCTTGATTTAGAAATGCATGAAAAAGACACTTGAAATATCTCAATAAAATAGAAGCTTTGCTTAACCTAGCCATAGCTCAAAATGACAGTAACAGGGTAGAACTCCAACTGTTACTCTGTGCCAAGTCTGCCATTTTGACCCACTAGAGAGGAGGTAAGAGTGGAGTCTTCTGTTGGGTGTAAGCATGCTTGAATAAAACAACAAAAAAATAACGCCACTATCGGTAATAGAAATATGTACAAATGGAACATGTGGACAGGCCTTGTCTAGCTTATAGTTATACAATTAAACAAGTTAGTATGAGCAAAGTTACAACGTCACACAATTACTGTATCTTATACCAATATTTGATACATTATGAATATGGTATTCAGGTGAGGTTATCTATGAGATTATCTGTTTACTGTTGTGCGCAATCGACCAGTCCACTTTGACACTATGGGGTGTGTTAGGGCTGACCACATTTAGTGAACTGGTCGATTGTTTTGTTGATGGTTGACCAACAGCCTAAGGTTTTTTTAGTCGAGAAGTGGCAAATTTATTTAAAGGCATTATGGCACTTGAGACACCTGTCTGATTCACGCCTGTCAGTGGACTAATCCATTGGGAGGGCACACCAGTATCACCAGTAGTACATTTACCATTAATTCCCATCATTTATCATCTACAATGTTTGTTTGGTTAAGGTAATTATGTTAATGCATTCAATATATTAATGTATCAGTTTTAAAGTTGTCATTGTAGGAGTGGACACGTTTGCAGAGCGCACAACCTAGACTACACTTGTCAGAAAAAAAGTGTACTTTTGCATATAGAAGTAGTACTAGTCTACCTGGCCTGCGCGCAAATGTAGCCCTATAAATGTGCCCATTTGGGTATCTGATACTATTTCTGATTGTCTTAACTCACCATCATTGTGGAGGTTCTCAAAGTAATGTTTTCTTTACCTCAAACAGCAAGTAAACAGCATGAATAGGGGAAAAACTGGTGGAAACTTCATAAAATAGGCCTACCTGATTACTTCTTATCCCTTGCGTAAACAGCCTACAGCAGTGTCTGTCTGGAGCTCACTGGCACAGGAAACTCTGAGGGCCCAGAATATTTTATACAAAGTTGCAAGTTTGCTAGCACAAGCTTCATGCCAGACCAAGTTAATACAATGTTTCGAGTTCCTGGCAGATTGGCCACGCGTAGCCAATGTGATGATTAGGATATTTTAAAATCAGGATATTTTATACTTGCGGGCTGTAATGTTTTTATTTGTTGGCTTTATGTAGGCTATTGTTAAATATTGGCAATGGCAACAGAAGTTACATTTAGATTTGTATAATTTCCCTCACGAAAAAAGACTGCAGTCAGAGTGCAGTATAATTGCAATATAACTACAGTTAGAGTGCAGTATAACTGCAGGAAGCTGCGTCTAAAATAACTGGCACGCAGGTCAGTAGAAATGGTACGATAACTTGGCACACCAAATGGAAAACGTTGCCAACTGATGGTGTAGTCCATTACCCGCACCTTCTGGAGTTTAACGGCAGAATCTGTGAAGGCCAGCAGCAGCGGGCAAGGGGAAGAGGAGGGTAGGGAACAGGTTTTTTTCCTTCTGGTTAGGCTATATTGATCTCTGGCTCCCCCTCTTTAGAAATTTGTATCTTCATTTTTCATCGCAGTGCTTAAAGCATCAAACAAGCTCAGTAGCCTACATGTAGTTGACTGTATTGTAAAATGTCGACCAATCGATTGGGCGAAGGAACAGATGACTCTCTGTCGACTAATATTTGTTGCTGTTGTCGGGGACAGCCCGATTGTGTGTAGGCTAGTGTCAGAAAATCTACATTAAATAAATTTCTAATTCAGGCTGTAACACAACAAAATGTGGAAAAGGTACTTTCTGAAGATACTGTAACTAAGATGTTCGGTGTAATATTTCTCAAGTGAAAAAATGTCCATGAAAACTATCGTTGAATGACAACACTTTATTGTAGAATCCCTGCTGTTGACCAATTACTGACGAAGGGGCGTAGTCTTGCCTCGAGAAAATATGTAATGTACACGAACAGCCCAAAAATCCCTTGCCCAAGACCAAACCGAGCAAAAATGTCACAAAATGTCATCATAATATATGCATGAACTGTTCCGAACAGTTTCGGATGGGAAGCCTGTGGACGCCTTTAGCCTTCGCCTGCCACTGAAGGGGATTACATGCGCTGAGCCTTTCCTCTGACCTCAATCAACCGCCCCAATTAACGCTGCATTCCCTCTTGCTGCTGACGCCGTTTACAAACACAGAATGTGAGAGTGAGAAAGAGAGAGCGAGAGACAGGGAGAGAGAGAGGGTGGATGAATGAGCGAGAGAGAAAGAGAGAAAAGGGGGTGAGAGAGAAAGAGAAAATGGGGCGAGAGAGAAAGAAAATGGGGGTGAGAGAGAAGGGGAAAACGAGAGAAAGGGAGGATGGGGAGAGAAGAGAGAGAGAAAGGGGGAGAGCGAGTAACACAGCACAAACAGGGCCTTTCATTTTCTATTACAGGTTACCAGATGAGACCCATGGTGACCTGGTAGACTTTGTTCCTATATGCTATTGATATCCCTTAGCAGAACACACGCTTGTCAGTTGTCAGTCATGTTCTACAATAGTGCACCCCTCTTCACTAAATTCCTTCAAGGACACGCCACCGCAAAAGGCAAGACCTTCAGTTTTGTAAATCGTTAATTCGTACATTCTGGGCTTTTCGAAAGCTAACCTCTCTTTAAAAATCGGCTGACAATGAAGTACATTGTACTTTGATGGGCGACGCAAAAATGATTGTCCATCCCTTACAACCCACTTTAAGGGATGGACAAATTATTAACTTTAACAGTGGCCAAACACACACACAATGATTGTTACAAAACTAACAGTCCATTAACAAATGCATCTGCAAGAAACTGGCATTTGGGTTGCTTGTATTAAAATGACTGTGTTCTTTTGAGCTCTGCTGTGCCAGTGACGGTGGTGGTGAGGTAATGAGGCCTGGGTATACTATGGAGGACAGGGCTGGGAGTAGAACTGGATCTGGCTGGGCTGCCAGCCTGCCAACTGGGCCATCTGTGAGCCAGTGAACCCCTGTTGGTGGGGATGGAGCACTGATTTATATATACATTAGATGACTGACAGGGGGCTCTGTTTTAAAGCAACCGCGACTCCATCTTGGCACTTCCACATTATTGTACAACAAATGATGGAAGCTATAGAAATGCATTTATGTCTAGAATTGTTTTTGCGATGTTTATTACATTACAGACAATGCATACTTTAAAATGATCTTGAGCTAAACATTAAAAAGAATACATACAAAAATGTTCCTTAAAGTATCATTTTTAGAATCTTCTAATGTTACTCTCCCCACCACAACAACAAATAATTTGATTGAATTCCATTCATTCCTATGGAGGACTGTTCCTACTGAGGAGTGCCAATATGGCTGACCGGTGGCTTCAAAGCCTCTCACTGGCCAATACATAGCAATCCGGGGTTTATATGCATTATTTGGATGGCGTATTTGTAATCTTCCTGTCGCTTTCTCTCCCCTGCCAGCCTCTCTCTTTCTGCCTCTCCTTGGACACAGTACTGGCGCATGAAGGGATCTTAGCATCATTGAGCAAAGACACAGACAAATGGTTGAAGCCACCGGTCAGCTAGATTCAATGCTACACTGAACAAAAATATAACCGCAACAACTTCAAAGATTTTACTGTTACGGTTCATATAAGGAAATCAGGCAATTTAAAGAAATAAATTAGGCCCTAATCTATGGATTTCACACGACTGAGAATACAGGTATGCATCTGTTGGCCACAAAAACTGTAAAAAAAAATGTAGGGGCCTGGATCAGAAAACCAGTCAGTATCTGGTGTGACCACCATTAGCCTCATGCAGTATGACATCTCCATTGCGTAGTTGACCAGGCTGTTGATTGTGGCCTGTGGAATGTTGTCCCATTGCTCTTCAATGGCTGTGAGTGGTTGCTGGACGTTGGTGGGAACTGGAACGCGCTGTCGTACACGTCAATCCAGAGCATCCCAAACATGCTCAACGGGTGACATGTCTGGTGAGTATGCAGGCCATGGAAGAACTGGGACAGTTTCAGATTACAGAAATTCTGTACAGATCCTGGAGACATTGGGCTGTGCATTATCATGCTGAAACATAAGGTGATGGCAGTGAATGTATGGCATGCCAATGGGCCTCAGGATCTCTGTGCATTCAAATTGCCATAGCTTATGCCTGCCCATACCATACCCCACCACACTGTTCTCAACATTGACTTCAGCAAACCGCTCGCCCAGACGACACCATGTCTGCCATCTGCCCGGTACAGCTGAAACCAGGATTCATCCATGAAGAGCACACTTCTCCAGCATGCCAGTGGCCAGTGAAGGTGAGCATTTGCCCACTGAAGTTGGTTACAACGCTGAACTGCAGTCAGGTCAAGACCCTGGTGAGGATGACGATCACACAGATGAGCTTCCCTGAGACGGTTTGACAGTTTGTGCAGAAATGATTTGGTTGGGAAAACCCACAGTTGCATCAACTGTCCGGGTGGCTGGTCTCAGACGATCCCGCAGGTGAAGAAGCCGGATGTGGAGGCCCTGGGCTGGCGTGGTTACACTTGGTCTAAGATTGTGAGGCCGGTTGGATGTACTGCCAAATTCTATAAAACGACGTTGGAGGCGGCTTATAGTAGAAACATGAACATTCAATTATCTGGCAACAGCTCGTGGACATTCCTGCAGTCAGCATGCCAATTGCACACTCCTATAAAATGTGAGACATCTGTGGCATTGTGTTGTGTAACAAAACTGCACATTTTAGAGTGACCTTTTATTGTCCCCAGCACAAGGTGCACCTGTGTGCTGATCATGCTGTTTACTCAGCTTCATGATATGCCACACCTGTCAGGTGGATGGATTATCTTGGCAAAGGAGAAATGCTCACTAACATGGATGTAAACTAATTTGTGCACAACATTTGAGAGAAATAAGCTTTTGTGCATATGGGACATTTCTGGGATCTTTTATTTCAGCTCATGAAACATGGGACCAACACTTTAAATGTTCTGTCTATATTTTTGTTCAGTGTATTTCACGGTAAACAAATTAACAGACTTTCAGCATGCTTATAGGGAAGGGAACTCAACATGTACGGCACTTACACAAATGACTGATGATTCGCTGAAAGAAATTGATAATAAGATGATTGTGGGAGCTGTTATGTTAGACTTCAGTGCAGCTTTTGACATTATCGATCAAAATGTGCTGCTGGAAAAAAGTACTGTATGTGTTATGGTTTAACATTCCCTGCTATATCGTGGATGGAGAGTTACCTGTCCAACAGAACACAGAGGGTGTTCTTTAATGGAATCCTCTCCAACATAATCCAGGTAGAGTCAGGCATTACCCAGGCCAGCTGTCTAGGCCCCTTACTTTTTTAAATGTTTACTTATGACCTGCCACTGGCACTGAGTAAAGCCTGTGTGTCTATGTATGCTGATGACTCAACACTATACACATCAACCACAACAAGTAAAATCACTGCAACACTTAACAAATCAAATCAAATTGTATTGTTAGATGCACCGAAAACAACAGGTGTAGTCTTTCCAATGAAATGCTAAATAAAAAAAGGAAATAGTAACAATAAGAAAAATAACAAGGCTATAAACAAGGAGTACCAGTACCGAGTCAATGTGCAGTGGTACGAGGTAGTTGAGGTAACTGAAGTAACACAGTATGTACATGTTGGTAGGGGTAAACGTGACTAGGCAATCAGGATACATTATAAACAGAGTAGCAGCAGCATATGTAAAGTGTGTCTATGTGTGAGTATGTATGTGCATGGCGTCAATATGCATGTGCGTGTGTGTTGGAGTGTCAGTGTAGTATGTGTGAGTAGAGTCTAGTTCAGGGGTGACTAAAAAATAAATAAAAAATTAAATAAAAAAAATAAATAAATAAATAAATAAAATAAAAAAAAGGGGTGGGCAAACTTTTTTGCTCGAGGGCCACATTGGATTTTGAAATTCAACGGAGGGACGCATTTTTTGGGGGACTAATTATTTGTTAAAATCAATTTATGGGGGCCTTCCGAGTGGCGCAGAGGTCTAAGACACTGCATTGCAGTGCTTGATGCATCACTGCCTGGTACGGCAATTGCTCGGCCTCTGACCGCAAGGCACTTCAGAGGTTAGTGCGTACGGCCCAGTACATCACTGGGGCTAAGCTGCCTGTCATTCAGGACCTCTACACCAGGCGGTGTCAGAGGAAGGCCATAAAAACTGTCAAAGACCCCAGCCACCCCAGTCATAGACTGTTCTCTCTACTACCGCATGGCAAGCGGAACCGGAGTGCCAAGTCTAGGACAAAAAGGCTTCTCAACAGTTTCTACCCCCAAGCCATAAGACTCCTGAACAGATAATCAAATGGCTACCCGGACTATTTGCATTGTGTGCTCATATATGCATAGTCACTTTAACCATATGTACATACTACCTCAATCAGCCTGACTAACCGGTGTCTGTATGTAGCCTCGCTACTGTATATAGCCTGTCTTTTTACTGTTGTTTTATTTCTTTACTTACTTATTGTTCGTTCACCTAACACCTTTTTTGCACTATTGGTTAGAGGCTGTAAGTAAGCATTTCACTGTAAGGTCTACACCTGTTGTATTTGTCGCACGTGACAAATAAACTTTGATTTGATGCGTCGATGCTGTCTCACAGCTGGCCGTGGCTGGGAGACCCATGAGGCGACGCACAATTGGCATTGTCCGGGTTAGGAGAGGGTTTGGCAGGCCGAGATTTCCTTGTCCCATCGCGCTCTAGCGACTCCTGTGGCGGCCCGGGCGCATGCACGCTGACACTGTCGCCAGGTATACGGTGTTTCCTCCAACACATTGGTGCGGCTGGCTTCCGGGTTAAGCGTGCATTGTGTCAAGAAGCAGTGCATATGTAAAGTGTGTCTATGTGCGAGTATGCGGCTTGGCTGGGTCGTGTTTCAGAGGACGCACGGCTCTTGACCTTCCCCTCTCCCGAGTCCGTATGGGAGTTGCAGCGATGGGACAAGACTAACTACCAATTGGATACCCTGAAATTGGGGGGAAAAAAGTGGTAAAATGATATATATATTTTTTCATGTCTCGTGGGCCGTACTTTGCCCCCCCGATCTAGTGAGTGCATACAGCCAGTTCAAGGGAGTCAGTTGAAACCAATTAAGATAAATAAATAAATAATAAAGGGGGTCAATGTAAATTGTCCGGGTAGCCATTAGATTAACTGTTCAGAAGTCTTATGGGCTACAAAGAGCTGCAGTCAGTTTTAGTCCTAAATATAAAAACATTAATAGCATTGTATTTGTGACAAATCATTCACTAAATCCAAAACCTCAATTGAATCTTGTAATGAATAATGTGGAAATGGAGCAAGTTGAGGAGACTAAACTGCTTGGCTCAGCCCTGCATTGTAAACTGTCATGGTCAAAATGTATTGATGGGTAGCTAAGAGTGGGAGAGGTCTGTCCGTAATAAAATGCTGCTCTGCTTGCTTGACATCGCTATCAACAAAACAAGTCCAACAGGCCCTAGTTTTGTCGCACCTGGACTACTGCCCAGTCATATGGTCAAGTGCCACAAAGAAGGACATAGGCAAATTACAGTTGGCTCAGAGCAGCACGGTTGGCCCTTTAAATGCACACACAGAGCTAACATCAATAACATGCCTGTCAATCTCTCCTGGCTCAAAGTAGAGGAGAGTGACTGCATCACTACTTATCTTTGTTAGAGATATTGACATGTTGAAAGTACCAAGCTATCTGTTTAAATGACTAGCACACAGCTCAGACATGCATACCCCACAAGGCACACCCCACAAGACATGCCATGAGAGATCTCTTCACAGTCCCCAAATCCAGAACAGACAATGGGAAACGCACAGTACTACATAGAGCCATGACTACACGGAACTCTATTCCACATCAAGTACAGTGCCTTCAGAAAGTATTCATACCTCTTGAGTTATCCCACATTTTGTTGTGTTTTCTCCACCATCTACATACAATACCCCATAATGACAAAGTGAAAACATGTTTTTAGAAATGTTTGTGAATTTATTCAAAATGGAATATATAAGTATCTCATTACATAAGTATTCACACGCCTGAGTCAATACATGTTTGAATCACCTTTGGTAGTGATTACAGCTGTGAGTCTTTCTGGGTATGTCTCTAGGGGCTTTACAAACCTGGATTGTGCAACAATTGGCCATTATTGTTGTCTAAATTCTTCAAGCTCTGTCAAATGTTGATCATTGTTAAACACCCATTTTCAGGTCTTCCCATAGATTTTCAAGCTGATTTAAGTCAAACTGTAACTCAACCATTCAGGAACATTCACTGTCTTCTTGATGAGCAACTCCACCAGTGGAGGTTGCTGAGGGGAGGACGGCTCATAATAACGGCTGGAACGGAGCGAATGGAATGACAAACACATGGAAACTGTGTGTTTGATACCATTCCACTCCAGCCATTACCACGAGCCTGTCCTCCCCAATGAAGGTGCCACCAACCTCCTATAAACTCCAGTTAGATTTGGCCATGTGTTGGTCTTTGTGGTTGAATCTGTTCGAAATTCACTGCTCGACTGAGGGACCTTACAGATAATTGTATGTGTGGGGTACAGAGTTGAGGTAGTGATTCAAAAATTATGTTAAACACTATTATTGCACACAGAGTGAGTCCTTGCAACTTGTTAAGCACATTTTTACTCTTGAATTTATTTAGGCTTGCCATAAATGGGGTTGAATACTTATTGACATTTCGGCTTGTCATTTATTTTATTTTTTTCTGAAGGCACTGTAACTAATGCAAGACAAAAAAGAAAACTACACCTCATAAGGAGAACAGCGCGGACTGTGAAGACACGCTAACACACGCACTCTACACACACTTACATTGTAATATTGTTATATTACTGTATTATGGATTTTATGTTGTGGTAGAGTAGTGTGTAATAATGTGTTGTGTGATGTACTGTATTATTTTGTATGTAATTGCCTTAATCTTGTTTGGACCACAGGAAGAGTAGCCTTGGCAACAGCTAATGGGGATCTGTAATAAAATACAAAAATACTTAAAGGGAAGGCCAAAGTGCTGAGTGCTGACGACCTGGCGGTCATGATTAAAATAGCAAGACTGACCAGAGTGCTGTTCCTCACACATTGCCAGCAGCATACCACCCTGCATCCCACTACTGGCTTGCTTCTGAAGCTAAGCAGGGTTGGTCCTGGTCAGTCCCTGGATGGGAGACTAGATGCTGCTGGAAGTGGTGTTGGAGGGCCAGTAGGAGGCACTCTTTCCTCTGGTCTAAAAAATATCCTAATGCCCCAGACACTGCCCTGGTAGGGTGCTGTCTTTCGGATGGGACGTTATACGGGTGTCTTGACTCTCTGAGGTCATTAAAGATCCCATTGCACTTATTGTAGGGGTGTTAACCCCGGTGTCCTGGCTAAATTCCCAATCTGGCCCTCCTACCATCACGACCACCTAATCATCCCCAGCTAACAATTGGCTCATTCATCCCCCTCCTCTCCCCTGAAACTATTCCCCAGGTCGTTGCTGTAAATGAGAATGTGTTCTCAGTCAACTTACCTGGTAAAATAAAAAAAAGTCAGAAGCACTGACTTTGTAGGGTCCTTTTTGTGGTAAGAGACGGTAGCTGCTGTAGAGCAGAGCTCCACCACACATCCCAGGGAACCATGTTAAATATTAATACTACCTGTAATTATGAACAGTTCAAGTCTTCTTCGAATGCTTAAGCACTTCGTATAAATACAACTCAGAGCAAAAGCAGAGCTGGGGAGAACCTAGTGTTGGTAGGAGGACTGAAGATGTTTCTCTATAATCTACCTCTTGCATGAACAGTCAGATGTGCAGTACCCTTTCAACACATGACAATCATTAGTCAAGGAACTTAACCAGTGTTCCTCTATCATGGATTTCTTGTCACAGAATGCACACAGCATAATAGCTCCTTGGTTCTGTATTTTTGGACAGCAGTCATGGACAGGAAGCTGCACTCATCCTGGTATCCGATGAAGGAAAAAAACTGAGGACTAGGTGCATAGCTTGCATGTTCTTTTGTGGATATTGCTGACTCCATGCAAATATCATCTTGGTCAGCATTTTTATATATTTATATTGGGAGTGGCCTTCCAAACTTGAATAATTGGTCAGATGTTGAATGTGTGAGAAGCAGTTTTGGACCAGAGGAGTGTTGGATTCCCAGTGGTGATGAGGAATCTTACCAGAAGTACTGCTGACGTCCCGTTGGGTCGGAAGAGTTCAATCGACATGTCTGGAAACATCCTGCCGATCCTTGATATCACGTCGTCCACATACCTGGAGGATGACAGAGTACATTTTTACCCTTTGAAAAGAAATTGCAAATGTTTCAAACTACAATACAGTGCCTTTGGAAAGTATTCAGACCCCTTGACTTTTTCTACATTTTGTTAGGTTACAGCCTTATTCTAAAATTGATTAAATAAAACAATTTATTCAGCAATCTACACACAATACCCCCTAATGACAAAGTGAAAACAGGTTTAGACATTTTTGCACCTTATTTATATAAGTATTCAGACCCTTTGCTATGAGACTCGAAATTGAGCTCAGGTGCATCCTGTTTACATTGATCATCCTTGAGATGTTTCTATAACTTGGAGTCCCCCTTTGGTAAATTCAATTGATTGGACATAACTTGGAAAGGCACATACCTGTCTACATAAGGTCCCACAGTTGACAGTGCATGCCAATGCAAACACCAAGCCATGAGGTCGAAGGAATTGTCCGTAGAGCTCTGAGACAAGATTCTGTTACAGTGGCCTCTATCATTCTTAAATGGAAGAAGTTTGGAACCACCAAGACTCTTCCTAGAGCTGGCCGCCCGGCCAAACTGAGCAATCCGAGGAGAAGGGCCTCGGTCAGGGAGATGACCAAGAACCCGATGGTCACTGATAGAGCTCAAGAGTTCCTCTGTGGAGATGGGAGAACCTTCCAGATGGACAACCATCTCTGCAATCCTCCACCAATTAGGCCTTTATGGTAGAGTGGCCAGACCGAAGCCAGTCCTCAGTAAAAGGCACATGACAGCCCGCTTGGATTTGCCCAAAAGGCACCTAAAGACTATCAGACCATGAGAAACAAGATTTTCTGGTCTGATGAAACCAAGGTGGAACTCTTTGTCCTGAATGCCAAGCGTCATGTCTGGAGGAAACCTGGTACCATCCCTACGGTGAAGCATGGTGGTCAAATCAAATCAAATTGGTGGCAGCATCATGCTGAGGGGATGTCTTTCAGCGGCAGGGACTGGGAGACGAGTCAGGATCGAGGGAAAGATGAACTGAACAAAGTACAGAGAGATCTTTGATGAAGTCCTGAGTGCTCTGGAGCAGGTTCTCAGACTAGGGCGAAGGTTCACCTTCCAACAGGACCACGACCCTAAGCACACAGCCAAGACAACGCAGGAGTGGCTTTGGGACAATCTCTGAAGTGCCCAACCAGAGTCCGGACTTGAACCCGAACTAACCTCTCTGGAGAGACCTGAAAATGGCTGTGCACCAACCTGACAGAGCTTGAGAGGAAGAATCAACGCTGTAATCACTGCCAAAAGGTGCTTCACAGAGTACTAAGTAAAGGGTCTGAATACTTATGTAAATGTCATGTCTTTTGTTTTGTCATTATGGGGTATTGTGTGTAGATTAATGATATTTTAGAATAAGGCTGTAACCTTACAAAATGTGGAAAAAGTCAAGGGGTCTAAACACTGCCTTTGGAAAGTATTCACAACCCTTGACTTTTTAAAAACATTGTTAGGTTACAGCCTTATTCTAAAATGTATGAAATAGTTTTATTCCCCTCATTAATAGAATGCTATGTACCCGCTATTCTTTTGGGGTGGAGATAGAATAAATTAAGGTGTGATGGGGGTGTGTCTACAGATTCTGACCTGGAGTTAATTCCCTAATAATTCCACTACCTTTACCCAAGATGAAACCATGAATGAAGTCGAGCAAACCTGCCGGTTTCAAGTACAAGTGGAAAAAGTATATACTCTCTTTTTTTTCGATAGAAATAACAGCATTCTCCATGCACTATAACTTACAACTTGATAAGAGCTAGGTAAATGAGTAATCAGTTTGGATAAGGGAATTGTAAATATAAATGACCGTTGTTTTAGATAAATTCTACCTTATAATAGCTGGAGACAAATGTGAAATCAGTCATATGGCAGCAAACTGAAGCATATCAACATAACTTTCCCACAGTAAAGTTTATGAAATGTTGTGTCATTATGCAGTATTTAAATTGTAGAGCCTTTTAACTTGCAGGGAGGGGCAGTCTCGAATGTCTTATTTATAGGCCAACCCGCCTCTTTTCTATCATGTTAAATACTAGCAACTATCAGTATCGACCCTCAGTAGGCCTAATAACCACACACATTCAACTGTCAATTTACTGTTAGTTCCCTTCAGCTGGTTGTTGCTGAGGATCATTAGTAACAGTTGATATACACTACCGTTCAAAAGTTTGGGGTCACTTAGAAATGTCCTTGTTTTTGAAAGAGAAACACATTTTTTGTCCATTAAAATAACATCAAATTGATCAGAAATACAGTGTAGACATTGTTAATGTTGTAAATGAATATTGTAGCTGGAAAGGGCAGAATGTTTTATGGAATACAGAGGCCAATAATCAGCAAACATCACTCCTGTGTTCCAATGGCACGTTGTGTTAGCTAATCCAAGTTTATAATTTTAAAAGGCTAATTGATCATTAGAAAACCCTTTTGCAATTATGTTAGCACAGCTAAAAACTGTTTTGCTGATTAAAGAAGCAATACAACTGGCCTTCCTTAGACTAGTTGAGTATCTGGAGCATCGGCATTTGTGGGTTTCTGGCTCAAAATGGCCAGAAACAAAGACCTTTCTTCTGAAACATGTCAGTCTATTCTTGTTCTGAGAAATGAAGGCAATTCCATGCGAGAAATTGTCAAGAAACTGAAGACCTCGGACAACACTGTGTATTACTCCCTTCAAAGAACAGCGCAAACTGGCTCTAACCAGAATAAAAAGAGTGGGAGGCCCCGGTGCACAACTGAGCAAGAAGTCAAGTACATTAGAGTATCTAGTTTGAGAAACAGACGCCCCACAAGTCCTCAACTGGCAACTTCATAAATAGTATCCGCAAAACACCCGTCTCAACATGAACAGTGAAGATGACTCTGGGATGCTGGCCTTCTAGGCAGAGTTCCTCTGTCCAGTGTCTGTGTTCTTTTGCCCATCTTAATCTTCTTTTTATTGGCCAGTCTGAGATATGGCTTTTTCTTTGCAGCTCTGCCTAGAAGGCCAGCATCCCGGAGTCGTCTCTTCACTGTTGATGTTGAGACTGGTGTTTTGTGGGTATTATTTAATGAAGCTGCCAGTTGAGGACTTGTGAGGCGTCTGTTTCTCAAACTAACACATGCCATTGGAACACAGGAGTGATGTTTGCTGATAATGGGCCTCTGCACGCCTATGTAAATATTTCTTAAAGAATCTGCCGTTTCCAGCTACAATAGTAATTTACAACATTAACAATGTCAACAATGTATTTCTGATCAATTTGATGTTATTTGTATGGACCAACATTTTTGCTTTTCTTTCAAAAACAAGGAAATTTCTAAGTGACCCCAAACTTTTGAAAGGTAGTATATATATCTTCTTTTAAAGACGTGGGCTAATTCAATTATTTAGCGGAGCGCAGACCAAGCTGCAACAGTTTGAACCCGACGCATGGCACAATACTTGGCTGTGTCGTCACACAGTTCCATGGTTAGTGCAGGTAACAGACAAGGGTATAGCCTACTATTGTACACTATTCTCCCTATTATAATTCTATGTACACTCATCTTCCAATATTACCATGGGTTGAAGAACTGAATGTTTTTAAAAGGCTCTCCTAACCGTTTTTTTTTTATTTTTTATTATTCACAAATACTTTCCTAACCCTAAATAATCTACAACATCAGAGTATTTTAAAATGTACCAATTGGTGCTGAAACAGAGACGAATATGCATATATTTAGATGGATTTCTTTCATTGAGCACTAATATTCTGAACCCATTCTCTCCATATATTCTAGTGAGTCTGTGGATAAAATTCAAACTAAAAAAGGGACACCGTATTTAAAGGGATGACTTAATTAAGATAAATGTACTGAAAAGCCTATAGAATGAAAACTTCACGAGAAAATCAAAGCCTGTTAAGCACCTGCACAAGGTAAGTCTGAATACCAACTTACTGAGAAGTGAGTAGGAAAGGCATGTGTAATAAAAGTGTTAATATCCTAAGTTGGAATCAGGCCCTATGTGCATTGGGTTGAACATAGGCAGTAGAGTTGCTTAATAAAGATGCAGAACAATGTCAATTGGCAGCATTGTAGGGTGCAGGCTGCCAGACAGTTACAAGACAAGACTTGTTCTTACATCTAGCTGCTTAATAATTCATCTATGGAATGAAACTCATTTAACCACAACACATTTTCACTGACTCAAATCAGTATTGTAAATTAACATCTCACTAGGCATTGGATACTTGCCATTCTAGGCTAGGAGTTCCAAGTTCCACTTATAACCAAACCAAGTTATTTGAGCCTGACCCCCAAAACTTCCCCTGGTACATGTATGGTTCAACATTGAGAACCTCAGTACACCTTTCAAAAAAACAGCTGCCTCTGTTTCTTTAACTTGCAAGAAAAACACTTGGATCGCAGGATGTCTCCAGTCTCCATGTAAAGTTGACTTCCCTAAAACGAAACCCTGCACCATGGGGATACTCAATTGGCATAGCCCTAATTACTTGATATTGAGCTGCTCCCTAAATACAAAACGAGGATGGGTTTGAGAGAGTCAAATATTTGCCTCTGTGTGTAGAAGTGGCTGCCATATCATCCTTTGTCCTAATGAGGGCTTGGAATTGCCAAGAACTATATTATCACAATACTTAGGTGCCAATACAATATGTATTGCAATTCTGCTGCAGAGAAACAAGAGAGAGCCAAAAGAAAACAAGTTTTGGAGATAAGTGCTCAAAAATGTTGGCACAACATTTTAAAGATTTTAAAAGAAAATGGAGAACAAGCTATAGGATAAGAAATGCCAGAGTTTTGGCACAGGTACAACCGACTAACACTAGCTAATGTTTACTATCTAGCAAAAAATAAGAATATATATACAGTATCAATCAAACGTTTGGACACACCTACTCATTCAAGGGTTTTTCTTTATTTTTATTATTTTCTACATTGTAGAATAATAGTGGAGACATCAAAACTATGAAATAACTCATGGAATCATTCAGTAAACGGAAAAGTGTCAAACAGAGATTCTTCAAAATAACCACCATTTCTTTACCTTGATGGAAGCTTTGCACAATCTTCAGAAACGTTGAGCTCTGCCATGTCTGGTGTGCTCACAGCAAATGTGGCCCTAATGAGAGACAATAGTCTATAGATGGTTCGGAGGGTTAAAGATGAAAACACAATGGCGCAAAAACGTTTAGCTCGCTGTAGACTGACAAAATGTACTTTAATTTTCTTGTGGGGAGAGCACCCCTGTGCTCTGATTGGCTTCCCAATTTAAGTCTTCATCAACAGCCGAATATTCTAAATGTTGAATTGGGAAAGTCAAACACCCCTTGCCACCAAGTCCTCTGTGGTGCGGACAGCAGGTGATTCTGGGACATCATCATGTAACCTAGTGACCACATTGAGCAATCAAAACCCAGCAATCAAATTCAAATGCTCCAAACAGGGAATTTAGGTCTAACTCTATGCGAGAGCTGATTGTACATATGGATAAAAAAAAATAGGACTTGACTAAAAGAAAACACATGAAGATTAGATTGTCTGTGTAGCAGCTAGTCTTTTTGAAGCTACAGTATGAATACTGTATTTATCCTTCCGCTGACTACACTACCTTATGCACTTTGCTGAATATTCCTCCACTGAATAATCTTCCCATTAGTGTTCATGAGAGATGCTTTATTGAAAAATGTACCAGGCATAATATTGGTAATATAGAGGGGTTATTAGTGGAACTTGGAACTCCTAGCCCAGATTGGTGTCGTGTCTTTGGCATCATTAAACTGAAGATTCATCTTTATCGAAAATTCTCTGTATTTATTATTACGTGATTAAACTACTTAATCACGTAACTGTAATTAACTAGGAAGTCGGGGCACCAAGGAAAATATTCAGATTAAAGTTATAATTTTCCTAATATAACTTTCAGATATTTTAATATCTGATCACCTAGTCTTCTGATTAATGAATTATTCTTTACCTCACGTTAGTCTCATTCCAAACGTCGTAAATTGTTGGTTATCTGCACGAACCCAGTCTTCACTATGAGTCATCCATACATCAATTGCCTTAAAATCATTTATTTACTAGTCTCTCATGAGTTTCACAAAATTGTACCAAACGGACCAGTTCGTAGCTGGATTCTTCACCGATCTTTTATACATTCTCCAGAACATAAATATTGTTTGGACCTCCAGTTCTGTGAGGTGGAAGAAATTCCTTTGTTCTCTCTATGAAAACTCACTTTGTCTATACTGTCTGGCCCTGAGGCAGGATTCTCCTCCAGGAATTTACGACCTCTCTGACCACAGCAGCCTGAGTGTAACAAAGAGACAGAGGTAGGGGGATGGTGCAGAGGTAGGGGGAATAGTGCTCGCTGTTCCCAAAGAAGGCAACGTCATGACAATGGCAAGTATCCAATGCCTAGGGAGATGTTAATTTACAATACTGATTTGAGTCAGTGAAAATGTGTTGTGGTTAAATGAGTTTCACTCCATAGATGAATTATTAAGCAGCTAGACGTAAGAACAAGTCTTGTCTTGTAACTGTCTGGCAGCCTGCACCCTACAATGCTGCCAATTGACATTGTTCTGCATCTTTATTAAGCAACTCTACTGCCTATGTTCAACCCAATGCACACAGGGCCTGATTCCAACTTAGGATATTAACACTATTATTACACATGCCTTTCCTACTCACTTCTCAGTAAGTTGGTATTCAGACTTACCTTGTGCAGGTGCTTAACGGGCTTTGCAGGGATGGTTCCCTTGTGCGTGCTAAACAAATGTAATTCAACTGCTGAAAACACTCCCACTTACTGGCCAACAGATTTTCTCGTGAAGTTTTCATTCAATAGGCTTTTCAGTACATTTATCTTAAGTCATTCCTTTAAATACGGTGTCCCTTTTTTAGTTTGAATTTTGTCCACAGACTCACTAGAATATATGGAGAGAATGGGTTCAGAATATTAGGGATCAATGAAAGAAAATGGGAAGAACCATGTGATGACCCAAGCTTCATCGAGAAGACAAACCATCTGGAAATGATCACCCCAGTTACAATGTGAAGTCACATTTAGGATCAATGTGAAAAATAGCTTGCGTTTCAGAAATGTTCCTCCTCTTGTTCTGTTACCGTGTTAATATGTGAGTGGACGTGAGGCCCGTGTGTTTGTGTGATGCTTGTGACAAGGCCAGACCTAAGAGAGCAGTGCAGTGGGGAAGTGGATGGGGTTGGCTCCCAATAGACCTGCTTAGCCTCTATGCTGATAGGAATAGACAAGTCCAAGGTGATAACACCACTCTGAATTGATGTTCCAAGGACAAAGGTCTGTGTCCCAGGAAAGACAAAATTATCATCGTTGGCCAACAGACGACAACCCCAGCACAAGTCCCACCAAAATGACATTGCACGGCTCACAGTACGCAGGTGACCTTCCAGAAGCAGAGGCAATATCACCATATTACTACACATTACAAACCATTAGGAACACCTTCCTACTATTGAGTTGCACCCCCTTTGCCCTCAGAACAGCCTCAATTCATTGGGGTGTGGACTCCACAAGATGTCAAAGGCATTCCGCAGGGATGCTGGCCCATGTCGATGCCAATGCTTCCCACAGTTGTGTCAAATTGGCTGCATGCCCTTTGGGTGGTGAACCATTCTTGATACACAGGGAAACTGTTGAGCATGAAAAACCCAGCAGAATTACAGTTCTTGACACACTCAAACCAGAGGGCCTGTCACCTACTACCATACCCCGTTCAAAGACACTAAAATCTTTTGTCTTGCCCATTCACCCTCAATGGCACACATACACAATCCATGTCTCAAGGCTTAAACATCCTTCTTTAACTTCATCGGGGTAGGGGGCAGTATTTTGACGTCCGGATGAAAAGCGTGCCCGTAGTAAACTGCCTGCTACTCAGTCCCAGAAGGTAGGATATGCATATTATTAGTAGATTTGGATAGAAAACACTCTGAAGTTTCTAAAACTGTTTGAATGATGTCTGTGAGTATAACAGAACTCATATGGCAGGCAAAAACCTGCGAAAAAATCCAGCCCGGAAGTGAGGAAATCTGAGGATTATAGTTTTTCAAGTGATAGGCAATCTAATACACAGTGTCAATGGGGTCATTTTGCACTTCCTAAGGCTTCCACTAGATGTCAACAGTCTTTAGAACGTTGTTTCATGCTTCCACTGTGAATGGGGAGAGAATAAGAGCATATGGAGTCAGATGCCTGAGAAAATGACATGAGCTCAATCCCACGCGCTCCCGTGAGATTTAGGTGTGTTCCTTTTCATTTCTGAAGATAAAGGAATCGTCTGGTTGGAATATTATGGAAGATTTATGATAAAAACATCCTAAAGATTGATTCTGTACATCGTTTGACATGTTTCTACGAACTGTAATATAACTTTTTTCACTTTGTCTGAACTAACTGCGCGAGCACAGTGCATTTGGATTACTCCACTGAATGCGCGAACAAAATGGAGTTATTGGACATAAAGATGAACTTTATCGAACAAAACAAACATTTATTCTGGAACTGGGATTCCTGGGAGTGCATTCCGATGAAGATCAAAGGTAAGTGAATATTTATAATGTTATTTGTGACTTCTGTTGACTCCAAAATGGCGGGTATCTGTATGGCTTCTTTTGGTGTCTGAGCGCTGTACTCAGATTATTGCAAAGTTTGCTTTCGCCGTAAAGCTTTTTTGAAATCTGACACAGCAGTTGCATTAAGGAGAAGTTTATCTATACTTCTTTGAATAACAGTTGTATATTTTATCAACGTTTATGAGTATTTCTGTAAACTGATGTGCTCATTCACCGGAAGTTTTGGGAGGCAAAACATTTCTGAACATTACACGCCAATGTAAAATGGGGTTTTTGGATATAAAAATGAACTTTATCGAGCAAAACATACATGTATTGTGTAACATGAAGTCCTATGAGTGCCATCTGATGAAGATCATCAAAGGTTAGTGATTCATTTTAGCTGTATTTGTGGTTTTTGTGACACCTCTCCTTGCTTGGAAAATGGCTGTCTGGTTTTTCTTGTCTAGGCGCTGTCATAACATAATCTAAATGTTATGCTTTCGCCGTAAAGCCTTTTTGAAATTGGACAGTGTGGTTGGATTAACGAGAAGTGTATCTTTAAAATGGGATATAATAGTTGTATGTTTGAGAAATTTGAATTATGCGATTTTTTATTTTATTTGGCGCCCTGCTATTTCACTGGCTGTTGGCGAGTGTGTCACATACCACAGAGAGGTTAACCTGTGTGCTCACCTTCATCTACACTGATTGAAGTGGTTTTAACAGGTGACAGCAATAAGGTATCATAGCGTTCACCCCTGGATTCACCTGGTCAGTCTGTCATGGAAAGAGCAGGTGTTCCTAATATATTTGTACACTCAGTGTATAGTGGTACCCTTTCAGAGAAAGAATAGACCTGATATCAGTCAGTTGGAATCACAAATCAAGCTTAGGGGTTAGTTTGACTTTAATCATACATTTTTCTTCACGTTTAACAATAGATTGCTCTAATTCGGTCACTGCGTCTCTGGATTAAACAGAGCAGCAACTCTAGCAGCACAAAGAGATGCATGATTAACCTAAATGTGTTAACCACTTAACATAATAATCCAGACGGGGGGGGGGGGGGGGCTAGCTAGCGGTCTAAGGGAGGTTGGCTTATGCATGAGAGGAGTCAGTCAATATGTGCCAGTTTAGCTGATTACATTCAGCATGACTCCATTTAGAGGATTAACACATACGCATGACAGTGATCTGCTTCATTGATACAGTGTGGTATTTTATTAGGATCCCCATTAGCTGTTGCGAAAGAAGCAGCTTCTCTTCCTGGGGTCCACACAAAACATGACATAATACAGAACATTAATAGACAATAACAGAACTACATTAATTTTAAAATGGCGCACATAGCTACATATCTCGACCCACTTCAGTTTGCATAGCACCCCAACTGGTCCACAGACGATGCAATCGCCATCACACTGCTCTATCCCATCTAGACAAGAGGAATACCTATGTAAGAATGCTGTTCACTGACTACAGCTCAGCATTCAACACCATAGTACCTTCCAAGCTCATCATTAAGCGGGCTGCCCCCATGTGGTGAAGGTAGGAAACAACATCTCCACTTCGCTGATCCTCAACACTGGGGCCCCACAAGGGTGCGTACTCAGCCCTCTCCTGTACTCCCTGTTCACCCATGACTGCGTGGCCATGAACACCAACTCAATCATCAAGTTTGAGATGACAACAGTAGTGGGCCTGATTACCAACAACGACAAGACAGCCAACAGGGAGGAGGTGAGGGCACTCAGAGTGTGGTGTCAGGAAAACAAACTCTCACTTAACGACAACAAAACAAAGGAGATGATCGTGGATTTCAGGAAACAGCAGAGGGAGCACCCTCCTATCCACATCAATGGGACAGTAGTGGAGAAGGTAGAAAGTTCCTCGGCGTACACATCATGGACAAACTGAAATGGTCCACCCACACAGACAGCGTAGTTAAGGTGCAACAGCGCCTCTTCAAACTTAGGAGGCTGAAGAACTGTGGCTTGTCACCTAAAATCCTCAAACTTTTACAGATGCACAATCGAGAGCATCCTGTCGGGCAGTACCACCGCCTGGTACGGCAACTGCACCGCCCTCAACCGCAAGGCTCTCCAGAGGGTAGTGCAGTCTGCACAACGCATCACCGGGGGCAAACTACCTGCCCTCCAGAACACCAACAGCACCCGATGTCACAGGAAGGCCAAAAAGACTCAAGGACAACAACCACCCGAGCCACTGCCTGTTCACCCCACTATCATCCAGAAGACATCCAGAAGACGAGGTCAGTAAAGGTGCATCAAAGCTGGGACCGAGAGACTGAAAAACAGCTTCTATCTCAAGGCCATTAGACTGTTAAACAGCCATCACTAACTGTATGGCTGCTGCCAACATATAGAACCAAATCACTGGCCACTGGCCAGGTATCACTAGTCACTTTAAATAATACCTCTTTAATAATGTTTACATATCCTACATTACTAATCTCATATGTACATACTGTATTTCATACCATCTATTGCATCTTGCCTATGCCGCACGGACAACGCTCATCCATATATTTATATGTACATATTTTTATTCAATCTTTACATTTGTGTGTATAAGGTACAGTTGAAGTCAGACGTTTACATACACCTTAGTTAAATACATTTAAACGCCGTTTTTTTATTCATTTTTTTTCAAATTTTTTTACATTTAATCCTAGTAAAAATTCCCTGTCTTAGGTCAGTTAGGATCACCACTTTATTTTAAGAATGTGAAATGTCAGAATAATAGTAGAGAGAATTATTTCTTTCAGCTTTTATTTCTTTCATCACATTCCCAGTGGGTCAGAAGTTTACATACACTCAATTAGTATTTGGTAGCATTGCCTTTAAATGGTTTAACTTGGGTCAAACGTTCCGGTTAGCCTCGCACAATAAGTTGGGTGAATTTTGGCCCATTCCTCAAGACAGAGCTGGTGTAACTGGGTCAGGTTTGTAGGCCTCCTTGCTCGCACACGCCTTTTCAGTTCTGCCCACACATTCTCTATAGGATTGAGGTCTATGTGATGGCCACTCCAATACCTAGACTTTGTTGTCCTTAAGCCATTTTGCCACAACTTTGGAAGTAGTGCTTGGGGTCATTGTCCATTTGGATGACCCATTTGCGACCAAGCTTTAACTTCCTGACTGATGTCTTGAGATGTTACTTGAATATATCACCATAATTATAATCCCTCATGATGCCATCTATTTTGTGAAGTGCACCAGTCCCTCCTGCAGCAAAGCACCCACACAACATGATGCTGCCACCCCCGTGCTTCACGTTGGGATGGTGTTCTTCGGCTTGCAAGCCCCCCCCCCCCCCTTTTCTTCCAAACATAACGTTGGTCATTATGACCAAACAGTTCTATTTTTGTTTCATCAGACCAGAGGACATTTCTCCAAAAAGTACAAACTTTGTCCCCATGTGCAGTTGCAAACCGTAGTCTGGCTTTTTTTGGCGGTTTTGGAGCAGCGGCTTCTTCCTTGCTGAGCGGCCTCGTTTTACTGTGGATATAGATACTTTTGTACCTGTTTCCTATAGCATCTTCACAAGGTCCTTTGCTGTTGCTCTGGGATTGATTTGCACTTTCCGCACCAAAGTACATTCATCTCTAGGAGACAGAACGCGTCTCCTTCCTGAGTGGTATGACAGCTGCGTGGTTCCATGGTGTTATACTTGCGTTCTATTGTTTGCACAGATGAACGTGGTACCTTCAGGCATTTGGAAATTACTCCCAAGGATGAACCAGACTTGTGGAGGTCTACATTCTTTTCTCTGAGGTCTTGGCTGATTTCTTTTGATTTTCCCATGATGTCAAGCAAAGAGGCACTGAGTTTGAAGGTAGACCTTGAAATACATCCACATGTACACCTCCAATTGACTCAAATGATGTCAACTAGCCTATCAGAAGCTTCTAAAGCCATGACATCATTTTCTGGAATTTTCCAAGCTGTTTAAAGGCACAGTCAACTTAGTGTATGTAAACTTCTGACCCATTGGAATTGTGATACGGTGAATTATAAGTGAAATAATCTGTAAATAATGTTTGGAAAAATTACTTGTGTAAAAAAAAAAGTCGATGTCCTAACCGACTTGCCAAAACTATAGTTTGTGACAAGAAATTTGTGGAGTGGTTGAAAAACGAGTTGTAATGACTCCAACCTAAGTGTTTGTGAACTTCCCACTTCAACTGTAGTTTTTGTGAATTTGTTAGATATTACTGCACTGTCGGAACTAGAAGCACAAGCATTTCACTACACTCACATTAACATCGGCTAACCATGTGTATGTGACAAATACAATTTGATTTCATCAATACGTAAACACAAAATATTTAGGTCAAATAGGGGAGAGACGTTGTGCCGTGAGGTGTTGCTTTATCTGTTTTTAAAACCAGGTTTGCTGTTCAGGTATGACTATTTCGGCAAATTCAGCCAAATAGAATTTTGCCTCTTCGCTTCTCTCATATGCGTCTGGAAATCCCCTTTCATACCAAAGCCACATCCCAGACAACGTCCTACCATGAGGCATGCTAGTTAGCAGTCAGATGTATTCTATTATTTGTTAATCTCTTCAGCATCCAGTCTTGACTCCTGCATGCCAAACTCTTGTGATTTGTCGGACTAATAGGCTATTAGATTGTATAACCTGGTTTCTCCATACATTGACCAGGATTGTTTTCAAGGATTAGCTCACATGACAAAGCAGATTCGATTTGAACAATCACCCTGGCCAGTCTCTAATGGCCTGCCATTGAGCTAATCTCCAACAGAAATGTGTCTGTTAAGGACTTGACTCCTTGGTAGCTAGTGTCTGCATAAACCCATTATTATATCATTTTCATTACTATCATATAATTTTCACTACCATCAACATTTCTTTGGAATACTGTAATTACACAGTGCACTTTCTAGGGCATTTCTGTAGCTACATACAGAAGAAAAATGCCCGAGGGTGGATGCAGAAAAAACGTAAAGGTTGTGCTGCATAATTCATGCGCTGGCTGCTCCTTTTAGAAACGGCAAATTCATCAGAACAATGACGTTTGACAGAGGAGCCGTTGGTTGGCTTCACCTTGACCCACTCTTCATCCACTCTCTTCCTGTGCTGTACGGAGCCATTAGACTTCCCCAAAGCTCAGAGTCACCCCGGCACAACGCAGGAAACCGGACAGTGAGAAGCTGCTCAGGGAAGATGTACAGTGACAGCAGTGCCTTCACTGTTGCCCACTATTGATATTTCCTTTTACATCCAGAATGCAGACACTTTACTGAGCAAAGACAGCCCTACCTCCCAAGCCAAAAACTGCTAAAGTGCCAGATGGGAAATATGGGGGGAAAATGTCACCCAAACCCAATGAATCTGACATTTTGTGAGGATCTTTCTTTTGTTGACAAGGGGTGTGAGGGTGAACAGAAGAGAGCACCAGGTGCCATTTTCACACATTCTGCAAACCTGATCCACCAGAAAGCTGCATTGTAATAACATTATGAAAACCAAAGCCTATATCTATCAAAAGGCACATTGATGAAAAAAAGGTGGGCGATTTCAAAGACCAGGGTACAAAGATTATTAAGGGTACAATGCCACACTGATCAAGGACTATCCATAAGAGCCCAACACAATGGATTTCTGTTTTGTAGCAGCTTTTCCAGCTGGGGACCACGCTCTATGCCCACGGGGACCACTATTTTCGCTCTCCTCCAACCACTTTCATCTTCCACTGGGGACGTCGTCCCTCAGTCCCTCCAACCAGACCTCCTGCATGCCCTTCCCCCACTCTCATCACTCTCCTATCAAAGCAAGAGGTCTAAGACAACAAAATAAGACAATGCACCATTTGTATTAGTCACATGATCCCTCTGGACTATGACAACTAACCATAAAGACAAATAACTGGAGGGAGATCATTCATCTTTCAGTCATTGTATTATCAGGGAAATGTTTAAGCAGGAAGAGGGGCTGTACTTACTGTGGTGGCAGAACCAGGGTACTGGGCTGGACTTTGGGTCTTCTCTTGGCAGATGCCCCCATTTGGTTAGCTGAGCGCTTCAATGACTGCTGGTTAAGAAGACTGGACGCCAAGCCAGCATGGTACTGCAACTGAATGGGAGAAAAGAACAGAAAAGAATAAAAACATGCCATGTTTCAGTACAATAACTAGGCCTAACAGGAAACATGGGGCATTAGGGATTAAGACATATGGCCAAATGAAATCCAAATGCACCTTGCTTTAACAACCCACAGAACCATTGAAACCATGTGGTAGGATATGCATCTACTGTGGTGAGAAGGACAAGACACTTCAGACGGTACTCTATTATAGGGTGGAGATCATCCTGAGAGGCTCTAAACCACATCACATCAAGCATACATAGTGAATACCCAAAAGCTGAGTTAGTCTGGGTCTGTTATGTCACTAAACCTTGAGACACTTAAATACAGCTCCAAGGCCAACGATGTGACAGTAATGTGACAGGCGTCAGATTAAAGTTAATAAAAGGTAGAAATCTGACCTTGAGTTAGGTGACACAAGACAAGTTGAAAGCTGTACTGTTATATATTATAATGTGTCCTCTGTTCTAGCCTGGAGCAGCCCACACAAAACCAGAAAATTCACAAGATAACATTGGCAGCAGAGTAGAGAAAAATAAGAAAAGAAGTGACTCATCATCAAGTTTAATTGAGACACTGTAGCCGACTGTTTTCCCAAAGCTAGAACCCAAGCCTGACAACAATCTGCTCACTTAAAAAGGAGAAATATTTGGTTTGGTAGCCCAACTATATCCTCCACTCCTGCCCACTCTGCCTCCCCCTCTCCTCCTGTCGTTGGTTTGGGAGCGACGAGTGGCAAGTAAAGCAGCTCTCACTTTGATGTAGAAGCGACAGAAGCCTGTCGGCAGTGCCACTCCACGTCTGATGAAACGGCGTGAAAGAGATGGAAGCTATGCAGAACACACGTGTTAAAATCAACGTCCGTCCTCCAGCCCAACGGCAGGTGTCAAATGTAACAGTAAAGCCTAAAGGGACCAGTAATACCTCTATTTGATATTCCCCCAAAATAAAAACAGGGTATGTACAGGCCTGATAAAGACATTACTAATTTGGTATGAATTTACATTATGCTAATTATAACTGTTTTATAAGCATGTACACTGAGTGTACAAAACATGAGGAGCACTTTTCTTATATTGAGTTGCACCCCCTTTGCCCTCAGAACAGTCTCAATTCGTTGGGGCGTTCCACGGGGATTCTGGCCCATGTTGACTCATATGCTTCCCACCAGTTGGCTGGTAGTGGATCTCTACTCCGAATAACTTGTTCCATCTCATTCTACAGATGCTCAATTGGATAGAGATCTGGTGACTGGACAGGCCACTGCAGTAAGCGGAATAAACTGTCATGTTCGTGGAACCATTCCCGGACAATCCTAGCCTTGTGGCATGGAGCATTATCCTGCTGAAAAAAATCTATTTGCAGATGGATACACTGCTGCCATGAAGGATGCACCTGACTGGCAATGATGTTCAGATATCCTGTGGCATTTAAAGGTTACTCCACTTTTATCAAGGGGCCCAATGTGTGCCATGAAAACACAACCCATACCATCACCACCAGCCTGCAATGTTGACACGCGACAGGATGGATGCATGTACTCATGGGGTTCTCCATACCCTAGTTCTCCCAAAAGCATGAAATAGCAGGAACTGGGATTCATCAGATTCTCCAATTCTCCAGGGTCCAGTGTTTTCGTTCCTTAGCCCACTGCATCCGCAGTTTTTAAATTTTTGCTGAAAGAAGTGGAACTCTGTCGTCGGCTGCCATACCCCTTCGTGTCAAGGTATGACGAGTTGTGCATTCTTTTATGGGTCTTTGAGCACCAATGTTGTACTGGACTGTCAGCTGACTAATTGTAGCCCATCTGTTGCTCTGCACAATTCGTGTCAGCCTCCTTTGTCCGCTTTCATCAATGACCCGTTTTCGACCACAGGCCTGCCTTTGGCTGGATGTCCTCTGGGTGGTGGACCATTCTGGATACACACGGTAACTGTTGAGCGTGAAAAACCCTGCAGCATCGCAGTTCTTGACACACTCAAACAGGTGAGCCTGGCACCTACTACCATACCCCGTTCAAAGGCACACTTACATTTTTTTTGTCTTACCCATTCACCCTCTGAATGGCATACATACACAATCCATGTCTCAATTGGCTCAAGGCTTAAAAATCCTTCTTAAACCTGTCTTCATCTACACTGACTGAAGTGGATTTAACAGGTGACATAAATAAGGGTTCATAGCATTCACCTAGATTCACCTGGTCAGACAGTGTCATGGAAAGAGCAGGTGTTAATAATGTTTTTTTACACTCCATGTATAATAAATGTTTTATTAGTAAACTTATACTGAACAAAAATATAAATTCAACATGTAAAGTGTTGGTGCCATACTTCATGAACTGAAATAAAGATTACAGAAATGTTCCATAATCACAAAAAGCTTATTTCTCTCAAATTGAGCACAAAGTTTGTTTAACATCCCTGTTAGTGAGCATTTAATCTTTGGGAAGATAATTCATCCACCTGATAGGTGAGGCATATCAAGATGCTGAGTAAACAGCATGATCAGTACACAGGTGCAACTTGTGCTGGGGACAATGCAAGGCCATTAAAATGTGCAGTTTTGTCACACATGCCACAGATGTCAATTCTTTAGGGAGAGTGCAATTGGCATGCTGACTGCAGGAATATCCACCAGAGCTGTTGCCAGGGAATTGAATGTTCATTTCTCTACCATAAGCTGCCTTGTTTTAGAGAATTTGGCAGTACGTCCAACCCGGCCTCAAAACCGCAGACCACTGACCTCGCCAGCCCAGGACCTCAACATCCGGCGTCTTCACCTGCGGGATGGTCGGAGACCAGCCACCCAGACAGGCTGATGAAACTGTGGGTTTGCACAACTGAAGAATTTCATTAACCTCTTGGCGTTCCCCTAGGATAGGGGGCGCTAAAGCGATTTTTGAAAAAAATGTGTGCCCATTTTAAACAGCCTCCTACTCAAACTCAGAAGCTAGGATATGCATATAATTAATACTTGTGGATAGAAAACACCCTAAAGTTTCTAAAACTGTTTGAATGGTGTCTGTGAGTATAACAGAACTCATATAGCAGTCAAAACCCCGAGACAGATGGAAACAGGAAGTGGAATTCTGAATTGTGAACTCAACTTCATCACGTTGCCTATTAATCACACTGTGAGCTATGGTTCATTGAGCACTTCCTATTGCTTCCACTAGATGACCCCAGTCTTTACACAGTGGTTTGAGTCTCCTACTGTTAAAACTGAATGAATGAGACGCTGTGGAACGTGGTCACACGGAGAGGGCCATCACCATTATGACGCCGGCGCCCCTGGTTACCCTCACCTTTCGAAACGTTTTGAAACACAATGCAATCGTCCCCCTCGAATCTTATTGGCTCGCTTGTTGAAAAACGCCCTGAAGATTTATGTTATACAACGTTTGACATGTTTGAACGAACCTAAATGGGAAAAAAAAGCATTTTCTCGAAATGGCTGTCCCGTGGCCGACGAAGCATTTGGATCAGCCTTCAGACGCGCTAACAAGAACAAGCTCTTGGAACATAAAGGAGTAATTTTTTCGAACGAAAATACATTTGTTGTGGACCTGGGATACCTGGAAGTGCTTTCTGATGAAGACAACCAAAGGTAAGGGATTATTGACAATAGTATACAAGACTAGATGTGATATGCGATTGTTCCAAGATGGCGCTGACCTGTAACGTTAGCCTATTTTTCAGAGTATCGCATCCCCTTTCATCGCAAAGTATGATTACCCAGTAAAGTTATTTTTAAATCTGGCATTACAGGTGCTTTCAAGAGATATTCATCTATAAATCTTAGAATGACAATATTACATTTTAAAAATGTTTTCGAATAGTAATTTAGTAAATTGTAGCTCTGTTTCATCGGATGCATTTGAGGGAAAATAGTTAGTCAACGTTACGCACCGATGTAAAATGCTGTTTTTATATATAAATATGAACTTTATCGAACAAAAGAATGCATGTATTGTGTAACATGATGTCCTAGGTGTGTCATCTGATGAAGATTGTCAAAGGTTAGTGCTGCATTTAGCTGTTTTTTGGTTATTTGTGATGCATGTGGTTGGTCGGAAAATGGCTGTGGCTCCTTTTACGATATACTCCTCTAACATAATCTAATGTTTTGCTTTTGCTGTAAAGCCTTTTTGAAATCGGACAACGTGGTTCAATTCAGGAGAGGTGTATCTATAGAACGATATACTTCGATTTTTTTTTTATTAATTTTTTATTATTAAATTTTGTTATGCTAATGGCGATATGATTTTTCGCTGGATGTCCGTCCCGAGGCCGCACAGGGGTTAAACTGTCAGAAACCGTCTCAGGGATGCTCATCTGCGTGCTCATCGTCCTCACCAGGGTCTTGACATGACTGCCGTTGAGTGTCGTAACCGACTTCAGTGGACAAATGCTCCCCTTCGATGGCCACTGGCACGCTGGAGAAGTATGCTTTTCACGGATGAATCCCAGTTTCAACTATACCCGGGCAGAAATCAGGCAATGTGTATGGCGTAGTGTGGCCGAGCGGTTTGCTGATGTCAATGTTGTGAACAGAGTGCCCCATGGTGGAGGTCGGGTTATGGTATGAGCAGGCAGGCATAAGCTATGGACAACGAAAACAATTGCATTTTATCAATGGCAATTTAAAGAGATACCATGAGGAGATCCCTTGTCTTGCCATTCCTCCACCGCCATAACCTCATGTTTCAGCATGATAATACTCGGCCCTATGTCGCAAGGATCTATACACAATTCCTGGAAGCTGAACATGTCCCAGTTCTTCTATGGCCTGCATACTCACCAGGCATGTCACCGATTGAGCATGTTTGGGATGCTCTGGATCGACGTGTATGCCAGCATTTTCCAGTTCCCGCCAGCAACTTCGCACAGCCATTGTAAAGGAATGGGACAACATTCCACAGGCCACAATCAACAAGCCTGATCAACGCCATGTGAAGAAGATGTGTCGCACTGCATGAGGTAAAAATGGTGGTCACACCAGATACTGACTGGTTTTCTGATCCACACCCATATATATATATTTTTTAAGGTATCTGTGACCAATAGATTCATATCTGAATTCCCTGTCATGTGAAATCCATAGATTAGGGCCTAATGTATTCATTTCAATTGACTGATTTCCTTATATGAACTGTAACTCAGTAAAATATTAGAAATTGTTGCATGTTATGTATATTTTTGTTTAGTGTATAATGTTAAGGGTTTCTATGCAGCAATTTTTCAACAGGATGAAAATTGCTGAAATGATAAAGCCATATTTCTGATCAGTTTTAATGTATCCTGTATCAAAATGCAGTAAGCCTACACCAGTATGTCAAAGTATTACCACAACAGGAGACAACAAAAGTCAAATCAACAGGTAGAGGACAACCTAGCACCATTCCTCAGGGTCTCCTGGCTGCAGTGCAAACAGGTAGCAGGTCTCATCTGGACTGATTCCGCCAGCTACCCTACGGTATATCACCTCACTTCTTTGTGGATTCGCCACAGGGCTCATGCACAGACAGAGCACTTAAATTGAGGCTCATATAATCCCGCAGCTCATTAATTGCTATTCAAATATTCCTCCTCTTGAACTAATTAGCCAAGATGTGCGGCTACGGAGAGCCATTTCAAATCAAATCAAGGTGAGAGGCAGACTACACAGCGCTCCCCTAGCTAAATTTAGCTGACCAAAGCAGCTGTGCTAACAGGGAATTATTTTAATTGACCAAGCCTCCTCTTCATGGCTAATGAGGCTACTTTGTTAGGCCTGGATTGTGAAGCAGCCCGATGCTGCAGGAGCCCAGTGAAGCTCAACCTGAATGCCAAACACACTAAATCCAATGGATAGAAATAAACAAACATAAAAGCTGCAGAGCAGATAGTGTTGCTTTAGCCCAGGGCTGTTCAATTGTGGTCCTCGAGGGCCGAAACACTTCTGGCTTCTGTTTTGACATTTTTCTTTCAAACACGAAAACAAAACGCCCACTATGCAAAACATTCTCCAAGGTGATCAACATACTGCATGTCCTCCAAATTCTATCAAATCTCTCAGTTGTTTGTTTAACTTTATAATATTCCATATCTAAAGGGATGTACCTAGATACTTCTGTCCTTCAGTTTGTTATTGAGGGTGAATACAGAGCTTTCCAATTGACGGCTATACATTTCTCTGATATTGATCAGTAATATTTACATTTTCCAACAGACATAATCGTGGAGATGGATGAATATAAATTCCTAGACACAATGAAATGATACAAATATTATCCCAAAATGGTGTCAGTTTGACACAGGACCACAGAATATGTAATGCTTTTTGCATCTCCAACAGAGATGTGACATTTCTGTGAACAAGTGCTATGAATTATCTTAAATTGCAGTAGTTTATGTCTTAGGTTGTAGGAACAGGTATGATGAGCATTTTCACATTTCTGTGACCAATGGTTCTCCTCAATTTCTTCATTTAGATCCTTTTCCCATTTTTTCCTTATAGGTTCTGAACCATCAGGTATAGTTTCAATCAACCCTTGATATAACTTGGCAATCAACTTCTTTGGAGTTGCAGATTTTTTCTGCGCTAGATGCCATAGGTTCATCCAGATTCTGTTGAAGCAATTGAATACGATTTCTGAGTTGGAAGAACTCGGCCTTGGATATTCCAAATCTTTCTTGTAATTCATTGAATGACAGTTGAGATCCATCATAGTACACATGTTCAAAATTCATGATGCCACTTTGGAACCAGGACTTAAAGGACACTGGAGGAAAGGTGGGGTTATTCCAAACAGGGGTGCCTGACGATATTGGTTTTTCCACCTCATGAATGCATGTACATTTCTACAAATGGAATTGAGAATCATTGGATTGTCTGTTTTTTTCTTCGATGCCTTGGACCCGAAGTAGTGAATATATTTTACATCACAATGTATTACTTTTGTGGCTTTGATACTCCTAAATGCACAAGGATAATCTGCTGTCCATTGTTTAAGTGAATGCAATTGTGCATCTCAGTAATACATCTTCATAAGAGGTAGTCCAAGAACTCCAGCTTTATAGGGTAAGTGTAAAACAGTCAATTTGACTCAAGGTCTTTCCATTCCAAATAAAGTTGAGACCAGGCCATTTATTTTATTTAAAATGTACATGGAATTGAAACTGGCAGGGCCAGGAAAAAATACATCAACCTTGGTAATATATTCATTTTGATTATGCTGACCCTATCTAACATAGAAATAGAGCGAGATCTCTGAAGACATCCTGGTCTGTTTAATCCTGTTTGATCTGAATGAATAAACTTTACATTACCGTTTCTATGCAAAAAGCAAATGCCTTACCAATAATTTTATAATCCACATTCAAGAGTGATACTGGGTGGACGGATCCGCATTACAATGGATCCTCATTTATTTTTAAGTAGGGTGATTGTAGCCAAACATAGTGACTGGTTAAGTTCATTTCTCTCTACAGCTGCTGTGAGCATAAGTAACATGGGCTTTAGCAATTTGAGACAAAAGTGTCTAAAAAATTCCACTGGGATTTCCCATTTTGTAAATTATTGATGGCCAACAATTCATCTGGGGTAATGTTTCTATCCATATTCATCTTCTCTGGTTCACGTACAGTGCCTTCGGAAAGTATTCACACCTCTTGACTTTTTCCACATTTGCTGTTGTTAAAGCCTGAATTTAAAATGGATTCAATTGAGATATGTTGTCACTGGCCTACCCACAGTACCTCAATGTCAAAGGGAAATTATGTTAAGAAATTTGTACAAATTAATAAAAAATGAAAATCTGAAATGTCAATAAGTATTCAACCCCTTTGTCATGGCAAGCATAAGTAAGTTCAGGAGTTGCTTAACAAGTAACTTAATAAGGACTCACCCTGTTTAACATGATCTCTGCAAGGTCCCTCCGTCGAGCAGTGAATTTCAAACATAGATTCAACCACAAAGACCAGGGAGGTTTTCCAATGCCTCGCAAAGAAGATAACCTATTGGTGGATTGGTAAAAATAAAAAAAAGCAGACATTGAACATCCCTTTGAGCATGGCGTTATTAATAACACTTTGGATGGTGTATCAATAAACCCAGTCAATACAAAGATACAATACAAAGGTCCTTCCTAACTCAGTTGCCGTAGAGGAAGGAAACCGCTTAGGGATTTGACATGCAAATGGTGACTTTAACAGTTAAATGGATGTGATATGATAAAACTGAGGATGGATCAACATTGTAGTTACTCCACAATACTAACCTAATTCACAGGGTGAAAATAATAAAAAATATTCCAAAACATGCATCATGTTTGCAACAAGGCACTAAAGTAATAGTGCAACTTTTTGTCCCAAATACAAAGTCTTATGTTTGGGGCAAATCCAATACAACACATTACTGAGTACCACTCTCCATATTTCCAAGCATAGTGGTGGCTGCATCATGTTATGGGTATGCTTGTAACCATAAAAAAAGGGGAGTTTTTCAGGATAAAAACAAAACATAACGGAGCTAAGCACAGGCAAAATCCTAGAGGAAAACCTTGTTCAGACATCAGACACTGGGCGATGAATTCAACTTTCTGCAGGACAATAACCTACAACACAAGGCTAAATCTACACTGAAGTTGCTTACAAAGAAGACTATGAATATTCCTGAGTGGCCGAGTTACAGTTTTGACTTAAATCTACTTGAAAATCTATGGCAAGACATGAAAATAGTTGTCTAGCAATGATCAACAACCAATTTGACAGAGCTTGAAGAATTTTGAAAATAATTAAATGGGCAGATGTTGCACAATCCAGGTGGGGATTTATTTTATTTAACCTTTATTTAACTAGCAAAGTCAGTTAAGAACAAATTCTTATTTACAATGACGGTCTACTCCGGCCAAACCCGGACGATGCTGGGCCAATTGTGAGCCGCCCTATGGGACTCCCAATCACAGCCAGATGTGATACAGCCTGGATTCAAACCAGGTACTATGGTGATGCCTCTTGCACTGAGATGCAGTGCCTTGGACCGCTGCGCCACTCGGGAGCCCAGAAAGAGACTTACCCAGAAAGACTCACAGCTGTAATTGCTGTCAAAGATGCTTCTACAAAGTAATGACTCAGAGGTGTGAATACTTACGTAAATTACATATTTCTGCATTTCATTTTCATTAATTTGCAAACATTTATAAAAACATGTTCTCACATTATTATTATTGGGTAGCGTGTGCAGATGGGAGAAAAAAACTAAACAATTTTATACATTTTGAATTCAGGCTGTAACACTAAAATGTGTAGTAAGTCAACGGGTATGAATATTTTCTGAAGGCACTGAATAATTGGTAAGATAGCCTTAAGGAGAATGTCTATATCCTCCTTTGAACTTTTGTTTTCGGACTGATACAGTTGTGATAAATGTTTTAAAGAATGGATCCTTCTGAAATCAATTAATTGTTACGCTACCACCTGCAATTTCACCTTGCTCGACATATTGTTGCTTGGATTTCATGGCAGCAGTCTCTGCGGGTGTTCGTGTTATATTTGAGCTTCAAAGTGTTCAACTGTTGAAGGGTGTCAGCATTTCTATCTAAACTGTTTTCTTTCTAAGTCGTGGATTTATGGTTCTAGTATTTTTAGTTATTTTTATTTTACCTTTATTTAACTAGGCAAGTCAGTTAAGAACAAATTCTTATTTTCAATGATGGCCTAGGAACAGGGGCAGAACGATAGATTTGTACCTTGTCAGCTCGGGGATTCGAACTTGCAACCTTTCAGTTACTAGACCAATGCTCTAACCACTAGGGTACGCTGCCGTCCCATTCTTTATGAATTAGAAATAATGTGAAGAGTAAGACATGATAAACCATCTCATATATGCTTTGAGAGCTTCCCAGACAACAGTTGGTCAAACTTCATTATCTACATTTATTTACCCAAATATGTCTGTGTTGAGATATGAGGTAAACTCCCTATCTCCAAGGAACATTGTGTTGTATCGCCATGTCTTTATTGGCATAGGAGGTTTGAGCTTATTTAATATTAAGGAAAATGGGCTATGGTCTGTAATTATTCAAAGGCATTTACACTTAGAAACAGTCAATTTAAGGAAGGTTTACATTTTTTTTTTAAGTGAATACTTGAATATGAGTTGTGGACATGAGCGTAAAAGGAGTATTGTTTTTCAGTTGGATGTTAATATCTCCACAGTTCACATATCAACGAGACGGATCTGTTGTGGTTTAATACCTTAGACATGTTAGGAATAGTATACAGTTTAGTTGATGATTTGTCTGGAGTTGTATCCCGCACACAAATAAAATCACCCCCCCCGCCATATAATATCGCCTCACATTGAGATAGTTTCAGCATAAATAAGGTCATTATTGAACTTTGGGTCATCTTCACTTGCGCAATAACAATTTAATAAAGTGACTTTTTCTTGTGCCAGATTTCCTTTAAACCATTATAAGACATCCATTTGGGTCTTTAGTAAAAAAATATATAAATGAGAATTGATACTTCTCTGGATCTTGAGGAGGAGGTAGAGGACAACTCAACCTATCCCAAGGTCGCCAAAAACTTTCACTTACTGCTAAAAGGCGAGTTTCTTGTAAAAAAACAGATGTTGGCATTATTCTTTTTCAAATAAGAAAATACCTTCATTCTTGTAGCTGGCTGAACAATTCCATCTTCCGTATTATCCACAACACGTGATACTGAGATGGGTCTTCACATATTTGTGTGTCTCATACTGACTCCATATATTATGAAAGGTGCTGATACACTACTTAATGGCTACCATGAAAATAGTGTTGATCAATCCTCAAGCTTCTTAGTGGGCATGTATTCACAAGACATAAAAATAAACCCTTCATGTTCCTCTTTCCCCTCCTCCCCGTTGATGATTCCTGCATGAATCTGTCATGTACTGTTGCAGAGGTGAGAGAGCAACCTTATTGGTGCCTCCGT